>NC_139023.1:37810670-38263059 GCF_964662115.1 Mustela nivalis | reverse complement strand
CTTTAAAAAAAAAAATCATACCAATGACACTAAAGTATCACCTACCAATAGAACCTACTCTTTAGAGGTGTTTAGTGAGTACAGGCTTTGATGTGTCTTCAGGTGTTTCAAAAGCACCTGTATAATGATGTTGTATTTTATGTTTATTAGGTTAGTCTATCAATAATTTCCCTGTGAAGGATACACAGTCCATCAAGGTCTTACAAATGCAAATAGATTTACTACAAGTGGTTAGGTGCTTACAAAATCAGTGGAAAGGACAGAGAATAAGTTTCTGCTATTTGAGTTTCCAGTCACATCATTGCAGCTTCAATCTGGTGGTCAGGTTAGTGCTCTCACCCCCGTTAATATCACTGCTCAACACAGCTGCCTCTCAACAGAGAGTTGGTAACCAGGTAGTGGATTGTGGATTTCACTGTGGCTCAAAACTTCATGCTTATCAAAGCTTGCTTCTCACTCATGGCACTGCAGAATACTGTGGTTATCCTCACTGCTTCCTTTTTAGTCAAACATGAGTGAAATTGGTTTCCTACTCATAAATTTACCCATATAGATCATTAGTGTTAAGTGTTGAGCAAAAGTTAACTTATCTTTGTTCTGTTTTAAATAAATTTTATTAATTTTATTGTTAGAGCTGTTTTACAGTTCACAGCAAAACTGAGTGAAAATTAGAGTTTCAATATACCCCAACCCAGACACATGCATTGGCTCTCCTACTATAAAGATACCACATCAGAGTGGTGCCTTTGCTGCAACTGATGAACCTACATTGAAATACTATTATTATCCCAAATCCATAGTTTTACATTCAGGTTCACTTTCAGTGTTGTACATTCTATGGGTTTTTTCAAATGTATAATAATATGTATCCACCATTATTATATCGCAAAGAATAGTTTCACAGCTGTCAAAGTTTTCCGTGCTCAGACTATTCATCTCTCCCCTCTCCTGCTTTTAGATTTTTAATTTCTTTAAAGAAATGAGAACTAACAACAATTCTTATCAGATTCTTCCAAAATAATAAAGAAGAGAGAATACTTCCAAACTCATTTTTTGAGGCCACCATTACACTATACTAAAGCCAGAAAAAGGTACAGCAAGAAAGGAAAATTATGGGCCAATATTTACAATGAAAATAAATGCAAAATCCTTAACAAAATACTAGCCAACTGAATTTAAGACCACATCAAAAGGATTATACATCACAGTCAAATAGGACTGATCCCTGGGATGCAAGGATGATTTAGAATACACAAATCAATCAAAGTCATAGACTACATTAACAAAATGAAGGATAAAAATTGTGTGATCATTTCAATAGTGCAGTAAAGGCATTTGACAAAATTCAACATAGCTTTCATGATAAAGACTCTCAAATTAGGTAGAGAAAGAATGTACCTTAGTGTAATAAAGGCCATATATGACAGGCCCATACCTCAAACAACACTTAATGGTGAAAAGCTGAAAGCCTTCCTCTAATGGATCAGGAACAAGATAAAGATTTCCACTTTCACTGTTTCTGTTCAACATAGTGCTGAAAGTTCTAGCTGTAGCAATTAAACAAGAAAAGACATAAAAGTATCTAAGTGAGAGAGGAAGAAATAAAATTACTTTATTTGCAGATGACATGATCTTATATATAGAAAACCCTAAAGACTTCACTAAAAATGTTCAAGACCTAATCAATGAATTCAGTAAAGTTTCAGGATACAAAATCAACATACAGAGAACAGATGTGTTTCTATACTAACAAAAAACTATCTGAAAGAGAAATTAAGAAAGAAATCCCATTTATAACAGCCCCCAAAAAAGAAAAAATACTTAGGAATAAATTTAACTAGGGAGGCCTGGTTAAATCCTACAAGGAAATCTATAAGACATTGATAAAAGAGACTGAAGAATACAGAGATAAAAGGAAAGATATTCATGTTCTTGGAAGGGAAGAAATAATATTGTGAAAATGTCCATACTACAAACCTGAAGTGATCTACAGATTCAATGTAATCCCTGCCAAAATTCTGATGGCATTTTCCCCAGAAATAGGAAAAAACAAAAAACAAAACTCTTTTAAACCTTTTAGGGCACCACAGAAGACCAGAAACAGCTGAATCAATCCTGAGAGAAAAGAAGAAAGCTGAAAGCAACACAACTCCTGATCTCAAGCTATAGTACAAAACTGCAGAAATAAGAACAGTATGATTCTGGCATAAAAACAGGCACATAGACCAACAGTTCAGAATGGACAGCTCAGATACATACCCACACAGAGAGTCAATCAAGTTTTGACAAAGTGTCCAAGAGCACAAGATGGAAAGATAGTCTCTTCATTAAATGGTGTTAGGAAAACTGGCTATCAACAAAATGAACTGGACCCCTATTTTACAACCACGCACATAAATTAAATTAAATAGATCAAAGAGTTAATCGTAAGACCTGAAACTATAAATCTGGAAGAAAACAGGGAAAAATTATCTTTGATATTTGTCTTGGCAATGATTTCATGGATATGACACCAAAGCACAGGCAACAAAAGCTAAAATATACAAATGGGACTACATCAAACTAAAAATCTTTTGCACGGCAAAGGAAACAGTCAATAAATTGAAAAGGCAGTCTATGAAATAACAGTAAATATTTGTAAACCGTGTATCTGATAAAAGGTTAATATCCGCTGGAAGAGTCAAGATGGCGGAGAAGTAGCAGACTGAGACTACATCAGGTAGCAGGAGATCACCTAGATAGCTTATCAAACCATTGCAAACACCTACAAATCCAACAGGAGATTAAATAGAAGAAGAAAAGCAATTCTAGAAACAGAAAATCGACTGCTTTCTGAAAGATAGGACTGGCAGAGAAGTGAATCCAAAGCAATGGGAAGATAGACCGCGGGCGGAGGGACTGGCTCCTGGCAAACGGCTGAGCAAAGGAGCACAAAATCAGGACTTTTAAAAGTCTGCTCCACTGAGGGACATAGTTCCAGAGGTTAAACTGGGGTGAAGTCCACGTGGGGCCAATGTGGTACTAGGTCCCACAGGGTCACGGAAGGATCAGGGGTGACTGAGTGTCCCAGAGCTCGCAGGTATTAGACCAGGGAAGCCGGCTACAGAAAAAGAGCCGAGGAGTGAGCTCTCAGCTTGGGGTTACCTTGACCCGGTTGAAGGCTGGGTGAGCTCAGAGCACGACAAGAAGCCAGAGAGACAGAAGTGATTGGGCTCTTTTCTCTGAGGGCACACTGAGGAGTGGGGCCTCAAGCTCTCGGCTCCAGTGGGCTCCCATCCTTTGGAATTCTATGGAAAGCATTCAGGGGACAAAAGCTCCCAAAAGCAAACCTGAACAGATTACTTAGCCCGGCCCCTGGTAAGGGTGGTGCAATTCCCCCTGGGGCAAAGACATCTGAGAATCACTACAACAGGCCCCTCCCCCAGAAGATCAACAAGAAATCCAGCCAAGAGAAAGTTCACCTACCAAGGAAAGCAGCAGAATTCCAGTGGAGGAGAAAGCAAAGCACGGAACTGATGGATTTCTCCTAGAGTCTTTGGTCTTGTAGTTGATTTAAAAATTTTTTAATTTTATTTTTTTTCTGCTAAATGTTTTTTAACTTTACCCTCTTCTTTTTCAACGTTTCTTTACTCGTTATATATATATATATATATATATATATATATATATATATATATTTAATTTTTTTCTTTGTTTTATTTATTCATTTACTTATTTATTTATTTATAAACTTCTTTTTATCCTCTTTGTCCCTCCCATTATTTGGGGTCTCTTCTGATTTGGCTAAAGCACATTTTCCTAGGGTCTTTGCCACCCTTTCAGTATTTTATTTTCCCCTTCATATACTCTTATCTAGACAAAAAGACAAGGTGGAAAAACTCACCACAAAAAAAAAAGAACAAGAAAAAGGCTTGGAAGATATTAGAGAAACCCTCTCTGGAGAGATAAAAGCCCTTTCTGGAGAAATAAAAGAACTAAAATCTAACCAAGTTTAAATTTTAAAAAAGCTACTAATGAGGTCCAATAAAAAATGGAGGCTCTTACTGCTATGATAAATGAGGTAGAAGAAAGAAATAGTGATATAAAAGACCAAATGACAGAGAACAAAGAAGCTAAGCAAAAGAGGGGCAAACAGCTACTGGACCATGAGGGGAGAATTCGAGAGATACGTGACACCATAAGATGAAACAACATTAGAATAATTGGAATTCCAGAAGAAGAAGAAAGAGGGAGGAGAGCAGAAGGTATATTGGAGGGAATTATTATAGAGGATTTCCCTAATATGGCAAAGGAAACAAGCATCAAAATCCAGGAGGTGCAGAGAACCTCCCTCAAAATCAAAAAGAATAGGTCCATACCACATCAGGTCCACACCGTGTCACCTAATAGTAAAATTTACAAGTCTTAGTGACAAAAAGAAAATCCTGAAAGCAGCCCAGGAATAGAAGTCTGTAACATACAATGGTAAAAATATTAGATTGCCAGAGGACTTATCCACAGAGACTTGGCAGGCCAGAAAGAACTGGCATGAAATATTCAGAGCACTAAATGAGAAAAACATGCAGCCAAGAATACTGTATCCAGCTAGACTATCATTGAAAATAGAAAGAGAGATAAAAAGCTTCCAGAACAAACAAAAACTGAAAGAATTTGCAAACACCAAACCAGCTCTACAGGAAATATTGAAAGGCGTCCTCTAAGCAAAGAGAGAGCCTTAAAGTAGTAGATCAGAAAGGAACAGAGACAATATACAGTAACAGTCCCCTACCTTAGAGGCAATACAATGGCACTAAATTCATATCTCTCAATACTTACTCTGAATGTTAATGGGCTAAATGCCCCAATCAAAAGACACAGAGTATCAGAATAGATTAAAAAAAAAAAAAACATCAATATGTTGCCTACAAGAAACTCATTTTAGACCTGAAGACAACTTCAGATTTAAAATGAGGGGGTGGAAAACAATATACTATGCTAATGGACATCAGAAGAAAGCTGGGGTGGAAATCCTTATATCAGATCAATTAGATTTTAAGCCAAAGCCTATAATAAAAGATGAGGAAGGACTCTATAGCCAAATCAAAGGGTCTGTCCAACAAGAAGATCTAACAATTTTAAATATCTATGCCCCTAATGTGGGAGCAGCCAAATATATAAAACAATTAATAACAAAATTAAGGAAACACATCGACAATAATACAATAATTGTAGGGGATATTAAAACTCCCCTCATTGAAATGGACAGATCATCCAAGAAAAAGATCAACAGGAAAATAAAGGCCTTAAATGACACACTGGATCAGATGGACATCACAGATATATTCAGAACATTTCATCCCAAAGCAACAGAATACACATTCTTCTCTAGTGCACATGGAGCATTCTCCAGAATAGATTACATCCTGGGTCCTAAATCAGGTCTCAACTGGTATCAAAAGATTGGGATCATTCCCTGCATATTTTCAGACCAAAATGCTCTGAAGCTAGAACTCAATCACAAGAGGAAATTTGGAAAGAACCCCAGCCTCCTTCTAAAGAATGAATGGGTCAACCAGGAATTTAAAGAAGAATTGAAAAAATTTATGGAAACAAATGATAATGAAAACACAACGGTTCTAAATCTGTGGGACACAGCAAAGGCAGTCTTGAGAGGAAAAAATATAGCAGTACAAGCCTTTCTCAAGAATCAAGAAAGGTCTCAAATACCCAACTGAACCCTACACATAAAGGAGCTGGAGAAAGAACAAGAAAGAAAGCCTAAAACCAGTAGGAGAAGAGAAATAATAAATATCAGAGCAGAAATCAATGAAATAGAAAAAAAAAAAAAACAATAGAACAAATCAAAGAAACTAGGAGTTGGTTCTTTGAAAGAATTAATAAGATTGATAAACCCATGGCCAGATTTATCAAAAGGAAAAGAGAAAAGACCCAAATAAATAAAATCATGAATGAAAGAGGAGATATCACAAATAACACCAAAGAAATACAAACAGTTATAAGAACACACTATGAGCAACTCTACACAAACAAACTTGACAATCTGGAAGAAATGGATGCATTCCTAGAGACATATTAACTATCACAACTGAACCAGGAAGAAATAGAAAACCTGAACAGACCCATAACCAGTAAGGAGATTGAAATAGTCATCAAAAACCTCCAAACAAATAAAAGCCCAGGGCCAGACAGCTTCCCACGGGAAGTCTATCAAACATTTAAAGAAGAAATAATTCCTATTCTCTTGAAACTGTTGCAAAAAATAGAAATGGAAGGAACACTTCCAAACTCATTTTATGAGGCCAGCATCACCTTGATCCCAAAACCAGACAAGCATCTCATCAAAAAAAGAGAATTACAGACCAATATCCTTAATGAACACAGATGTGAAAATTCTCATCAAAATACTAGCCAATAGAATCCAACAGTACATTAAAAGGATTATTCAACACGACCAAGTGGGATTTATTCCAGGGCTGCAAGGTTGGTTCAACATCTGCAAATCAATCAATGTGATACAACACATTAATAAAAGAAAGAACAAGAACCATAGGATACTCTCAATAGATGCTGAAAAAGCACTTGACAAAGTACAGCTTCCCTTCCTGATCAAAACTCCTCAAAGTGTAGGCATAGAGGGCACACACCTCAATATTATCAAAGCCATCTATGAAAAACCCACCACAAATATCATTCTCAATGGAGAAAAACTGAAAGCTTTTTTGCTAAGGTCAGGAACTTGGTAGGGATGTCCATTATCACCACTGCTATTCAACATAGTACTAGAAGTCCTAGCCTCAGCAATCAGACAACAAAAAGAAATTAAAGGCATCCAAATTGGCAAAGAAGAAGTCAAACTATCACTCTTCACAGAAGATATGATACTATATGTGGAAAACCTAAAAGACTCCACTCCAAAACTGCTAGAACTTGTACAGGAATTTAGTAAAGTGTCTGGATATAAAATCAATGCACAGAAATCAGTTGCATGTCTTTACACCAACAACAAGATAGAAGAAAGAGAAGTTAGGGAGTCAATCCCATTTACAATTGCACCCAAAACCATAAGATACCTAGGAAAAAAACTAACCAAAGAGGCTAATAATCTATACTCAGAAAATTATAAAGTACTCATGAAAGAAATTGAGGAAGAAGTGGAAAAACGTTTCATGGTCCTGGACTGGAAGAACAAATATTGTAAAAATGTTTATGCTACCTAAAGCAATCTACACATTTAATGCAATCCCTATCAAAATTCCACCCATTTTCTTAAAGAAATGGAACAAATAATCCTAAAATTTATATGGAACCAAAAAAGACCTCGAATAGCCAAAGGAATATTGAAAAAGAAAGCCAAAGTTGGTGGCATCACAATTCCAGACATCAAGCTCTATTACAAAGCTGTCATCATCAAGAAAGTATGGCACTGGCACAAAAACAGACACATAGATCAATGGAACAGAATAGAAAACCCAGAAATAGACCCTCAACTCTATGGTCAACTAATCTTTGACAAAGCAGGAAAGAATGTCCAATGGAAAAAGACAGCCTCTTCAATAAACGATGTTGGGAAAATTGGATGGCCACATGCAGAAAAATGAAATGTACCATTTCCTTACACCACACACGAAGATAGACTCAAAATGGATGAAGGACCTCAGAGTGAGAAAGGAATCCATCAAAATCCTTGAGGAGAACACAGGCAGCAACCTCTTCGATCACAGCCACAGCAACATCTTCCTAGGAACATTGCCAAAGGCAAGGGAAGCAAGGGCAAAAATGAACTATTGGGATTTCATCAAGATCAAAAGCTTTTGCACAGCAAAGGAAACAGTTAACAAAATCAAAAGACAACTGACAGAATGGGAGAAGATATTTGCAAATGACATATCAGATAAAGGGCTAGTGTCCAAAATGTATAAAGAACTTATCAAACTCAACACCCAAAGAACAAATAATCCAATCAAGAAATGGGCAGAAGACATGAACAGACATTTCTGCAAAGAAGACATCCAGATGGCCAACAGACAAATGAAAAAGTGCTCCACATCACTCGGCATCAGGGAAATACAAATCAAAACCACAATGAGATACCACCTCACACCAGTCAGAATGGCTAAAATTAACAAGTCAGGAAATGACAGATGCTGGCAAGGATATGGAGAAAGGGGAAGCCTCCTACACTGTTGGTGGGAATGCAAGCTGGTGCAACCACTCTGGAAAACAGCATGGAGGTTCCTCAAACGTTGAAAATAAAACTACCCTATGACCCAGCAATTACACTACTGGTTATTTACCCTAAAGATACAAATGTAGTGATCCAAAGGGGCACGTGCACCCGAATGTTTATAGCAGCAATGTCTATAATAGCCAAACTATGGAAAGAACCAAATGTCCATCAACAGATGAATGGATAAAGAAGATGTGATATATATATATATATATATATATATATATATATATATATATATATTATGCAGCCATCGAAAGAAATGAAATCTTGCCATTTGCGATGACGTGGATGGAACTAGAGGGTATCATGTTTAGTGAAATAAGTCAATCAGAGAAAGACAACTATCACATGATCTCCCTGATAAGAGGAAGCGGAGATGCAATGTGGGGGTTAGGTGGGTAGGAGAAGAATAAATGAAACAAGATGGGATTGGGAGGGAGACAAACCATAAGTAACTCTTAATCTCACAAAACATACTGAGGATTGCTGGGGGGAGGAGGGTCGGGAGAGGGGGGTAGGGTTATGGACATTGGGGAGGGTATGTGCTTTAGTGAGTGCTGTGAAGTGTGTAAACCTGACGATTCACAGACCTGTACTACTGGGGATAAAAATACATTATATGTTTATTAAAAAAAAACATTTCTTGGAAAAAAAAAGGTTAATATCCAAAATATATAAGAACTCATATACCTCAAACAAAAAGCAAATAATCCAAATAAAAATGAGTAAAGAAACTGAATAGACGTTTTTCCAAAGACAATCAAATGAACAATAGACATATGAAAATGATCTCAATATCACTAGTCATCAGGGAAATACCAAAATGAGATATCACCTCATGCTTGTTAGGATGGCTGCTATAAAAAAAAGCATGAAACAAATGTTGGTAAGAATGTGGAGGAAATGGAACCCTTATTCACTCTTGTGGAAATGTAAATTGGTATAGGCATTATAGAAAATGATACAGCAATTCCTCAAAAAATTAAAAATAGAACTATCACATGATCCAGCAATCCCACTACTGGGTATATTTTTGAAGGAAATGAAAGCAGTACCTCAAAGAGATATCTGAACATCCATGTTTAACACAGAGTTATTCACAATAGCCAAGATATGGAAACAATGCAAATGTCCTTTGACACATTAATGGTTAAAGAAAATATATTGGGGCACCTGGGTATCTCAGTGGGTTAAAGTCTCTGCCTTCAGCTCAGGTCATGATCTCAGGGTCCTGGGATCGAGCTCCACACCAATCTTTCTACTCAGCAGAGAGCCTGCTTCCTCCTCTCTCTCTCTCTGCCTGCCTCTCTGCCCTTTTGTGATCTCTGTCTATCAAATAAATAAATAAAATCTTTTAAATAAAGAAAATGTATTTTATATGTATAGTAGTCACCCCATATCCATGTGGGATACATTCCAAAACCTCTGGTGGATGTCTGAAATGTCAGTACCAAACCTTAATTATTTTGGTTTGTTTTTTTTTTCTTACATATGTGTACCTATGATAAAATTTAACTTACAAATTAAGCACAATAAGAGATGTGTAACAATAGAATAAATATAACAATTTACTCCATTAAAAATTATGTGTTTGTGATGTCTCTGAGAAATACCTTATTTCTCTGCACTCACCCACTATCTTCTTGTGATGATGTGAGATGATACAATGCCTACATAATGACATGGTATGAGGTAAATGACATAAGCATTGAATGTAGTGTTAGGCAACTATTGACCTTCTGAGAGTATGTCAGGAAGACCTTCTGCTCCTGAATCACGGTGACCATGGATAACTAAAACCATGGGAAGTGAAACAATGGATAAGGGAAAAATTACTATTCAATGGAATATTTTTCGTCCATAAAAAGGAGGAAATCCTGCCATTTTCAACAAAATGGAAGAAACTGTGGAATATTATGCTGAAATAAATCAGACAAAGAAAGACAAATACTGTAAGGTGTCATTTATATGTGGAATATTTTTTTCTGATTTCATAAAAACAGAAAAGAATGGTGATTGTCATGTCTGTGGAGAAGGGGAGATGGGGAGATAAAAGTCAAAGTGTACAAACTTTCAGTTAAAAGAGCAAGTTAAAAAAAAAAGAGCAAGTTCTGAAGATTCAAAAAAGAGAACAAAAACAAAGAAAAAGAAGTTCTGAGGATTTAATGTATAGCATAGTATTTGAAAGCTGCTGAGAGTAGGACTTAAGCATTTTTAACACACAATGACTGAACTGTGTGAAGTGATAGATGTGTTAATTATCTTGCTCTCTTTAATCATTCCACAATGTTTATGTATATCAAATCATCATGCTGCACATTGTAAATATATACAGTTATATTTGTCAATTCTTCCTCATTAAAGTTGGGGAAAAAAGAGGTTATAAGTATAAGCATTTGGTCATCCAAATAAAAAGCTTTCTTAGAAAAATTTTCTTATAATTAATATGATATAGATGTAACTTTATATTCAACTAATATTACTGCTTAACAAATTACTACAGACTTACCAGCACAAAACAACCCAAATTATTATCTCATAGTTACTTTGGATCAGGAATCTGAGCAGTTTTAGTGGGTCTTCTGCTTAGTGTGTCATAGGATCTAATCAATGTCTAAAGTCTCATTTGGAGACTTGACTAGGTAAGAATCCACTTTGAAGTTCATTTGTGCTGTTGGCAGAATCCATTCCTCCACAATTGTATGATGCTGGCTTTTTCCTGGCTGTCAGCTAGAAGTTTCCTCTGGTCCTAGAGGCTGCCTACAGTTTATAGGACTGTCCAGTTTCTTGCCATGGCCACTTATTTCTACAAGCATACTCAGAGATTATGAGTTGGGGTTCTATTTACATTCGCAAAAGCTCTCAACCTTTTTCTATATTCTATTGTCTAGGAGTAAGTCACAAGTCCTGACACACTTAGAAGGAAGGGGTTATACCATGAACACCAACAGGCAGAAAGCATGGAGCCTGTTCCAAGTTCTGCCTGCTGCATCAAATGTTAATAATGATTGCGTTTGGTATGATTGGGATCGAGGACTTTGGGGTGGACAGACTTGGATCCAAATCTCAGCTCTGTTGATTGTAAGCTTTGTGAAGTTGATAAATTAGTTTACTTCTGTAAACATCCATTTGTGGATAATAATAAGACCAACTTCATAAAGACAACTGTGTAAGATGATGCATTTGTGGCACTTAATCTCATACCTACCACTTAGAAATAATGATCACTTTCTATTGTTATTATTAAAGATACTTTGAGTAATTGTTTTTCTTTTCCCAAAGAAATGCAATCTTGCCTTACAAATTATTTTTATTTAATTTTTTATTTTATTTTATAAGATTTTATTTATTTATTTGACAGAGAAAGAGCACACGCAGGGGGAGTAGTAGAGAGAGAAACAGACTCCCCACTGAGCAGGGAGCCTAATGCGGGACTCAATCCCAGAATCCTGGGATCATGACTGGAGTCAAAGGCAGATGCTTACCCAACTGAACCACTCAGGTACTCCAACTCACAAATATTTTAAAACAAATAATTTATTTTTAGAATAAAGTCATAGGTACTAGGTATTTAAATCTATCTAATCTTACTAAGATCCTAGTTCTGAGGCCAGATCTCTAAAAGGGAACTTGATTTTTCTAGATCTTTAAATACATGTTTTCAATGGAAACTGCATAAAATTTTTTGTACTCTTTCAGACTTCAGGTGCTTTGAAATTAGCTCCTAAAGGAGATGTTTCTGTCTTTCAGCCCACTTGTTTTCCTATTAAGATCTCCAGGCACTGTTTGAGGTTTTTCTAATGTTTTGTCTTTTTCTCCAATTGCATTTCCCTATTTCCACCTGGCTTCAGACTTCAACTCCTTATAGCAGCACCTTAAATATTTATAAAGCTTAAGCTGTACACTTTCTTTACTACAGAACTGAAAAGCAAAACTGAAAATGTAGTGATAACAAGAGTGATTATGTTAACTTGATGTATTCCAGACAATACAAAGAAATTTCAGAGAACTGTGGTTTTTCTGGCCCTGTCCCCAAATTATGTCAGGCCTATTTCTTCTCATAGCATTTTTTAAATCTATTTTGTAAATGATACAAAAAAAATATATTGGTGACAATTTTTAAAGCCACCAACACTACCTACTTGTCCACCCATCTGGAATTTCAGAGTAGGCATCCCTTCCCTCTAATGGTCCAGATTAAGGAGGCAAAAAAGACAAGGGAAACTGGCATTTATGGAGAATCAGCTACATATGAACCACTTTCTTTAACTTTTATAAATGCCTTCCTTTTATGCCTTCACTTCATGAAATGTGTTAGTAGTAGGGAAAGGGGAAACTTCCAAATCATGTGACCAATTTCTAATTTTATAATTTTTAAATCTTAATTTTTAAAAAGATTTTACTTATTCATTAGTCATTTATTTATTTGTTTGTTTGTTTGTTTGTTTGTTTATTTATGTGTGTGTGTGTGAGAGAGAGAGAGAGAGAGTGAGCTCAAGCAGGATGGGGGGTGGGAAAAACAGGATCAGGGGCAGGGGTAGAGAGAAGCAGACTCCCTGCTGAGTGGGGAGCCCAATGTGAGGCTCAACCTCAGGACCCTGAGATCATGACCTAACCAAAGGCAGATGCTTACCCAACTTAGCCACCCAGATACCCCTGTAATGTTTAAATCTTTATTGATATTTATTAAAAAAAAATAAAACCTCATTATTTTATAACTTCCTATCAAATATACCCAAAATCTTAAAAAATCTTTTATTATTGACAAGGTGGACTCTGAGACATACATTCACAAACATACACACACATAGATGCCCACACACATGTGTGTTTACATATTATATTGCTAAAGAAATTTTGGAGTGTTTTGTCAAAAAAAGAAAGGAGAGGAAAGATATTAACTATAATGTAGGAAGCCTAAGTAAAGACTAAAATCTGCAATCAGTATTTTGAATGGCTGTTGAATATATTAAGAAGTTTGTTCAGTTGACTGGGCAGGGGATAAGGACCAGTCCATAGGGTTTGCTCTTCTTGCCAAACAATGAGACTGTAGGGCTGCTTATCTGGAAATGATGCCGTTGTAAATTGTGGAGTGGCATCATTCCCCCTACCAATCTGCAAGTGCTTATATCCACCTTGACACTTGCGGGATTGGTTCTTAATTTGTACAAAAATACATTTGTAGTAGCAGTACTCCCCCATTTTTTTTTTTAATTTTTGTCTTTTCGTTAGGGTTTAAATGACATTCCCTCTACCTCCCAACAGAAGCTTTGACAAATATTCCATTCATAATTAGTGATATTTGAGTTATAGTTATGTTACTCAAGGTGTGGAACACAGAAAGAGAAATGAATTTTTCCTTAAGATTTCTACATGGGTAAAGTAGACAATACCTAATATTAACAAATCCCGTAGGTTGCCATTGCCACTTCCTCAGGCTGATATATTCAAAGAGGAAGAATATGACCATATTCCATCTTTATCTCATAAATCCTAAAAGCTCCACTCATGGTATTGCTAAAGATCTACATTCTCTGGAATACAGTTCTATATTTTGCCTGTTCATAGTAATTATCAGGAATATTCTCTTTCCCTACCAAAATTGTTTACCTGCCAAAGCCCATGTGTTATTTGAGGACTATCTCAAATTAATATGCAATATCCTAGAAAGCTTGTGTTAGATTTTCTTCCTCCAGGTTCCCAGGGGACACGGTGTACATTTTTTTCCTCTTATAATCATCTTTTTGTAGGCTTGTTTCCTGTACTAGATTGTCAGTATTTTAAAGATAAAAAGTAACTTTTGAATTTTAAGTGTTTAATTGAATGTCAATGAATAGATGTTTATAGAATGCTTTTTAAAAAATATACCATTCCCACTTATGTGGTCTATAAAAGAAGTTTTCCCTAAGAATTTCTTGGCTATTATTATATTACATTCTCCTCTCACAGAATTAGACTAAACAACCTACTTCAGTCATTGGTTCCTGTTACTAAAATTACTAATATATTAAAATTCCTAAGCCTTCTCCATATCTCCTGGGTAACGTGTCCAATAAGCTCTCCTTTCCATAATCAAACACTTAACTCATGTTACATTTCAAGTTCTATTTCAAGAAGGCAGAATGTCAATCCACTCATTTTTCTCTCATAATAAGTGTTATGAGACAGATCAAGCTGAAATATTTATAGAAAATTAACTCTGTACCACTATAAGAGCTCTTCTACCTGATAACTTTCACAAAAATGTTTGAGAAGAAAGAATTTGGAAATTTAATTTCCCTGAATGTACCAGCAAAATTTAATTTGACTTTAGACATTAAAGTTGTTTTGCTTTTTAGATTTACTAATATGATGCAACTCCTGTACAGGTGATTCAATCACAGAACTTTATTAGCAGGAAATTCACAGTTGGTAGAACTTTATATTCAAAATGGGGCAAATTGCGTGGTTCCATGGTATAATGGTGAGCACTCTGGACTCTGAATCCAAAATGGGGCAAATTACTATTAAAATTATATTATTGGAATATATATGATTTCATAAAATCTCATTCTAAAACTCTGATGGCTTGTATTGATCCAGAAAATAGTTTACAAGCTGAATTTTGAAGTTAGGCAGAGTATCCTTGAAGTTATTTTTTTAAATATATATGCAATTATATTTCAAGACCTTCTGGAAATAAAACCTATACAGTTCACGAGATGCTCCATGAATACCTAATAGGAAAGTTTCAATGATAAGGGGAAGCTTCATGAAGGTGGAGTCAGAGCTCCTCTGATAGACTACTGATCTCTGTATTTTGCCTGTTTGTAGTAATTATCAGGAATATTCTCTGTCCCTACCAAAATTGTTTTTCTATTTTTTTAATTTTTTATTTTTTATAAACATATATTTTTATCCCCAGGGGTACAGGTCTGTGGATCACCAGGTTTACACACTTCACAGCACTCACCAAAGCACATACCCTCCCCAATGTCCATAATCCCACTATCATATGATCTCCCTGATATGAGGAAGTGATGATGCAACATGGGGGCTTACGTGGGTAGGAGAAGAATCAATGAAACTCCTACCAAAATTGTTTATCGATCAAGCCTGTCCTGATAAACTGCTGATGTCATTGTTCTTCTGAGTGACCACAGTTTTGAAAGTTACGCCCAGGGGTTTAAGAAAAGCTAGCAAATATTGACCATATACTTTTCACCCATGTTGAGATTCAGCCAACAGGAAAACACTCTTGGAGTTTTCTTACGCATCAGTTGCATACAGCCTAATGATTAAAGGAACTCAGAAAACTTCTTAGAGTACATGCAGTTGAGACTTAAAATGTAGAGTACTGTATGGTGACTAACATAACATAGTAAAAAATAATAATAATAAATGGAAGAAAATGGCAAGAATATGGTGGTATAAGAGAAAGAAAACACAAGTGAGCATCAAGGGGCCTTAGAGATTTCCAGACACAACTCCTTAGTCTTCCTGTTCAATCACATGGAATGTGCTTCATCTTCAAATTATAAACCATAAAAATGTGTGCAAGAAAGCTTGCTGTCAAGAGATTAAGAGAAGGCTTTTAGTAAGGTTATTGTTATACTTCCCTGGTCATGTAGCCAAGTTGTATAACTGGTTTAACCAAAAACACATAAAACGAAAGGACAAACATAAAAATACCAATGACTTCTTTCATCAATGACTTCTTTCATCAAAAGAGGTTTAGTCGATACTACTTTTTTTTTCTTAGATTTTTATTTATTTATATGACAGAGAGACAGATCACAAGTAGGCAGAGGGAGCGGGGGAAGCAGGCTCCCTGCTGAGCAGAGAGCCAGATGGGGGGCTCAATCCCAGGACCATGAGATCATGACCTGAGCAGAAGGCAGAGGCTTAACTCACTGAGCCACCCAGGTGCCCCACTAGATACTACTTTTAAGAAAAAAGTTCAATTTAACAAATTGAACAAACTTGCTTGAAATGATACAACTCTTCTATCTCCTCCTATTACCAAAATTCAAGTGTTATGAAAAGTATTAATAGATTGATTCAATGTAATAGTTGATTATTAATTAAATCTAGATCCTTCCCTTGCCAGTTTCCATTGGAAGACATCTTGTAGGAATTTTAGTCAACATATTTGTTCATCTTCAGTAGTATCTCATTAGTTTTGTTAACATCAAAGTAATCTTGCTAATTATACCATTATTCCATCAAATGGAAGTTATTTATTTAGATTAATATCATTTAAAAATAAGTCAGTTATGAAGATAATATCTTAAACAAGAATTTAATATTTAAATATTTTAAACTACAAATGGCCTTTTCAACAAAAGTGACCTCAGCCCATATACCAAATGTCATACATTGCAATATCAATGGCCAAAAACTGGTTTATTTTGGATTCTTTTTTTTTAATTGTGTTATCTTAGTTACCATACAATACTTCATCAGATTTTTTTTAATTTTTTTAAATTTTATTTTATTAACATATAATGTATTATTTCATTCAGGAGTACAAGTCTGTGAATCCTCAGTCTTACACAATTCACAGCACTCATCATAGCACATACCCTCCCCGATGTCCACAACCCAGCCACCCTATCACTCTCCCCACTCTCTCCCCCAGCAAACCTCAGTTCCTTATTACTTTTTGATGCAGTGTTCCAAGATTCATTGTTTATGTACAACACCCAGTGCTCCATGCAATACATGCCCTCTTTAAGTATACACCACCAGGCTAAACCATCCCCCGACCTCCCTCCTCTCTAAAACCCTCCCCTTGTTTCTCAAAATCCACAGTCTTTCATGGTTTGTCTCCCCCTCTGATTTGCCCCCTTCATTTTTCCTTTCCTTCTCCTAATGTCCTTCATGTTATTCCTTATGTTTCACAAGTAATTGAAACCATATGATAATTGACTTACTCTGGTTGACTTATTTCACTCAGTATAATCCTCTCCAGTCCCATCCATGTTGATGTAAAAGTTGGGTATTCAACCTTTCTGATGGCTGAGTAATATTCCATTATATATATGGACCACATCTTCTTTATCCATTCATCTGCTGAAGGACATCTCAGGTCTTTCCAGAGTTTGGCTATTGTGGACATTGCTGCTATGAACATTGTGATAGATATAGCCTTTCCCTACATTTGTATCTTTGGAGTAAATACCCAGTAATATGATTGCCAGGTCATAGGGTAGCTCTATTTTTAACTTTTTGAGGAATCTCCATATTGTTTTCCAAAGTGGATATATCAACTTGCATTCCCACTAACAGTTTAAGAGGGTTCCACGTCTTTTGTATGGATAAACCTTGTTTCATATTATAAGAGTGTAATGTTCCTCTTCCCCACACCAGTATAATCCTAATCAAGTTTAGCAGGTTTTAAATTTTGACTAACTGCATTGTTGAGTGCAACTACTTTTTGCTTACACTTGTAACATTGTCACTTGGAAAGCAACTATGCAAACCAAATTCTTCATAAATTCCCATAAGATAGGAGTCTATGGTCTCCCATGAGTTTATTTCTCATGCTTCTGTGGCCAAGGTCCTGGACCATTGTCCTTGATTTAGTTCTATTTCCATTTGGATCATACTTCATAGCCCCTCTTGAGTCAGAATGCACATTCTTGCCCATCTTCATTTTTCATTCTTTAACATGGCATCTAACTATCAGCGAAGCATTTTTTGTTTTATATCATTTTGCGTTTTTGTTTGTATGTGATTTTTAACACTTTCTGCTCAAGTTTTGTTATGTTTATGGGTCTTATCAGCTCAGCTTTCCTTCCCTCTGCAGGTAATTTTTTTTTTTTTGTATGTCTCTCTTTAAAGGCAAATTTAAATTTCATTTGTTGTAGGAACTCTAGACCTGTGCTAATTAAGCCTTAGTTCCTTTTAGAATGTTTCAGTCAATGATGGTTTCTCCATTAAAAATACTGAGAGCTTATTTCTTGTGTATGGCATGAGTATCTATATACACATATATGTTTATAGACCTAAA
This sequence comes from Mustela nivalis, assembly GCF_964662115.1. NCBI lineage: Eukaryota > Metazoa > Chordata > Mammalia > Carnivora > Mustelidae > Mustela > Mustela nivalis. The sequence continues at coordinate 38,244,835 of NC_139023.1, read as the reverse complement.
ATGTTGAGTTCCCCAAGATGGTGCAATTGCCTCAAGTATGCAGAGTTGGATAAATGAAAGGACTCATTAGACTCCTTAAACTGCACTCACTTAAAGCTGTGATAAATGCAAAGGACATACCACAGTTGCAAAAAGAAAGCACAAGCCAACATTGGGGTCAAGGAGCCTTCTGTATGCAGCTTTCCAGAATTCACTGTCAATTGTAAAGATGCATTTCATCTTTTATTATGAACTATCAAAAATATGTGAGAAAGTTCATTTTCATGGGGATCTGAGAAAAAGTCTCCAGTCGCATCTTTTAATACCATCCATCATTACAGTCAAGCTAAGCTATGCAACTAGTTAAATGAGGTAAGCCATTAATCTAAACATCTTTAAGTGATAGAAAAAATCTAGCCCTAGGTGCCTCCAATGAAGCTTTGAACTTTATATAGAACATCATAAATCACTAGCTAGGCTGTCTTATCTAAATCTTGGCTAAAGATTAGAACCACATGTCCAGGCATTCCTGGGAAAAAATAAATAAATACATAAAATAAAGCTATAAAATAACTCTATCTCCAACATCTTGTCTCTTTACTTTCTCCTTTATGAGAGGTGAATTCTTACTCAGAAATGGGCACTGTTCATCTCTTCCAGACAAGTTATCCTTGCTCTTCAGAGTCAGTTGCCAGCAGGGAGCTTGTCTTCTGCTCTGAATCTTAATGCTGTAAATTTTAAGAGCTCAGATCACAACATGAAAAGAAAGAATGGATGAGTCTAACACAGAAATTCAGCATTAAGATATTATTGGAGTACATCTAATTTATGTTCTCTAGTATCACTTTATTGGCAGTGAAGATTCTGATTTTTATCTGTCATATATTTTTTTCTTAATGGATTTTGAACTTAAGTAAAGAAAACAGACATACCATCCAGTGATTTTTCTCAAATCCTAACAGAGTGATTAATTTTTCTAATATTAATTAATATTAATTCTAATCAGCTACCTCTGATATATTACATTTTGTCTTTTTGCTTATCTGTGTGCTTCTCATTTTTATAATACTGCAATTTCCTTGTGTGCAGCAATTATTGCTCTTTTATTCTTATTGTGCCTTCCCCTTGAAAGGAAATAAGCCGATTAAGTGGAAATACTACTCTGTCTTCTTAAACAAACATTATGGATTTCAAATATTTGTTATGGTCATCAAACCTGTTGGAATTCACAACATACTTGACACTTAAGCAGACTACTGACACAAATTTTGAGAATTATATTATCATAAAATCTTTGTTCATATTTTTTGTTATTGTTCACTTGAGTAGAAGCCATAACTGTTGGACAAAGAATTAAAGCCAGCATAAATATTTATTTATAATATATATATTTATTTATAAATAATGCCTTACCATTTGCAGAACAGAATATAATTTCACAAGTTTTCCAATACCTTTTCAAATTCTAGCCTCATCAACTTGAAGATAGATGATTACATAATTAAAAACTATATTTGTTTGCCAATCTTCAGAATCTAATAACATTATCAGCTTTAATATTTGACCTAGATAGATTATATTTGTTATCTATATCTTATTATGTCATTCTTTCACAGGGAGAAACTCATTAATAATAGGTTAATGAAATAAATATATTGCTAAAAGTTGATTTTTGCTGTGCAGTAACCCAATTTAATTATTCAAATGAACTCATCAAGTGTATCATGAAAATGAATAGCTCCTTTGAATATAATATAAATGGAGTAGCAAGCCATTTCCAGCTCTCATGAACTAATGAGGCATCTCACAGAACTGTTCTAGTCACAAGAGACCTGTGAAGAGGGTCAAGATCTCTGTGATCATTGTTTGACAAGGCAGAAAGCTTAAGGGGTTTGTTCTCTCTTATCAGCTACACTTTAAACTAAACCTGCCTAGTTTCTTGACTCACGGCTGCTGTGTTCTCTCTTCTCTTAAGCCCCTTATGTGTTTCCTTGGGAAGTAAATAAATGAGAGCTAAGGGGTGATTCTCAGCAATTGTATCTACATGACCCTACTTTCCCCAGGCTTTCTTGCTTCTTGATCTCACAGAGTTCCATTCCTCTTTTTTTCCAGCGGTATCTGACACCAACACTTTTCCTTTTGAGACAAACTGCAAATTGCCATAAGCACAGATTTTTAAGAAATTAAGGACCACTTATAAATTTTGAAATAAACTGTTATTTTCAAGTGTACCTAATTTTCTGTTAAAAGCTAAGACAAATTATTTATAAAATTAATGATAAAATATGTGCAGAATTATACAAATGCATGCTGTCCTTTAATGCTCAGTTTCCAAAAATGCATAACATTCAAATAACTTTGCAAAATACAACTTTCAGAAAGGGAAATCAGTGAACAGAGCCTCTCCCCTTAATCTCTGCTTGCTTTCCTACCATGGAAATCTAGGAAAATTACAGCTTCTCAAAGTTCTCTTCTTCTGCCTTTGTTTTTGACTTGCTCAATGATGAAACGGTGGAGTCAAGTTTAAGTTAGCAGAGTTTCTGCTTTCCTTCCCAGTGTCATAGGATATCCTCTGGATCCCTCTTAGAGTTCTAGAGTCAGAGTTTCTTCTCCATAGAAGGACAGAGTTTCTTCTCCATAACTGGATGACCTATATGAAAAACATTCTCACTTACAATTCATCTTGGTTTATTCTCAAAAATGTTTCTTTTACCACCTTCTTCAGAAATCATCCCAATGTCCTGCCCTCTTTATGGCAAAACATCCTAAAAATTTGTTCTACAGTTGCTGTTTATTATTCCTCACATTATTTTCCCCATGCATATATTCCAGTTGGGTTCTAACCCCCAAGTCATGCAGCTGAAATTGTTCTTGTCAAGGACAGTTACAACAACTACACTGCAACCCAGTGTCTTGTTTATATATCACTTCAGGTTACAATAGGAAATAGATGACATAATAAAGTTAATATAATTTAAGGGTAGTTAAATACAGGGTTTGTATGTAAAGTGTAGGAAGACTCTAGAGAAACGACAGTGGTAAAATAGCACCCAAAGTTGGTTAGCAGTGGAGCTATTCTTGACCATAATCCTGGACTGATAAAGGGAGAATGTATTTACTAATCTGGATGTAAAGAATCATGAAGAGGTGTATGCCTAGGGAAAACATATGTCTCCCAGCAGAGAAAAAGGGTCAGCCTAAGTCAAATCTTTAAGAAATGAGGTAAGGAATAAACACCTTAATTTCACTCACCTCCTTCCATCAGATCTCGTGCTGGAGATCCCAGTTAGCTGAGTTGACAAAAAACAGAGCTCAAAGAAGCTCTTAATTAGTCCACACAAATTGGCCTCCTGGGATAGAATATAGGCAAGAGGACAGAGAGTGGATCTAGAAGGTTAAACATAAAATATCCTTTTATACATCTTCTCATCTTACTCTACCACTCAGGAGCGTTTTACACTGTTGTGTAAAGAACCTGTCCTCCACGCTAACACATCCTACTAGGTTTTTCCCTCGGTCACTAACCACTCTTCTTCTCTATTTTCTCCTCTATGCAAATTAAATATTACAATATTCCAGAGATAGATCTTAGGCCTTCTCTTTCCATATGATCTTATTTTTTGATAGCTAGAAATGCTAAAATTATTGGTGACTTTCAATTTATGACCTCAACTTGGAACTCTACATAAAGATTCAAACTTATATGTCAAACCAGCTTCTTGACATCTTTACTGGATAGATGTGTAAGAGGAAACCTCAAATTTAACATTAAAAAAAAAAAAAGAATAGAACAATTCTCTCTCTTCTCCACCCATTCCTGCCCCATTTTTTTTTTTTTTTTGTCCTAATCTTACCCATTGCTATAAATAGAGCTACCATCCATCTGCTTGCTTAAACCAAAACTAGAATTCTCAGGTAGCTAGAGGATTTTATCTAAAGCTGTTATTTTGATCATTGATTACTAAATAACAAACTACCTCAGAACTCAGTGGTCTAAAACAACACTTTATTGTTTATCTTTCCTAGTTTTGTAGATTCCCTGGGTTGTGCTGGAAACTTGTTCCACTAGTTTCACTTGGAATGCCTCATGAGGTTGCAATCAAAGGGCAATGGCTGCTGGAGTAACTGTAATCTCAATTGTGAGATGGGATTAGGGATCTCTACCTATTTTCCTGTAATCCCAAATACTCTCCTTTCCAAGTGGTTTCTCCATGATCTCTCTATAAAATCTCTTTGGCAGAGTAGTTATCCTCTTTCCCATTATCTCAGCACTCTGAGAGTGAGCTTTCCAGGAGGGAGTGGCAGAAACTATCCTCCCCCCTGAAGTCTATGAATATAACTGGGGGGAGTGGACCTCTTCATAGGCTATTAGTCAACAGTCTCACGCCACCCCACATTCAGTGAAGGAGAGGACTGTATGGGGACCAAATACTGGCATGTATGATTCATCAGATGTCTTCTTTGAAAACTATCTACCACAGTCATACTTGATTTTTTTTCAAAAGGTATTCTATACATCTTCAACCACATTTTTTACTTCAGCCATTCACAAAGGAATATGTTATCATTTTATCTAAATTGAATAGTTCGATCATTTTTGTGTCTGCTGATTTTGTATACTCATGTAGCCAACTCCAGAAGACAAATCAAGTTATATGCTTTGGCATTGTAATTTCTTTCTGAGCTAGCAATTGGTGGACAACATCAAGGCCTTAATTCATCCTCAGAATTCCCACAAAGATTTCTATAATTGCATTCTCCAAAGAGAGGTATTTTTTTTAAGTGCCAAATTATCTAGCACCCAATTTTTAGACTATACAACAAGGCTGATGACCAAAACAGAACCTTAACCTAGAAAGGAGAGTCTAATTCTTCCTCTAGTTCCTGATACATGGCCTTCATTTTGGCTCCTTCTGCAGATTTATATTTTTCTTCACCATCCATAGTTATATCTTTTCCCAGGAAAATGACAACAGACTTCCAAAATGGTATTACATTATTTTTAGCATTCCATCAGTCAACAAAGAAGCTTCCTTCATCTTAACATAGAAACTATTTAGGTCAGATACTCCCAATAGTTCATTGAGAGTAACTGACTATTTTTCAGGGGATTTTATTCTCTGTCCCATAGCAGAATTGTGACCTATCCATGGGTATAGTATATAGGGGCATATTCCTTTAACCCATTTCCATATTTTCAGTGAGCTTTACTGAACTGATCTATTCTTATTGCCATGTCTCTCTAACACAATGATATCAGAAAAGATATTTTGGTTTTCAGATTATTTGAGGTCTCTTCGTGGTGGTGTTTCACCAAAGCCCATCAGCAGGTAGTTGTATGTCTCTCAAAGGAGCTATATCTATCCACTGCATCAGGTAACTCATGAACCCAAAATTTCATTAATACTAATGTGGGAAAGTGTTAGATTTCCACAATAGACTCTATTCTCTATTTGTACACCAGTTCCTTCCAAAATTATGTGTGCAATAATATCACATCATCTTCATGCCGCTTGATTTTAACCTGCTGCATGTGTGTATGTGCTCTGGACCACACTTCAATGTGTGATTTTATCAATCAGGGCTAACTAAAAACTCAAAAGGAGAAAACATCAAGATTTTTGACAGGTCCAACCAAATCCAAGTAGGCTTAATAACAAATTGGCATTTTTCTTATGAGCAAGGTCTGGTATAGACAGACTGCAGCTTATTATAATTTCTGTGGAATGTACTAGAATGAGAATGTCTCATATGGCCCCAGACCCAGTTATTCATAAATTTAACTGATCAGGTTAGGCCCTATCTTTTAGCATCACTGGTCATAGACATTATCACAATTCTAAATATTTTATGCCTACCTCTTCTGAGAGGGAAATTAACATGTTGTCAATTAATGCAATGAGTCAACTTACTTTTGCCATTTACCAAATCTGTATCTTGTTTCAGTAGGTCGTGACATCTGCCTGAAGTACCCTTAAAAGAATATGATAAGTGGGTGCTTGCTTCCTTCTACTACTGAGATGGAAAGAAGAGCTGGACAGACTTTCTCAGAACATGCCAGTCGGGCAGACTTTATCTCATTAGGATTCCTAAAGACCAAACTGTGTGAAACACACAGAGGCTATTTTATTCAAATTAAATAGCTTTGTAGTAGTTTATAAACAATACAATAAGTGGAGGGAAAATCTTTGAGAGAAAGACTGAGACCATAACATAAAGCATTACAGGTTAAAAAGTACTGGATTATTTACTCTTTTATTACATTCAAAATTATGTTCCCTGAAATTACATGTGATTATTCTAATTGTCAGTCTTTCAATATCTCTCACTTTCTCTTTTGATTAATTTCATACCTATTCTGAAACAAAAATTATCCTTAATCTAATAGTTCACTTTTATTTAAATATATTATTTTTGTATTACTAAAAGTCCTAGTCTTTTTTTAATCACTTTTATCATTTCCTTAAAGATTACATAAATAGTCCTCAATATATGTATCTATCCACATAAGGTGAAGATTTTGTGTATATAAAGATGTATATACACAAAATCTTCACCTTATGTGGATGGATATATATGTATGTATATATGTACACACACACAAACATATGTGTGTGTGTGTGTATTTCCTCCCCAAAACAAATTTCTCTTCATTTCCATGGCATATCCATACATCACCCAGCTAATTGCTATAATGAATATTTTCATCTCAGGTCAGAATAGAAAGGAAGCTTATTAGAGATACTCATTTTTTCAATCTTATTTATATTCTTAAGAGATTTAGCAAAAATCTCTCCCTGTTATCCATAAACACATTTCCCTGTTATCCATAAACACATTGACATTTATCAATCAAATAGGTAGAGGGAACCTAGAAAATATGAGACCTACTAGAAACAGGAAGTGTGAAAGAAATTGGGGATCTGAAAATCAGGGACACTGAGATTTAATTCCTCAGTTTGTAGCCTTTTTTAATGTGAGTATTTCTGCCCCTAATTGGACAGAATTGCTTGGATGACTAGAATTTGCTCTGGTGACCACTTCAATGTATTATAAGCCCTGAAAATGGTATCCCAAACAGAAAGATATTTTTAAATTTCTGCTCTAGTATTTTTCCTGTGAAAAATGTTTATGATGTAATTTGTTATTCTCAGTATCTCTGATGCACTATATCTTATTCTTATGCACTATATCTTATTAAGAATTACTTCATTTTTACTATTATTATGTTGTAGTATTATTTATTTGTCTTATCCAAATATTGCATTATCTAGGTACATTTTATTATTTAGAAAGATTCTGTCATCATGCAAACAATAAGTTGCATCCTAGCACTAAAATTCAGCCTATTCCATGAAGGCAAAGTTTCTTTTTCTTCTAAAGGGGACAATATGTCATATATAATGAAGCATAAAGCCCATTTGGGTCATAGTTTTAGATGTAAAGAGATGTAAAGAAACAAAAAGTGAGACTAACAACAGGAAGTCCTTGTGTATCTTTTCATCTTCTAGCCTGTCAAAAACATGGAAGTTTGTACTGAACACAATGTCTATAATTACAGTGCTGGTTGCCAAGAAGAGTTACTGTGTCTGATAAAAAGATAATTACAGCTACTTTACAATTCAAATCTGTGTTCAGTTACCTTGTGAAATCCAAATGAATGCTAATCTGACCTTATGTTTCCAAAAGACGCTATGCTTTTTAACACTTTTTAAAAAATTGTATTACTAAGGGTGACAAATACTTTCACATCTTCAAAACGATTACACATAAAACAAGCACTTCAACTACCACCTCAAACACACTAAAGAATCTCAACAACCATAAAATTCATCTCTCTGAAGCACTTAACATTTTCACATGTTTCAGATGTGGCTGCTTACCCTACAATTCAAACTTGGGTACATGCATCAGCAAGTATCTAGACAGAAAACAGATGGCACACTCAAACTGAGTAATAAAGGTGGTCATCACAAGGGAAACTAGCAGTTCCTAGTAAGTTGGGAAAATTAGCAAGGGATACTACAGTCCCTTGGCTAGCAAGAGCTGGAGCCCTACTACTCTGGGTCTCAATAGGCAAAGAGAAGAGAGAGCTATCAGAACCAGACCAATGTGAGTTGGTCCCAGCAGACCCTTCAGTAAAGAGATACACTCAATTCCCTGTGACCTAGTGGAGTCAAGAAAATGCATATCCTCATTTCCCTTGTTTCCGACTTCTAATCTTCAATTGCTCTACTTGCCTTAGGTCAAACCCACTAGAAAGCCATCAGGCAAAGGTGCAGTGATACAGTCCATAGAGGTCAGCCTTCTTGGACACAGAACATAATTAGGAAGGTTAAAGAAGGAAACTGAAGAAAAAAAGGCAAAATACACAAGATAATGCATAGTCAAGTTGGAAACAGCTTTTCAAAGAATGCAAGGTAATACATGATTTCTTAAAGTATCATAATTGCAAATATTTTAAAGAATCAACTTGAAAACTGTCTTGAGTCATTTATGTAAGGGATGTTTTCTATACTATTTCAAACATAATTTACAAATATTGCCTCATCTAATACTACAAAGAAGTGAAAGTAGAAGATTTTTTAACACACAGTCGCTCAGAGAATTTAGACATGTCACTCTAGGCCACAAAACAAACAAACAAAAAAGAATGAAACATGAATGAAAGGGTGAATGCCATAAAATGAACGCTAGTCATATTGTTCTTACCAAATACCAGAGGTTGCCTTAAGTACATTAAATGCATGAATTCAACTCAACATCACATGAATTACACATTATTATTATCATCTTCGTTTCACAGATTAGTAAATCCAATTAGAGAGCATGCACACTATCCATCGTCATACTATAGGGTCAGGAGTCAACCTCCAGACATTTGGTGTCAAAGTCTATGTATTAGATCAAAATTTTCATCGGTATTATGTTTGCTGAGTGACTTGAGCAAGAAGTAAACATCACAGAAATAAATATTATGTTTGGATTCAAATGTTGGCTGTAAAATAAATAGAAAATAGATATATGTCACTATCATGTGAATGAAATCTTTCTAAATTGAATGTATATTAAATTTTATATATCCTATCAAGGGATCATTTAGAGATATTGTCAATAAAATAGAGTTTTGTCACAAGATAATGATCTCCTGCTGTTACATAACCATGAATGTGAAGCCAAGTTGTTTATTTTCAAGGCAGGGAAAATCAATCCCAGAATTATGTTCTATAACAGTGATTTTAGTTCTATTATACCAAAATGATGCATGTTGATTTAATAATTTTGCCTGATGGATGTTTGAGAGGGAAAATGACAGATGTTCCCTACACCATTGTAAGCCAGAGGCATTTTGTCAGGCTTAGAAAATATACCTGTTGTTATGTTTTGCCTAATCAGAAACAGTCATCCATAAAAGTGATGAGGTTGTACCCCTGTTGTAATCTGCACCTTTATGAATGAGGTGATTTATGACCTGTTAAGGGTGCTGTGGTTTTAAACTTTAATCAGGGAACAGTGGCCAACCATGCAACCATAAGTTCTAAGAGAGCAGGATATATAGAGTCCTTAAAAATTTGAGCTGACAGCAAAGTAACTGCAGAAAGGTCTATTGCACTTGGTAATGATCCTGACTCAACTTTCATTTTAAGTCCAGATGGAACTGTAGTAATTGTTTACTTAGGTCTCAAATAGCAAAATATTTCAAAGTTTCACTTAGCTTGGAGTGTGCCCAAAGACATCTAACTCCCAGAAAGACATATGTATTTGTGAGAATATATTGAATGACACCTTATATTTTAATATTTGTGATTGTTTTTATATATTATTCATTATTTATTTCATGTTCACAACCACCTGGAGAATTAGACAATTCTATACTGATTGGCTGAGTAAATTAAGGAACAAGAAGGAAGAGGAGTGAAAAGAGAAAATCAGTAAAATGGTTAGGTGTTCTGATTCTTACTCCAGATATTGGCATCCAATTTCACCACAAATCCTTTCTCTTCTTGCAAAATTATCTGTTTTTTTAATGATATATGGTTTGCCATAGTTTATTCTTTTTTGAAAAACTAAGACCTTCTGCATAATCAAAAAATGTAACTTTAAATGCATTTCAAAGCTTAATTACAAAATTTATTTAGTCACTGCAGATAATTTTCAAAAATCTGGTCCGTATTTTATAAAACCAAATGCATTCTCAATTAAGTAGTTAAGAATTAACCCAATTATAAAACGTTAGCTTTTAAAGTGAATTTTAAAACATTATTCTCAGATTCAAGGTTAATAACATCCATCTTTAAGCAGTGCTCAATAAGTGGTATGGCTCTATGCTACTCCACTGCTAAATGACTAAGGAATTCAACAAGACACCTGATGGATGGGAACCAGTTATTCACCAATGGAGCTGATATTGTAGAATAAGGTTTATATATTTAAGAAAGTTGTCCTTCTGACACCAAACCTCAGATTTATACAGATGTGCTCATCCAGTTATAGCAACATGAAAAAAGACAGGCTATACCAGGCAGGAGTCATCTCTTTTAAGCCTTAAGAGATGAGTGAACTGAAGAGAACAAGTACAAAGGATTCATTCCAGAAAGAAGAAGAGGAAGAAGAAGAAGATGACGAAGAAGAAAAAAGAGGAGGAGGAGGGGGAGGGGAAGAGGGAGAGGAGGAAGGGGAGGAGAAGAAAAAAGAAAGAAAGAAAAAGAGAGAGGGAGGGAGGGATGGAGGGAAAGAAAGGAAGAAAGAAAGAAAGAAAAAGAAAGAAAGAAAGAAAGAAAGAAAGAAAGAAAGAAAGAAAGAAAGAAAGAAAGAAAGAAGAAAGAAAGAAAGAAAGAGGAAAAAGAAAAGGAAATACTAGACTACAAATTGCTTTGTTTCTCATTCTAAAGTCACTCAAGATTTAATTCATTTAATGTCCCTTAGGCAGAATAAGTAAGGAGGACATAAAAGGTCAAGATTGTTATTCTACTGAAGTTCCTTTTCAAGGAAGAAAACATAATGTTCCATTATCCATCACTACTCCAGCCATCTAACTTCTGTTAATATTCTCTCTGCCAGAAAGAAGTTACTCATAATTCTTCAACCTCAGCACAGGAAATGTGATTTGCTGTATAACAAATCATTCCAAACCTTAGTGGCTTAAATCAGCAATGATTTACTACTTCTCACCATTCCCTATGTTGACTAGGCAGGTCTCTCCCTGCGGAATTAGGTGACGTTACTCAAGCTGTACAGAGTTGGCTGGAAAGTTTAAGGAAGCCTCTTTCTCATCTCCAGAGTCTTGGTGTTAAGGGTTGATTATAGAGTGCCTCTATTCTCCTCCACTTGGTCTCTATCAAGATAATGCCTCAGACTCCACTGCCTTTCCACATGGTCTCTCTCTCTCTCTCCAGAAGAAAGGTCTGGACTTCTTTACAATATGATAGCTAGATTTCAAGAGCAAAATAGAAGCTTATGGGTCTTTGAAGAACTGAACCCAGAACTACTTGCACAATGTCCCTCTGCCACATTCTATTGATAAAGGCAAATCACAGTTCCAAAAGGAAGGGAAATAGACTTCACCTGTTAATGGAAACACACAGAGACGGCAGGAATTGTTAACAGGCAAATTTGGAGAGAAGTGAGTGCCAATCCCAAAGGAAATTTTCCCTATGATTCCATTTTATGCCTAATCTTCTTCCCATCCCAGCCAGAAGATATCTATCCTCACAAAAAAATATATTGTCTCTAATCCTTCTGTATCCAGTATTCCCTTCCCTACTCCTTTGTTTTACCCAGTATTCTACATTAATTCCATCGGACCTGTGGAGCCAGAATGTTGATGGAGGATCTTGGTGTATGCAAGACCACCCTCTGAGAGCAGTGCATTAATCCATTTCCCTCACCTAACAGATAACGGCAGCATTCCATCCCAAATTTTCGCATTATTACTCATTCTCAGCTGAAACTCACCTACTATTCTCAATAGATTCTTTCATATAAACAAAAAAATCATTTAAATCTATTACATAATGTTTATAGATAATAAGAGATATATGTAATTTACAAGGGAATAGGTTTTGTTTTTTAGGAATACACTTATTAGCAGCAAGTTTGAAATGCTATAATTTTAGTATTTTCAGTTCTTAAGATGATCCTCTAATCACTGCTACATCTTGAAGATATATACTCTGAATTATTTCATTAATGGATTTAAGTTCGCAGTTATGAATTTACCACAATTGTGGGTCCTTAGAATTTAAGTCAAAACTAACTTAAAAGCAATGCCAGCACATGCCACATAGGACAGGTATCAGGAAAATGTTGACATCTATACTGAGTGCATATGAGGAGTATTATTTTTCAATTTGTCTCCATAAATGTAAAGTTTATAACATTTTTTTAAGAAAATTAAGTTCAGGGACACCTGGGTGGCTCTGTTAGTTAAGCCTCTGCCTTCGGCTCAGGTTATGATCTCAGGGTCCTGGAATGAGTCCTATACTGGGCTCCTTGCTCAGCCTGCCTACCCCTCCCCCTGCTTGTGTTCTGTCTCTCTTCCTCTCCCTCTCTTCCTCTCTCTCTGACAAATAAATATTGAAGTCTCTTATAGTCACATTTTTCTCAAATACAGAATTAACAATAGGCTGTGTGGAAAATGTGATGCTCAGTTTGACAGTAATACTGCTGCTGCTGCTGCCAGTAAAGTAAAAAATCCAGCACATTCTCACAGGAAGAAAATGCTAAAGTGAACAGTTTTGAGTTCCACTACCTGGTCTTCTGATACCTGCCACTGGTTCTTGGTGCTAAATCATTTCTTCTCTGTCTCTAAGGATTTCATACGACCACATCTGATCTCAAACTTGGAACTTGATATGACTATTCTCATTGCTGACAACATCAGGGACCTATAAAGAGCAAAAATTCCAGGGGCTACCATATTAAAGTATCACAAACTAAGAGAGTTAGACAGAATATTATTGTTTCACTGTTCTGGAGGCTGAACGTCTGAAATCAAGGTGTCATCAGTATTAGTTCCTTCTGAAAACTATAAGGGAGTATCTGTTCCATTACTATCCCCAACCTTTTAGAAGGCTCAGATGTCCCTTAGCTTGGAGATGACATCCTTTCTCCCTGTGTCTTCACATCGTCTTCTTTCCATGCATGTCAATCCCTGTGTCTAAAGTTTCCCTTTCTGTAAGTATACCTAGTCCTATTGGGTTGGGGCGCATTCCAATGACTTCATCTAGCTTGCTAATCTGCAAAAAATCCTATTTTTAAATAAGGGTATATTCACAGGTACTGAGGGTTAAGATTTCCACATCTTTGGTGGAGACACAATTCAATCCTTAACCATCATGGTTTTGGAGAAAGTCCAAACTCCTAAGTATAGCACAGGAGGGCCATTATGATTTACCTTCTGCTTTCCTTTTTAAACTTATCTTTAGCATACTTCACATTTCAATCTAGACTCCAGATTTTTGATAGGTACCAGTATAATTTCTTTCATTATACATCACACATTTTGTGCTAATATCTCATTCTTCTGGGTTGTTTATAGGCCAATTACAAAAAAGAAAAAAAAAAAAAAGATTCCTTCATGCCTCCCTAATCATGATATCTCTGTCTTTATACCAAAATAGCCTATTTGATTTTTGAACTAGACACAATGTTTACTTTAGCAGACTTTCCACTTGACTGGAAACTCATCTCATTTTTCCCGTCAATACCTACATGCTCACATCTTCTTTTGTATATTTGTTCTAGGTGAGGTCATTTTGTGCATGTCCCTGAAACTCTGGAGCATAATGCATAAGAACTTTTAGTCAGGAATTTTAGAAAAGATGTTGATCTAAGCTGTAAGATACAGAGCTCATGAACTGGAAGCTGTCACATTTTTTGCAATATAGAACAGGAGATTGCAGACTATGAGCCATAGTTTTTGTATGGGCCTTGAACTACAGTAGTTTATATGTGTTTAAACTACTGGAAGTTTAAGAAAATTACTGAAAATAGAAAGAATAAAAAGAGGCCATGTCAAGTAAAAATTATATGAAATTAGAATTTCAGTGCCCATAAATAAAGTTTCATTGGACCATCTTTGCTCATTCATTGATAGATTTTCCATAGTTGTTTTTATGCTACAGCAGACATGAGTAGTTGAAACAGATAGCATATGGACCCCAAACCTCAAATACTTATTATTTGGTTCTTTACAAAAATTTGATGGTAATAAGATAAACTACAGAGAGAGAAAAGAGAGAAGGAAGCACAAGATTGTGACCCAGAGTGACAGAAAGGGAGGAAGACAAAACAAGACATATGCAAAAAAGAGTCTGGAGACATTGAGTCCTAATAATGTCTAATTTCTATTGTTCTAAGTTTCAGCAACATTTGAATCCCATGAGACACATCAAATGAATTATAGAAATCAAAAGTTTTGGTTGAAATTAAAATTACCCATCCAAATACACTTGTATATCTTCTACAGTTGACTCTAAGCTTCTTAAGGAGAGGAACTAACTAATTTAATATTAGCATTTTAATAATAGCATTTTATTTACATTATTAAATAAACACTCTCCAAACGAATGAATACAGAAACAAATATTGTCGGTTAATTGAACCAAAAGTGAGTCGGGGTGAGGGAGCTAAAGTGACTGAGGTCTCCCTGTTCCCAAAGTATCACTCTCTTTCAAATGTGTTTGTGAATATACTCTAGAAGATCACTCATATGGTTCTCCAAGTCAACTAGGGTCTCCTAAAAAAATAAGTAAATAAATAAATAAATAATACAGACAGTTACTACCATTGTTGACAAAGCACGGTGAACTCCTGGCTACTGCATTGAAACTATAATGAATCCTGGTGACAGTCTGGTTTTTGCTGTGCCTTTCTATGAAGTCTGTCTGCTCATGCTACTTTCTTTTTTTTTTTTTAATTATTTTTTTATTTTTTATAAACATATATTTTTATCCCCAGGGGTACATGTGTGTGAATCACCGGTTTACACACTTCACAGCACTCACCAAAGCACACACACACCCCAATGTCCACAATCCCACCCCCTTCTCCCAAATCCCCTCCCCCCACCAACCCTCAGTTTGTTTTGTGAGATTAAGAGTCACTTATGGTTTGTCTCCCTCCCAATCCCATCTTGTTTCATTCATTCTTCTCCTACCCACTTAAGTCTCCATGTTGCACCACCACTTCCTCATATCAGGGAGATCATATGATAGTTGTCTTTCTCTGCCTGACTTATTTCGCTAAGCATGATACGCTCTAGTTCCATCCATGTTGTCGCAAATGGAAAGATTTCATTTCTTTTGATGGCTGCATAGTATTCCATTGTGTATATATACCACATCTTCTTGATCCATTCATCTGTTGATGGACATCTAGGTTCTTTCCATAGTTTGTCATCATCAAGACAGCATGGTACTGGCACAAAAACAGACACATAGATCAATGGAACAGAATAGAGAGTCCAGAAATAGACCCTCAACTCTATAGTCAACTAATCTTCGACAAAGCAGGAAAGAATGTCATGCTACTTTCTATAAGAAATCTAAGTGATGACTCATCCACCTT
Source organism: Mustela nivalis (assembly GCF_964662115.1). Lineage (NCBI taxonomy): Eukaryota > Metazoa > Chordata > Mammalia > Carnivora > Mustelidae > Mustela > Mustela nivalis. Next base: position 38,229,286 of record NC_139023.1, on the reverse strand, counting down.
CTTCCTAGGTCTTATACTCTGTGACTCTGAAGACTGTCATAAATATTCTGAATGAGAGAACATACAACATTGTCACCAACATTGCAAGTTTGTGAACTTCGAATATAAGGTTGCTATCATCAGTAGTCCCTTTTTCGGGAAAGAACTGCCATCTGATCAAGACTCAGATTATATCAATTGTCAACAAGAGATTCAGGTGCTTGAAGAGCTTTGAAAATTCATTTGCCAAGTTATAGAATTCTGTGGGGTTCATATACATACTTTCCACTAAGTTGTCAAGTATGACTTTGCTATCAAAAAACTGCGTAATAGTGTCAAGATATTTGAGGAGAGCAGAAATAAGTCAGATATTGTCTAGAGCATATGGATCATTAGACCCCTAGCCCCTGCATAATTAAAACCAAGATCAGGGGTGGGTGCCTCAGTCATCAAGCGTCTGCCTTCGGCTCAGGTCATGGTCCCGGGGTCCTGGGATCGAGCCCCACATCGGGCTCCCTTCTTGGCAGGAAGCCTGCTTCTCTTCCTCCCACTCCCCCTGCTGTGTTCCCTCTTTCACTCACTCTCTCTCAAATAAATAAATAAAATCTTTAAAATCAAGATCAAGACCCGCTGAGATCAGTGGCTTAACTTTGCAGCATTATATCACTCTCCGACAGCTTTGCATAGACATTTCAGGCACGGATTTCGAAACCAAAATATCAGCTTTGAAAACTGATTTATGCTGTACCATATAAATTTAGGGAAGTTATGTAAATCCAGTTAGCCTTAATGGCTCATCCCTAAACTAGAGATAATAATAAAACTACTACTACCGTCATAGATATGATTGCAAAGGCAGATAAAACAGCATAGTTCTTGGCATATAGTAATTAAAATTTGACAAATATGCAAGAATACACAAACTCAAATCCCCTCAAATTGTTCATCACAGGCGTTCTAAATGTCATTGCTATACTGCATTATTTTAATCAAAATGTGACTACAAAAGCCATGATGAAATTGATATGGTTTTATTTGTGCATGATTTCTTTTGTCCTGCTAGATTTGACATTTAAAAAGAATTCAATAAGCAAGTAAAACTTTCAAGTATAACTGTGATGTAATATGAGAACTGGATAGAGTACCTTGTGCCATGAGAAATTGCTTGGGAAATCCAAAATATACAGGCTATTGAAGAGAACTAGATTATGATAGGCCATTTAAATAACATCAATTGGGACACCTGGGCAGCTCAGTGGATTAAAGCCTCTGCCTTCAGCTCAGGTCATGATCCCAGGGTCCTAGGATCAAGGCCTGCATTGAGCTTTCTGCTCAGAGAGGAGCCTGCTTCTTTCTCTCTCTCTCTGCTTGCCTCTTGCCTCTCTGCCTACTTGTGATCTCTGTCTGTCAAGTAAATAAATAAAATCTTTAAAAAAAAAATCTTTAAAATAAAAATAAATAAGTAAATAAATAAATAACATCAATGACTGTGCATGGTCCTTGGTGCTAAGACATGTGGAGGCTCTAGAAGAAAGATCTAAAGTCAGTATATAATAGTCAGTGTCATGAGTGGATTGAATATGTTTCCTCAGTAGGTTATGAGATCCCTGACAGTGTGGATATTGATGCTGGACTAAGCCATGAGAGAAGGAACTCGATCAAATACAAGAGAGCTGACTGGACCACTAGGCCTTCAAATTCCATTTCAGTCCTGAAATGTGATGCTTCTATAATAATATACACCATTGTAAGACTGCTCCAAATGGACCATTTGCTAGATAGGTAAAGACAGAGACAGAGACATAGGCAGATCTCCCATTTATCCCTGAGTACATATGGTTCTCTTTGGTAGCCAAATAACCATAGTCAGAGACTATATACCAAATCCAAATTTAAATTCGATTCTCCTTTCCAGCAAATTTTTGGAAACTCATGTTGAATTCTGCCGTGTTTCACAATTCAGTCCTTCTGACCTCTTGTTAACTCAGTTATCTTCACAGCACAATGCTGCCGACCCAGAAGTACAGGGAGCATTGCGTCACATTATACTAGTTTCTTCTCAGTGCTCCTCTTCTTCTTACAATGCTTTATTAAAATTTAAGCTAGACTGCCACAGCCTAAACAAAGTAATGGTAACGATCAACAGTTATTTCCCGAATCTGCTTATCTGTATTCTGAATTCCCACTCAGATGGAATTGGTACTGCTTGCTGTGTTTCTCTCTCGACTCCACATCGGTATCACAAAAAGTTCTGCCCCATATGCTCTCCAGCCAGTTTCTGCTCCCAATTTCCTGTAGAAAATTCTTGAAATGTAAACACAAATGCACTCTCACATACACAATCACACTTAGGGGAAGGCATTATTTAATAATGGAAAGATAAAGGTAGTCTTAGTAATGATGTACATGGTTTACATTGATTATAAAGCACTTTGCACCTGAATCCAGAGCCTCTTTATATTTCTCCAAAAACACAGAGGATTTTATCCTGGCCTAGGGATAGCTCAAAATAAAGAAAAGCTGCCACACATGCTTTCACTTCTAGAGATAGAAAAACTTTTTAGCAAATCTTACACGGCTCTATTCTTACCACCAAAAATAATGAAAACCCACGTGGTGCCGATAGAAATTTTTTGTATTACTGTTTTCGTTTTCATTAGGACCAAAAATATCATTAAAAACTGTGCCTTTGAATGAGTAAATGAAAATTCATTTGTTAATGTATTAATATATTCAGAATATCGTGCTGTCTGAACATCATGGCATGTTCCATGTCGATGCAGTGAGGCCAATGGCTGCACTTTCTTTCTGACACTGGGAGTTAAGGAAAAGTTCATGCAGCACCACAAAAATTTCTCAGCATTTCCCCCCCACCAACTCTACTTTCTTGCAGTGCTCTCTCTGGTCCTTATGCTTTTTTCTCCCCATGTACCATCTGTCTCCTCTGCCTCGTCTCACCTTCTTTCTTTCAACATTTTAAGAGACTATGACAAAAGTTAAAGATCATGGAAGCCATAAAATCTGGCTTGAAACCTTAACTAATGTTATATTCTTTAAAGGTCCCAATAAGTAAAAGTCTTATAAACCTTGGTGAAGAAATCATTGAAAGACAACCTTCCTGGAACTTTTACAACCCAGAAAAGCAAAGAATAAACTTTTCTATGAAACAGCTGAAAATTAAAGTTTAAGTCCAGAAAATGTTCCATCTGTTAGAGATGATTACTGAGAATGTTTGGAAGCTGCTTCTCCTAACAAGAGAAAGTAATACATTTTAATTTTAGCACATTATTATAAAGGCTTTATTATTACAATCATAATATACTATCATGTCTTTACATCTTGAACAACTACAAAATCTGATTAGGCCTAAGAAAATATAACCTTGTCTAAAATGCAACCTACTTTCAGTTTCATAAGTATATGTCACATTGTAGATTTTAATTTTATATTTTAAAAGTGGTCTCATTTAAAGTCAGTGAATTCATAGAAAAGGTGCTGCTGTTGGTACCATGTTTTTCTACACAAGAAACAAAGAAAATCAAATTCAGTAGAATAATTTATTTACCTGCCTGAAAGTAAATGACCAATTTAATAAAACTTTAATAAAAAAATTTCGAGTATGCTATACATGCAGAATATTAAAAGACCTTTATGCCATTAAAATACATCTCTACTCAAATATTACTAGTTTACCAAAGGTGATAATCTCTACTCTCTTTATAAATAATCTTACTTCTCGCCTTCCCTAATTCAGCTAATGGATTAAACCATTTTTGAACACTTAAGTTCAATTTTGAAATTATCTTTTAATATTTCTGTTTCTCGCTCAGGCATTAAAACAATCAACCAATATTTACCAAGTGTCAAACAACCATGTTAGGGAAATCAACATGACAGAAAAAGATACTATTTTGGTGGACTTTTAAAATATCTAGTATGAAAATAACATTGTCTAAATAACAGAAGTGTGAAAATTTATTTTAATACAAAACTCTATGTGAGCAATGGAAGTGTTATGTGAAAAGTTGGGTCTTCCTAAGCAGCTGAGACCTAAGACATAGAAATGAGTGAGCTATGTGAAGACACTGAGGAAAAGATTGCTATTATATAGGGCAACTAACATAAAGGCATTAGAGAGAGTGTGATGAGCTCAAAAGAAAAAAAATATATTTTTTTAAATTTTTTTTTTTTTTTTTTAACTAGAGTGTGGAGAGAAAGCAAGAAGTGGAAGTATAAGGATCAAGAGAAAGTCAGGAAGAAAATTTCAAAGGTCTTGAAGACTGTGTAATGGCTCATTGTCATTACAAGGCCACACTCAATTTTTCATGTAGATGGATCTCCAATTTTGCTGAAATATAAACCCTTATATGGTCCAAGAAAGTTAATGCCCTTCCCAGTCTAAGAGATATATTTTGTTTGGCAAAAACTAACCAAACACTTCCCTTTTCTCTTGCTAGTAATCAGGATTAGATACATTGTAACTGGTCATGGTCCATGTTGGATGTGGTCAATTAGTCAGTTGGATGTGAAAGAAAATCTACTGGGGAGTTGTGATGATCTTCAAAATTCATATGTTGAAGTCCTAACCCCCAATGTGACTGTATTTGGAGATAGAACCATTAAAGAAGTAATTAAGGTAAATAAATTCGTATGGGTGGGGCTCTAACCCAATAGAACTGATGTTCTCATAATACAGAGAAGATGCTCTTTAAATACAAAGAGTTAAAAAGTAAGAAGAATTCTTCCCATAATGATAATTCAACCTCAAATGATTTCACTGACAAATTCTCACTGGTGAATTTTATCAAGTTTGATAGAATTTATGTCTTATAGAATTTTTTTTTCCAAAAGTAGGTGACAGAGAATATACTCCAACATTTTTGTAGAAACCAGAATTACCTTGATAATAAAATCAGACAAATACATTATGAGAAAAGACAATTATAGTCCAATCATCACATGAACATAGATGCAAAGAAACTTAAAGCATTAGCAAACAGATTCTAGTAATATATAAAAAATCATGATCAAGTAAATTTTATTCCAGGAATGCAAGGTAAGTTTACTACTTTAAAAATCAAAGAATATAATTTATTAAGTTAACATAATAAAGATGGAAAAAAGCATACAATCATGTTAGTAAGTGCAGAATAAAGAATTTAACAACTTTAACCTCTGTTCATGATAAAACAGTAAAATATCAGCAAACTGAGACACCCGAAAAATCTGAAGAAAAAAGAATCAAATGAAAAATCAACAACTCCCATCATACGTAAGGATGAAGAAGTAATATTTTAACACCTTCTGTAAAATCGAGGAAAAGACAAAGACATGCATTTTCACACTTCAGCTTCAGTCATTCTCTTTGCCACCCCATCTGTGCTTTTCCATGTCACTTCCCCATGAAAACAAACACAGTCCTGACCGTGCTGTCATTTCCACATAAAATACAAACTCCAAATTTATTGTCTTTGTTAAGCACTCGAAATGTCATGAGTACATAGTTATTAGAGTTGATTGATGTAGTTCAGCAAGTACTTGTGCTTCCTACTTCAAACTATGTGGTATTTACTGTATCAGTCAAAAACACAATGACAAAATGATAGGCAGCCAAAGTGACTCGCATTTTCCTGAAATCCATTTACTAAACACATGAAGCTTTAGGAAGAACGGAAGAGACACAGACAGGTTTTATGAGTCTGGTGTTAGTTTGAGAACAATTATTGACTTTCTGACTCTGTTTTCTCATTAACTAAGTGGCATGGCTAGAAGTGTTTTAATAGGTAACAAAATAAGATGATATGCAAGAAAGCGAATTTTAAACTACATAGTAATTTTCTTAAATAAAATATTAGAAATGGAGAATTTTATCTCAGTGAAACATGGAAAACTAATATTTATTAATTTACTAATGACTACAATGTGTCAGACATTGTGTTAGACATTTTATATTACTTCACATTCTTAAATCTGAAAAACATACTAAGAGATTATTTTGATTTTTCAAATGAAAAAAATAGAAGCTTATGGTAATTAATAAGTCATCTGAACAATATCACAATAATGATACTATGTTCCTTATCTTGCCACTGACACAATGCTTAAGAATTTAAACTCTTTTTTTTTTTTTTTAACTTTTTATTTTTTATAAACATATATTTTTATCCCCAGGGGTACAGGTCTGTGAATCACCAGGTTTACACACTTCACAGCACTCACCAAAGCACATACCCTCCCCAATGTCCATAATCCCACCCCCTTCTCCTAAACCCCCTCCCCCCAGCAACCCTCAGTTTGTTTTGTGAGATTAAGAGTCACTTATGGTTTGTCTCCCTCCCAATCCCATCTTGTTTCATTTATTCTTCTCCTACCCACTTAAGCCTCCATGTTGCATCACCACTTCCTCATATCAGGGAGATCATATGATAGTTGTCTTTCTCTGCTTGACTTATTTCGCTAAGCATGATACGCTCTAGTTCCATCCATGTTGTCGCAAATGGCAAGATTTCATTTCTTTTGATGGCTGCATAGTATTCCATTGTGTATATATACCACATCTTCTTGATCCATTCATCTGTGGATGGACATCTAGGTTCTTTCCATAGTTTGGCTATTGTGGACATTGCTGCTATAAACAATCGGGTGCATGTGCCCCTTTGGATCACTACATTTGTATCTTTAGGGTAAATACCCAATAGTGCAATTGCTGGGTCATAGGGCAGTTCTATTTTCAACATTCTGAGGAACCTCCATGCTGTTTTCCAGAGTGGCTGCACCAGCTTGCATTCCCACCAACAGTGTAGGAGGGTTCCCCTTTCTCCACATCCTCGCCAGCATCTGTCATTTCCTGACTTGTTGATTTTAGCCATTCTGACTGGTGTGAGGTGATATCTCATTGTGGTTTTGATTTGTATTTCCCTGATGCCGAGTGATATGGAGCACTTTTTCATGTGTCTGTTGGCCATCTGGATGTCTTCTTTGCAGAAATGTCTGTTCATGTCCTCTGCCCATTTCTTGATTGGATTATTTGTTCTTTGGGTGTTGAGTTTGCTAAGTTCTTTATAGATTCTGGACACTAGTCCTTTATCTGATATGTCGTTTGCAAATATCTTCTCCCATTCTGTCAGTTGTCTTTTGATTTTGTTAACTGTTTCCTTTGCTGTGCAAAAGCTTTTGATCTTGATGAAATCCCAATAGTTCATTTTTTCCCTTGCTTCCCTTGCCTTTTGCGTTGTTCCTAGGAAGATGTTGCTGCGGCAGAGGTCGAAGAGGTTGCTGCCTGTGTTCTCCTCAAGGATTTTGATGGATTCCTTTCGCACATTGAGGTCCTTCATCCATTTTGAGTCTATTTTTGTGTGTGGTGTAAGGAAATGGTCCAACTTCATTTTTCTACATGTGGCTGTCCAATTTTCCCAGCACCATTTATTGAAGAGGCTGTCTTTTTTCCATTGGACATTCTTTCCTGCTTTGTCAAAGATTAGTTGACCATAGATTTGAGGGTCTATTTCTGGGCTCTCTATTCTGTTCCATTGATCTATGTGTCTGTTTTTGTGCCAGTACCATGCTGTCTTGATGATGACAGCTTTGTAATAGAGCTTGAAGTCCGGAATTGTGATGCCACCAACGTTGGCTTTCTTTTTCAATATCCCTTTGGCTATTCGAGGTCTTTTCTGGTTCCATATAAATTTTAGCATTATTTGTTCCATTTCTTTGAAAAAGATGGATGGTACTTTGATAGGAATTGCATTAAATGTGTAGATTGCTTTAGGTAGCATAGACATTTTCACAATATTTATTCTTCCAATCCAGGAGCATGGAACATTTTTCCATTTCTTTGTGTCTTCCTCAATTTCTTTCATGAGTACTTTATAGTTTTCTGAGTATAGATTCTGTGTCTCTTTGGTTAGGTTTATTCCTAGGTATCTTATGGTTTTGGATGCAATTGTAAATGGGATTGACTCCTTAATATCTCTTTCTTCTGTCTTGCTGTTGGTGTAGAGAAATACAACTGATTTCTGTGCATTGATTTTATATCCTGACACTTTACTGAATTCCTGTATAAGTTCTAGCAGTTTTGGAGTGGAGTCTTTTGGGTTTTCCACATATAGTATCATATCATCTGCGAAGAGTGATAATTTGACTTCTTCTTTGCCGATTTGGATGCCTTTAATTTCCTTTTGTTGTCTGATTGCTGAGGCTAGGACCTCTAGTACTATGTTGAATAGCAGTGGTGATAATGGACATCCCTGCCGTGTTCCTGACCTTAGCGGAAAAGCTTTCAGTTTTTCTCCATTGAGAATGATATTTGCGGTGGGTTTTTCATAGATGGCTTTGATGATATTGAGGTATGTGCCCTCTATCCCTACACTTTGAAGAGTTTTGATCAGGAAGGGATGCTGTACTTTGTCAAATGCTTTTTCAGCATCTATTGAGAGTATCATATGGTTCTTGTTCTTTCTTTTATTGATGTGTTGTATCACATTGACTGATTTGCGGATGTTGAACCAACCTTGCAGCCCTGAAATAAATCCCACTTGGTCGTGGTGAATAATCTTTTTAATGTACTGTTGAATCCTATTGGCTAGTATTTTGTTGAGTATTTTCGCATCTGTGTTCATCAAGGATATCGGTCTATAGCTCTCTTTTTTGGTGGGATCCTTGTCTGGTTTTGGGATCAAGGTGATGCTGGCCTCATAAAATGAGTTTGGAAGTTTTCCTTCCATTTCTATTTTTTGGAATAGTTTCAGGAGAATAGGAATTAGTTCTTCTTTAAATGTTTGGTAGAATTCCCCCGGGAAGCCGTCTGGCCCTGGGCTTTTGTTTGTTTGGAGATTTTTAATGACTGTTTCAATCTCCTTACTGGTTATGGGTCTGTTCAGGCTTTCTATTTCTTCCTGGTTCAGTTGTGGTAGTTTATATGTTTCTAGGAATGCATCCATTTCTTCCAGATTGTCAAATTTATTGCCGTAGAGTTGCTCATAGTATGTTCTTATAATAGTTTGTATTTCTTTGGTGTTAGTTGTGATCTCTCCTCTTTCATTCATGATTTTATTTATTTGGGTCCTTTCTCTTTTCTTTTTGATAAGTCGGGCCAGGGGTTTATCAATTTTATTAATTCTTTCAAAGAACCAGCTCCTAGTTTCGTTGATTTGTTCTATTGTTTTTTTGGTTTCTATTTCATTGATTTCTGCTCTGATCTTTATGATTTCTCTTCTCCTGCTGGGCTTAGGGTTTCTTTCTTGTTCTTTCTCCAGCTCCTTTAGGTGTAGGGTTAGGTTGTGTACCTGAGACCTTTCTTGTTTCTTGAGAAAGGCTTGTACCGCTATATATTTTCCTCTCAGGACTGCCTTTATTGTGTCCCACAGATTTTGAACCGTTGTATTTTCATTATCATTTGTTTCCATGAATTTTTTCACTTCTTCTTTAATTTCCCGGTTGACCCTTTCATTCTTTAGAAGGATACTGTTTAGTCTCCATGTATTTGGGTTCTTTCCAAACTTCCTTTTGTGGTTGAGTTCTAGCTTTAGAGCATTGTGGTCTGAAAATATGCAGGAAATGATCCCAATCTTTTGATACCGGTTGAGTCCTGATTTAGGACCGAGGATGTGATCTATTCTGGAGAATGTTCCATGTGCACTAGAGAAGAATGTGTATTCTGTTGCTTTGGGATGAAATGTTCTGAATATATCTGTGATGTCCATCTGGTCCAGTGTGTCGTTTAAGGCCTTTATTTCCTTGCTGATCTTTTGCTTGGATGACCTGTCCATTTCAGTGAGGGGAGTGTTAAAGTCCCCTACTATTATTGTATTGTTGTTGATGTGTTTCTTTGATTTTGTTATTAATTGGTTTATATAGTTGGCTGCTCCCACGTTGGGGGCATAGATATTTAAAATTGTTAAATCTTCTTGTTGGACAGACCCTTTGAGTATGATATAGTGTCCTTCCTCATCTCTTATTATAGTCTTTGGCTTAAAATCTAATTGATCTGATATAAGGATTGCCACCCCTGCTTTCTTCTGATGTCCATTAGCATGGTAAATTCTTTTCCACCCCCTCACTTTAAATCTGGAGGTGTCTTCGGGCTTAAAATGAGTTTCTTGGAGGCAACATATCGATGGGTTTTGTTTTTTTATCCATTCTGATACCCTGTGTCTTTTGACAGGGGCATTTAGCCCATTCACATTCAGGGTAACTATTGAGAGATATGAATTTAGTGCCATTGTATTGCCTGTAAGGTGACTGTTATTGTATATGGTCTCTGTTCCTTTCTGATCTACCACTTGTAGGCTCTCTCTTTGCTTAGAGGACCCCTTTCAATATTTCCTGTAGAGCTGGTTTGGTATTTGCAAATTCTTTCAGTTGTTGTTTGTCCTGGAAGCTTTTAATCTCTCCTTCTATTTTCAATGATAGCCTAGCTGGATATAGTATTCTGGGCTGCATGTTTTTCTCGTTTAGTGCTCTAAAAATATCATGCCAGCTCTTTCTGGCCTGCCAGGTCTCTGTGGATAAGTCAGCTGCCAATCTAATATTTTTACCATTGTATGTTACAGACTTCTTTTCCCGGGCTGCTTTCAGGATTTTCTCTTTGTCACTGAGACTTGTAAATTTTACTATTAGGTGACGGGGTGTGGGCCTATTCTTATTGATTTTGAGGGGCGTTCTCTGAACCTCCTGAATTTTGATGCTCGTTCCCTTTGCCATATTGGGGAAATTCTCCCCAATAATTCTCTCCAGTATACCTTCTGCTCCCCTCTCTCTTTCTTCTTCTTCTGGAATCCCAATTATTCTAATGTTGTTTCGTCTTATGGTGTCACTTAATTCTCGAATTCTCCCCTCGTGGTCCAGTAGCTGTTTGTCCCTCTTTTGCTCAGCTTCTTTATTCTCTGTCATTTGGTCTTCTATATCACTAATTCTTTCTTCTGCCTCATTTATCCTAGCAGTTAGAGCCTCCATTTTTGATTGCACCTCATTAATAGCTTTTTTTATTTCAACTTGGTTAGATTTTAGTTCTTTTATTTCTCCAGAAAGGGCTTTTATATCTCTCGAGAGGGTTTCTCTAATATATTCCATGCCTTTTTCGAGCCCGGCTAGAACCTTGAGAATTGTCATTCTGAACTCTAGATCTGACATATTACCGATGTCTGTATTGATTAGGTCCCTAGCCTTCGGTACTGCCTCTTGTTCTTTTTTTTGCGTTGAATTTTTACGTCTTGTCATTTTGGCCAGATAAGAGTAAATGAAGGGGCAAGTAAAATACTAAAAGGGTGGCAACAACCCCAGGAAAATATGCTTTAACCAAATTAGAAGAGATCCAAAATCGTGAGTGGGGAGAAAGGGGATAAAAAGAGGTTCAAAAAGAAAGAAAGAAAAAAAAAAGAAAAAAGAAAAGAAAAAAAAAGAAAAGAAAAAAAAAATTTTTTAAAAAAAAGAAAACACCTGAGAAAAATGTAAAAAAGAAAAAATATATATATTAGATAAACTAGTAAAAAATCGTTAAAAAAGAAAAAGGTAACAGTTAAAAAAAAAAAATTTTTACCCGAAGGCGAGAAGAAAAAGAAAAAAAAAATGAAAAAGAAAAAATTAAATTAACTGCAAGACTAAAAAAAAAATCACAGGAAAAAAGCCATGAGTTCCGTGCTTGGCTTTCTCCTCCTCTGGAATTCTGCTGCTCTCCTTGGTATTGAAACCGCATTCCTTGGTAGGTGAACTTGGTCTAGGCTGGATTTCTTGTTGATCTTCTGGGGGAGGGGCCTATTGTAGTGATTCTCAAGTGTCTTTGCCCCAGGCGGAATTACACCTCCCTTACCCGGGGCCGGGGTGAGTAATCCGCTCGGGTTTGCTTTCAGGAGCTTTTGTTCCCTGAGCGCTTTCCGTAGAGTTCTTTCAGAAAGTGGTTGTTTTTCTGTTTCCAGAATTGCTGTTCTTCTTCTCTTCGATCTGCCGATGGATTTTCAGGTATTTGCAATCTTTAGATAAGCTATCTAGCTGATCTCCGGCTAGCTGAAGCAGTCTCAGCCTGCTATTTCTCCGCCATCTTGACTCCTCTATTGCACAGTTCCCTCGCGACATTTGAAGACTTTTGAGCAGACGTAGACACAGTGGAACATCACAGGTGGTGAACTTCCAGTATGTTTCTTAGGGGCCTAAGAGTAACACCCTGACCTTCACTCACAGTATCCAACCTGCTCTCTTCGTTTCCCTCCCGGTGGAAGTCGGTTGGATCCTTGGGCAGGAGTCCGATGGTCTCGGTGGAACCTCCAAATCTCACAGTTGCCTTTCAGTATTCACCATCCTATAACCTATGAAAGTTGTCCAGAGATAGTTTTCCTACAGCGTGCGTGTCACAGCGAGGTGACCAAGAATTTAAACTCTTAAGTCAGTATTTTTCTACTTAGCCAGCTTACTTACTAGCTGAGTCCACTAGAGACTCAATTTCTCCAACCTAACATGGGAATATTATGTATTAGATTCAATGACATAGGTATTATATGAACAAAAATACCAATAAAGTTATCAGCATAATGTCTATAATGTAATAAACACTCAAAGACATAATACTGTTACCATTAACATACTAAAGGTATTAACAATACCAATGGTATTAACAATAAAAACATCTTTAAACAGAGTTATTACAGTGCTTGAGCTAAAGAAATTAAGTCTTCTGTCTTATATTTTAAAAAAATGTGTAACTGCAGATTCTCTGGAATCTATTTATGCCCCATTGGAATTGCCATGCTCTTTCCACCACACACCATGCACAGGAGTCAAAACCTTTTGGAAATCATTCCTAAGTAAGGGCACTTTAAATACATTTGTCAACTGCATGGATGACTTTTTTCCCCCATCTTCACAGAAAAGGAACCTTCAAGAGCACAAAACAGACAAGTTGAAAATAGGATCTTTGGGGGCACCTGGGTGACTCAGTCTGTAAAGTGTCTCACTCTTGATCTAGGCTCAGGTCTTGATCACAGGGTTGTGAGTTCAAGTCCTGAATTGGGTTCCATGCCCAGCATGATCAAAACAAAACAAAACAAAACAAAAACATCATCCTTGGAAAAGTGACACTGAAGGACCTTTTGGAAACAAAAGTGAAAATATATATCAAAATTCTATTAATATTAATAAATGGGAAAATAATGAGCTACTATTAAGAGAGAAAATCAAACACTCTGTTCCTACTCTTTTTTGGATTCAGCTCCACAGGACTTGCTTTCCCAGAAATTTCTTCAGGGACTGTCTTGTCCCCAGATGAAACATGACAAACAAGCATGTGTTTAAGGAGATGCTTTACACTCAGAATAAATAAAATGAGATATAACACTAGCAAGATAAACCTTGTCGAAGATAACATTTCTACTTTCAATCATTAGCATTAATAACAAAAATATTTTCCCAATACTTAGCTATTGGGAAAAGCAAGACTGTATTCTTTAAATATCTGAAAAGGATAGGAATTAAAGATTGGGGGGGACAAAAAAACCTACTTTTACCCTGGAAATGTGACATCCAGAGTGTCAAGAGAAATCATGTTTTCACAGCTTAGTTAAGAACTCTCAGAAGTCAAGATTTGAAAGAAATCTTGATACGACTTTCAGATTTTTATAAGGGTAGTTGATACTGCCATAGTAAAAGTTCAAATTAAGAACCCACATTTTGGCATATATCAAGCAGAAACTTGCTAACAATGCCCAGGCTCGTTTCCAAAAGAAATCAAGGAGTTCTGGCAGGCCAACTGAATGTATAAGGTAGTAAATTAAAAAATAATAAAACATTCATCTGTCAGCAAAAGTCTGGTTGTGAAGTATATGGCCATTATTTTGCAATTAGTGTCACTTACTGAAATAGTGCTTTCACAGTGATTCAGCTTTTAGCCACGGTTTTCCAGAGCATTTTCTTCTACCGGTTTTGAAAATTATTGCTGAAATAGTTGCTCAATATTAAATCAATCTGTCAATTAGTGATTGTGGGAGACTACTCCCTCTTCTGTTCTATACATATAAGTACTTAGACAACACAAACGTAACTTCATTCACAAAGTCATGATGTTTTGCATTAGCCCAAAGCTTGCACAAAGATAGAACTTCCTCATATGTGTTTCTATCTTATCCCATACAGTAGAAGAAAATCCCAGAGCCCCCCACTCCATTATTTAATCTGGCTTTGCCCATCCTCAACATTATTAAGCTCAGTTTCATTACTATGTTTTTGATTTATAAACTCTACTTGGCCTTTTTTTTTTTTCCTTGCTAACTTCCTATGGAAGTGATCATCTGATTATTAAATAAAGGTATATTTAAAAAGTTATCTTCATGTTTATGCCTTCTAAACAGTATTTGCACTTCAAAAGGTAACTCAGGCCCGTTGTGGTTCCCTGGGGAGTTAAGACAGGGAGCTGATATATAAGATTTTGCAGCATGTGCCCTGTTTAGGACATTAAAGTAGTCTGAAATCCATTCCAGCTTTACCCGCAAAGCTGAAGACTCCAGCTCTGAGCAGAGACATCCAAAAAAGAAGGTCTCTTATTCTTATTCATGCAAGCAGACTTGGGAAAGGGAGTTTTTACTATATTGTTTGATGGCGTGTACCAAAGTGAACTGAACTGTGCAGCTAGCTAGTCATATTTTGTGTTCCAGTAAAAAGTGTTTAAATCTCCTTCCCAGTAAAATGGTAAAGGAAGAACAGCAATGCCACAGAGAGAAAGCAACCATGGAATAATTAGTTTAAAGAGACAGACAGCTTGTATATAACACAAGCACAGCGAGGAGCACAAAATATACAGGAGAGAGTAAGAGTCCCACATTGAGGCATCAGTCAATAAAGACTCATGTTTAAAAACCATACTGGGCTTCAGGGCTTCTGAAGAAAAATGGCATCTGCCTAGATCTGAATCTTTTCACACAATTGCCCATCAACCCAGATGGAAAATGAGAGCCAATAAAACTATTCTCAAAAATAGCTAGGGGATGGAGAATACTACATGCTTAAGTGGATATGTAAGTCAAGATGTTAATATCGAATCTTACAAAGCTTTCTCCAGACTCAATACCTAAGCAGAGTCAGGTAGAGACTGCATGGAAAAGAAGTCCTAAAGAGGCAGAAAGCACATAAAGACACCTCCGAAAGGTGCCTGCCCAAAGTAGGGGGAAAACTCAAAATGTGGATGACACCTAGTGAGTCAGAGCAGTGCTGCAAAGAAATCTGAAGCAAGGGGCTTGAATGATGCAACAGTCTCCTGGATGACACTGTTTTGATGGTGGGAATGAAGACACATTTATTGTAAGAGTTGTTGAAGGAAAAAAGAAAGCGTATAATGGAAATTGGGGTATTATAAGAAAAAAAAAGGTATTATCTCAAAAGTGCAACTGTATCTTCTAAAAACATAAGGTCTCAATTTGTTAACATCCAACTACATTGTCTCTTCAAATAGGGTCTTTATGAACTAAATAATTTTGTGAGCCATGAAAATCCTCCCCCATAAACCTATAGAAAAACCTATTGCTGGCTGAGAATGTGAGAAATTTTTAAATAAATAAAGGAAGGCAGACAAGATTCACACAGAGCTGTCATGAAAAGAAAATAAAAAATGTGAATCAAAACACTTCAGTATGTAAAAACACTCACAGGAACAAAACACAAAGCAGAGAAAAGTTTTAGTACAGTATTTACACTTGAAAAAAGATTTTAAGCAAGCACTTGCTGAAATAAAAGAATAATTCAGGAATTTAGAAAAAAATGGACAAAAACATATGTGAAATATCAGGTGAGCATAGGAAGGAAATACTAAAACCAACAAAATATATGATTGAAGACTAAAAAGCAAGATAACAAAAAATATTCATCTGAAAATATCATAAGGGATATTTAGACTGTATAAAAGTGACCCAAAGAAATTAAAGAAAGAGAGAATCTAAGGGACGGTGGTACAGTTGGTTGAACATCTGTCTTCTGCTCAGGTCAGGGTTTCAGAGTCCTGGAATCAAGTCCCCGGATGGCTTCTTGCTCAGGGGAAAGCCTGATTCTCCCTCTGCTTTCTGCTCCCCACTGCTTGTGCTCTGTCTCTCTCCGACAAAAAAAAAAATCTAAAAAGATAGAAGGGTATATGGAAAATAGGCCAAAACAAAATGAGCCAATAAACATGTAACTGAAGAACTTGAAGAAGGACAAAACAACAGAACAAAGCTAATAATAAAACTAGAATCTCAGAAAACTCTAGAGGCTTTGATATATAATACATTCTCTTTGATCATTTGTCCATGCATGGTTCACTTTAATTTAGTTAGTCCATCATTAATTAGTCATTTTTAATGATGCAATGCATAATCTTAACCTTCACCCAAAAAGAAAAACTAAGCCTGGGCAAACCCAGCCTCATGTTCATCCCTAAATCAATAAAAAAAATCATCCCAAATTCCACGTGCATCACTGCATCATCAATCTCATATTGTATTTATATGCATTGCTAAGAAGTATGTGAATATAATACAGAATACATATATAGAGACTACATGGGTGTGGAAATGTAGGTATATACACATACATATCTTGAATGTTTTTAATTTTATAAAAATGTACTTTAGCCCTACATGATCATTTGAATTTATTTTTCACTTAATATTTCATCACTAAGATTCACTAAGATTCATCCATACTATTGTATGTCATTTTATAATGAAATGTATATTAAATAACAATGTTTTGTTTTAGCACATCTAATATAAAGAGGTAATGCAGTAAGAGTTCTATAATAACTTCCTGAATATTCAGAACAAAATTTAAAAATTCAGTTTATTAAATAATCTATAAACCTTTTGATTAACAAAAACAAAACAAAACAAAACAAAACAAAAAAAACACCAAATTGATACTGATAGATGAATCGAAGGCAGGGCATTCCAGAAGATTGAGTAAATCCCACTTATACCAGTGGCAAATTGGTTGGATAAGTCATTCACAGCTAGTTTGTCATTTTTATCTCTTACCATTGTCCCCACAAAATTCTGTTCAATCATTCTTCTTCAAGACCTGTTCTGCACTGCACTCTGTGGTTGGTTGAGATTTTAAAAAAAAAAAAAAAAAGTGTATTCTAATCCAATTCAGAGAAGACCAATGTTAGCATGTCTGTAAATTATTTTAACCTACCTTCTATATTGAAAGTGTGATATTATATAAGCATTGAGTGGTTTAAGCCACACTCCAGGGATATTCAGTTTCTCATTAGGAAGTCACACTCTGAGGGTGGTCCCTTATCATTCAAGCAGAAAAGCTTCTCTTAGAGTCAGCCTCTACAACTTCAGCTTTTCTTGTCTTGAACAGTGCCAGAAATGCTGCTCATTAGCAAAATAAACATTAAAAATAGATTTTCAAGTGTGAAATTAGTAGCTTCTAAGTGAATGGATATTTAGAAAGACTTTTCTTGAAATACATCTTTTGTAGTGAGAGAGATTTACCCAAACTGAATACAAAACTTGTATCAGATTCTTCATCCTAGAGATTTACCCAAACTGAATACAAAACTTGTATCAGATTCTTTATCCTATACCTATAACAATAGCAGACCTATATACCTACCAGAGCAGATGCTTTGTTCCATCAGTGGTTCTGAGGATTTTTGATTGATTTAGAATCAGTTTAGTTTTTTAGGTGATTAAGTAAATGCCATGTTAGAATATGATTGCATTTGCTTAAGAGGAAACTTTCATGCAAGGTAGAATATTGAGTACCTAAAATGACTACAAAATAAAAAGGCTTTGAGCACAAAGAACAAGTGTATTACTGTTTAATACCTGTTTGGTGATTTGTTTGTTTGTTTGTTTGTTTTATTTATTGGGTGCCTGGGTGGCTCAGTGGGTTAAGCCGCTGCCTTAGGCTCAGGTCATGATCTCGGGTCCTGGGATCGAGTCCCACATCTGGCTCTCTGCTCAGCCTGCTTCCTTCTCTCTCTCTCTCTGCCTGCCTCTCTGCCTACTTGTGATCTCTCTCTGTCAAATAAATAAATAAAGTCTTAAAAAATTTAAAAAAAAAGATTTTACTTATTTATTTGACAGAGATCACAAGTAGGCAGAGAGGCAGGCAGAGAGAGAGGAGGAAGCAGTCTCCCTGCAGAGCAGATAGTCTGATGCGGGGCTCGATCCCAGGACCCTGAGATCATGACCTGAGCCAAAGGAAGAGGCTTTAACCCACTGAGCCACCCAGGCGCCCCTAATGCCTATTTGTTAACAAGTCTCTGTCTGTATAACCAGATTTGGTTTAGGACTTTCATTACAACCTGCTAGTGAGCTTGTGGAAGACTTGCCAACCCCCACCTACCATTAATTAGAGACTTCGAAAGTTATAAACCATCACACAATAAAACTAAAACAATTTAATAAATATTTTGATATCTTTAATTCAACGGAAAGGAGTCCATTGGTAGGGGGAGTACAGTGTCACGTGAGCAGTGGAATACTCTTCTTCCCAAGGGATTTTGGATGAAAGCGAGTTTTATAGACCCTTAGAGAAAACAACATAGAAACAGGGCATGATTGGCTAGCAGATAAGAGATTTCCTAATATGACTGTTCACGTCCTACTTTCTAAGGTAAAATAAGCTAGTTAAAGTGGAGTTGAAGGACCATGGTTTGTGTTAAGTTTTCTTGGTAAGTTTTCCCTGTAAGTACAGACTAACTTAAATTTAGATTCGTAATGTGGGCACACATCAGGGCATTATTTTGTGGGTCACAATATACAAATTAACTGAATTGCTACCAAACAAATGAAAAAAAAAAAAGTAAGTAATGAGTTTCAACTAGCTCCTAAAAATACACAATGTAGATATGTAAAACTGTGTCAAGTCTGCTGTTAGTTTTTCAACATTAAAGACATGTAGATAATATAAATCACCTTAAAATTGATATCACAGAAGCAAATGACCCTTTAGTCATTATCCGAAATGCAGTGTCTATTTAATGCTACAATCAAAACAAATTCTCTTTTAATTATTGCTTAACTCAAAGCTAAGAAACAAATGAACATAATAGGGTTATTGGATGGTAATTAATTCTTCATTCACTTCTTTAAAAACCCAACATCCTCCACCAGAGTTTCATTTTATCCAAAAAAAAAAAAGGAATTTATATAAAGGATTTCTTTTGTCCTTAATCTTTACATGCATGATAAAAAATAGAAGAGACCAACTATTATAATATCAAAGGATTTTTTTCAACCTAAGATTCTGTTGATTTATTTGAGGTTATGGGAGAAAGCTGTAGTTACTCTAATATCTGGGTTGGTAATACTTGATGGCCTGTATTTCTGTTTCCAAGGATTAACTCGATTTGTGTGCCAACTTCACTTATTCAAAGAGAGAGGGTAGAAAGTAAGATTGTTCAAGATAAGAAACTTTCTGCGCTGAGATGCAAACATTTCTTTTCTCGTGAACTTACTTGTTTTTGTCAATTGTGTCTCTTCAAAAAGAACATTTGACTATTTCAAGATGAAGAATAATTCAAATTATTTTTTTGATCAAACAATTAGGTAATCCATTTAGGATAACACAGTAAAAGAGGTAATTAAAATCCAGTATTCGGTGAGTGAGCAATAATCTACTAAAGGCACCAAATGCATACTAAACACAAGATGGACAAAAACAATAAAATCTATATAAATACAATAAGGCAAAGCCTTATAAGGCAATTGCCTTATAAAAAAAAATGAAGAAAAAACTATATAAAGCAGTAATTTTAATCTTTCTCTGTACAATTACAGTAATTTCAAAAAAAAAAAAGAGGTAAAGTCAAAAGTATTGTTTTAAAATACCAGAAAGTAGAGAAATGAAAATAGCATATGATTTCACTCATATGTGAAATTTAAGAAATGAAACAAATGAACAAAGAAAAAAAGAGATAAACAGAGAAACAGCTTCTTAAATGCAGAGTATAAACTGGTGGCTGCCAGAGTGGAGGTGGGTGGGGGATGGGTGAAATAGATGAAGGGGATTAAGAGTTACACTTCTCTTGATGAGCACTGAGTAATGTATGGGACTGTTTATATGATGATATTACACACCTGAGACTAATAAAGTACTATATGAAATAGCTAATTACTAGAAACAAAAACAATAATGGTTAAACACAGATTTTTACATTTTTAAGATGAAAATTTGACATTTAATGCCACCAAATAGTGAAAGAATTCAAAGTTCTAAAGTTTTAATAGAGAAAAAAGAATACTCAAAAGAATAAAACACAGGCCTATTACCTGAACTCCAAGGCAGTTACCGTAAAGAATTTAGTTAATTGTCTTGTAGACTTCTTTAACATTTCTAATTATTTTAAGAAATTCTGAGAGTTTTAGACATACAAAAAGACTGAGGGAAGTGGAGAAATCTTCATAAATAGAAATGATTAATTAAAATTATGAAACAAAAGTAAAAATGATATTTATATAAATGAGAAAATGAAGAAATGTCAGATTACTTAAAAAGTAAAAATTGTACCTAAAAACACATTTTTATAGTAATATGTATGTATTTGTCATGAACAAAAATATATGAGAAAGAAATATTGCCCAAAAAATGGGCGCATTACCGATTTTATGCTTGAACATATCTCAATTATCTCATTTAATTCTCACATCAACACTATGAAACTGCTCATTTTTATCTCCATCTTCCAAATGAAAAGCCAATTTCGGAGTCACCTGGACAACATATAATGTGATCTAAAGTCAATGCCACAGATTCTGTACTCTGTTTAATGTCTTTTAAATTCTGATTGACTATTGCTTAGGAACACTTGTTAATACCCTGCCTTTGAGGGGTGCATGGGTGGCTCAGTCAGTTAAGAGTCTGCCTTCAGGCATAATCCTTGGGTCCTGGGATAAGGCCCTGTGATAGGCTCCCTGCTCAGCAGGAGCATCTGCTTTTTCCTCTCCCTCTGACCCTCCCTCCCAACTCATGCTCTCTCTGTCTCTCTCTCTCTCTCCTCTCAAATAAACAAATATATATATATATATATATATATATATATATATATATATATATATATATATATTTTTTTTTTTTTTAATTACCTTGAGACTGTGGACTCTGAAAAACAATCTGAGGGTTTTGAAGGGGATGGGGGTCGGAGGTTGGGGGAGCCTGGTGGTGGGTATTATGGAGGGCGCGTATTACATGGAGCACTAGGTGTGGTGCATAAACAATGAAATCTGTTACACTGAAAAGAAATTTAAAAAAAATTACCTTGCCTTTGGATGAACAATTCCAGCTTCTATATTTTCAAACAACAACAACAAAAAAACTATGACGCATATAGACAACGTTGCCATATGGGAAAAACAAATAAGTTTGTCTCAAATAGGAAAAACTCTAAACAGACCCTCTTAAAAAAAAAAAAAAGAAAAAGAAAGAAAGAAATAAAAAAAGAAAGAAAGAAAAAGATTTTATTTATTTAAGGGAGAGAGAGAGCACAAGCCACTGGAAGGGTGTTATAGACTTTGTGCAATAAATCCACTAGCTTAAATTTTCTTTTGAAAATTGTGAATATGACTTTTTTCATTGCTAATGATTTAACCCCTCAGGAGTCATATTTAGAAACTGGAAATAATTGTGACTTCCTAGTAAGGATTAAAAGAGATTCTTTATCAGAAACTTTTGCCAAACCAACCATAAGAAATAATTCATATGCATATGTGTTTGTGTTTGTTCGTGTGTAAATATATGTCTATGTGTGTGTTTATATAAACTAGTTCAGGACCTGACATACTTAGAAAAATAAAAAAAATCCAGTATGACCAAAATATATCATGCTCCTTAGGAAAGGATGTAGTAAATATATTTGCATTAGATGCCCAAAAATATTAATTTGAAATCACTTTGTTTGAAATTATATATTTTAAAATTTTATAATATCTGGTTTTAGAATGTTTTCCCCAAATAATTTAAGAGATTTGGAGATCATCCAGAACAGAGAAATTTAAATGATTGAAAAAGCCAACGTGTCTTAAGTGAAAAAAATCAGAAAAGCTAAATTTGTTTAACTTATCAAGAAGAAAAACATTTACAAATATTTGAAAGGTGTGAAGAGGAAGAAGTAAAAGCAATTATTCAACATAGTATACAGGAATATGATATAGTAAGACAAAATAATATCAACAAGTGGTAATTTCATGTTACCTTGAAAACATTATCATTTTGTTAAAAGAGAGAGTAAATAAAACAATTTCCAGGTGATCGATTTTCCATTAATATATTTATTTTTGAAGGCCTTTTTTTTTTAATTGGACAGACAGAGATCACAAGTAGGCAGAGAGGCAGGCAGAGAGAGAGAGGAGGAAGCAGGCTTTCCGCTGAGCGGAGAGCCCGATGCAGGACTCGATCCCAGGACCCTGGGATCATGACCTGAGCCGAAGGCAGAGGCTTTAACCCACTGAGCCACCCAGGCGCCCCCCATTAATATATTTAATAAAAGACCATGTTGACCTGTGAGATGATATGCACTTTGCCAAAGACTTGAGGACTAATGCCAAGTATAGTAACAACCATAATAATATAATCTGGCAAGTGCACTTCTAATTCATTTCATTTTTACAATTAGTCTGCAATCTTGAGGAGCTATTATTGTTCCCATTTTATATGTAAAGAAAGCGAAGTAAAGAAAGGTAAAAGAGAATGATAATGCCTAATCATTTGTATTTTTGTTATTGTTTTTTCCAAAATAAATATTTTCATTCAATAGACTTGTACTTAGAGCATGTTTGAAGGTTCATACACAACTTGTTTTATAACTCACACATGAGAACACATAATAATCTTAAGGACTCCATTATTATATATTCTTTAAGTATCCTTCTAATTGGTACTATAGACCAAGCCATTACTTATTATATTCAACAACAATTTATTACTACATGTATTCAGGATAAGAACCATTCTAGGCCTGGCCCTATAGCCAAGAACATGGCAATTAAGGCTACTATTCTTATGGTACATACCACTAGTGGGGAAGGAAAAGATAATAAACTGCTTTAATGGAAGTTCTCCACTGAAACAAAACTAATAGGATAGATAGATGATAAGTTACATAGACCATGGATAATGATAAGTATATAGATATACAATAGAGAGAGTGGTAGATGCTGATGATCGATCTATAGATTGATCGATTGTAAGGAACTGGCTCATGAAGTTATGGAGGCTGGCAAATCCAAAACACACAGAGTGGAGTGCAAGTCTGGAGACCCAGGAAGAGCCAATGCTACAGTTCCAAGTCAAAGGCCATCAGTTTAAGCATAAAAGTCATTCACTGGATAATTCCTCTTGCTGGAGTAGAAAAAGATTAGCCTTTTGTTTTATTCAGACCTTCAACAGATTGGACAAGGCACACCCACATTATGAAAAGTAATTTGCCTTACTCAGAGTCCAGTAATTTAAGTGTCAATCTAATTCAAAAATACCCTCACAGAAATACTCGGAATAATGTTTAACCAAACAGCTAGTCACCACCACGTGGGTCAACCAAACTGATACATAAAATTAACCATTACACAGTGAAATAACATGATTGAGAGTTGTAGGATTTGAGTGGTGAAGAAGTCCTCTCTTAGGAGATCATGTTGAAGATGAAATGTGGGTGACAAGAAGTAAAGATCCATGGGATAGTCTGTGGGAAGGAAAACAGCTATGCGGATGGAGAGTAATGTTGAGTCAAGGAATACAACAAAGACCTGTGTGATTGTACTCCATCTCCTTGTAGACAGGGAGGGCAAGAAATGGTACCAGATAGGACTAGAGAAAGGTCATGCAGCTTTTGTCTGCAGTTCAAGCTTAATGTGGAGTAGGATGGAAAGCTTCTTCATGGGTCCAAGTGGTGGAAAGCTAATAAATCCATGAAATCCAAACTGGCCTCAGAGAGATTATACTTCACAAGGTATTTATATTGTTTGAAATAATGTTCTTCTACATAGGATCAGTAACTAGCAGCCTGAATATATGTCCCAGCCACTGCAGAATAAAAGAATAATGAAAATCATCCCTTCTTCCAATAGATTTCAATCCAAGGCATAGAGAAAAATACAAAACCATAATTTTACCTTATGTTTATTCCCTATACAGAATTTCTCCTGTGGTACAAATGCCACTGGGTGATGCATAAGATTACTGATCTTAGAAAACTGTTGGTAAATTTACATATGCAGACAAAACAAAAGATTGAATCACTAACAGCTTAAACATATAGATAGATGATAGATAGATAGATAGATAGATAGACAGATTTTTTTTTTTTGCATTTGTTGAGAATTTATTTGGGTGCAGTGTGTAAGGCAATGAGTCTTACTTTCAGACTACTTAGGCATACCTGAATAGGACAGTCGAACATTTTCTCTACCAGAATAATTTCAATGAAATCGCCCCATAAAGAACTAAGCTAAAACACAAATACAACCTGAAAACTTAAGTAGCAAATTCTGGCTTTATATCAAACAGAAGCTTGCTCTCAATTAAAAAAAAAAAGTCTCAGTTGAATAAATGTTATGTTAATAAGGAGAGACTCAAATGGTTTAAAAGCCTTTCTTACAGACATTGTCCTCTATAAAAATAACCTACCCAGATAAACAAATAGGGAAATTTATAGATAGGAGCATTTTTACTGACCTCAATACAGTGTAAATGCTTCTTTTTTGTTTGTGATTGCTAGATCAGCACTATCCCATTTCTGTGTATTACATATCTAAATTCCAAATCATCACAGGAGTGGGGATTTAGCTGTACATTCATAACATCTCCTGAATATTCATATAAATTGCCTCTGAAAATACTCTCATTAAAAAAGACCTGAGTAATAGTCCTTGTAAAGCACTTTAAAAATATGAACCTTGTGTAAATGCTAAGTAGCATTTTTATTAGTGTTAAACATTAAACAATAGCAGAGGGAGTAATAAATTTAGATTTATGGTTCGGCCAAGAAAGAAAAATATTTTCATAAGGAGCATCAAAGGACAGTAAAAGGAGATTTAAGGAAGCAAAGCTATACATGGTGCCACAGAACAGAAAAAGAGTATCAAAAAACTTGCCAGCCAGTACTGTAAGACTCTAGTCTAGTATAAAACTTTAAAACAAATAAGAATAATTAGAATCATCGAAGTCAAGAGGACAGGCATAAGCTATTTGAAAATGGAGATCAAATGAAGCGTAACCCCCAAAGGATTGTTAGTCACCCAGTTTTAATATAGTACTGTACATGCAAAAAATTGTATCACTTCACCATATCATATAATAACCTCCTTAGAATCTTCTAATCAAAGATGGCTTAAGTTTCCCGCTCTTCATCACTGACTCAACTAACAAAAATTCTCCTTTCCCCCCTCCCTTTAGGTCACTTCTCTGTTGATCTCGAGCAGTTAATGTTTTTGGATGGCTATTGATACGAGAGTGAGTTGTGGCAGCTCTCACTTTGTGCCCAGACAAGTCACTTGTGATGTCCAACTCTTACAAATTTCAATCTGAAAAACATCCACCACCTACCATTGCTCTGGCTAAGGTGTAACATTTGAGTCAAACCTCTGGCTTCTGCTGTACTTCTGGCCTGGATTAGACCTCCTGCAATAGATCCTGCTCAGGTAGCTCAAGGAGTGAGGAAGGATGGTCCAGCCCTCACTGCCATTCAAGACCAACATCTGTGCTCTCACGATGATTGCCTCTGAAAATCAAGTTCATGACTATATCATTAGAACCAAGCCCGCACTAGGGAAATGTGTTCCGGTCAAGTTAAGGGATGCTTCAGCTCAAGGATTCAGAGCCACCATTAGCCTTTGATGATGCAGCTCTGTGCAAGAGATGGCACAAGTGAAAACTATGTTCTCTGCTGCTTCTGAAGAACATCAGCACCTCATGGACTCCCTCAGGCAGAGCCTTTGTCAGGATAAACCAAGTTTATGTTGGCAAACTGTTTAGTATTTCAAAGGGAGGAATTAAAATCTGTTTCTTTCCCAAGTGGAAAATCTCTAGGATCCACAAACAAATTGGCCCATTCTTGTCTCAGAACCTTTCAGTGTTCCTATATCAATATTTTGTTCTTCCACACATGCAAAAAATGGTTTTAAATTTTGGCCTCACCATCTCACTTAAGTGCTTTATTATATTACCTTATAATGTTATTGTGCATAAGAAATTATACTTAGCATATCATTGTTTTAAATGTTATAATATGTATAAGTGGTGATATAAATTCTCAATGAACCTCCAATAGCATCTTTTTGGGGGTTGTATAGATAATTATCAGTATGTATAATATTTTAGTTGAAATCATTAATGTTGAAATAATTTCTAATATGATGTGTGTGTTGAAGGTAATTCTGATCAACATACTAGGGTTATATCATTAGCCTACAGAATACCTTAATCTACCTGTTAAAATATTCTTTGATTAAAGAAGTATACCAGCTAGAAAACATGTGTTTGGTTGGAGGTCATGTCACAGAACTTCCCTCCCTTACATGTAAACCAGCAACCCCACTCTTGTATGCCAGCCATTCAAGGTCTGGAGGTGGCTGTCCCTGCATTTGTCCACTCTCTTCCTCCTGATCTGGTTATGGGGTTAATACAAGCTCCTCTAGGAATTTCAAAGCCCCTTAGAAGTAACCCTTTCATCAAAATGCTCATCAGTGTTCCTGAGCCCAGAGAAAAATATATTCCCAGATATCGACAGGTTTCAGGACTGTATCTGCCTGCATTTATAAATGGCTCTTCATTTTGTGGAGTTGGATCTGAGACTATGTTGCATTTTAACTTGCTACCAAATATTAAACTTGGTAGAGGGGTAGAAGATAAAGTTCTGAAGCCTTTTAACCTGTAACCAACTTCAACCAATAAACTACTAATATTCATCAAAACAAACCTGTCCAGTCTAAGACCCAATTTGTTTTATGACCGTTATTTGTGCATCTCTAAGTAGCAAAAGGGAAATTAGCATATGGTAGCTAATGTTGATGGATTAGGACAACTTTTTGAAAAAAACTGAACTGAACCTGATTAGCAAAAAAGTTTGAAATAAACATGTGAATTAAACATATCTATTCATGTTGAATTTTTACCTGCTTAATAAATCATTGAAATGATAAAGAGAATGATGAATTAAATAGGTATGTTTGGGGCACGTGGGCGGCTCAGTGGGTTAAAGCCTCTGTCTTCGGCTCAGATCATGATCCCGGGTCCTGGGATCCAGCCCCACATCCGGCTCTCTGCTCAGCAAGGGTCCTGCTTCCCTTCCTCTCTCTCTGCCTGCCTCTCTGCCTACTTGTGATCTCTGTCAAATAAATAAATAAAATCTTTAAAAAATAGGTATGTTTAAATTATTTAAAATAAAAGGAAGACCTGAAGTCATAATAAAGAGCAAGATTCTGTAAAAACAAATTATTTGTTTGTTTATTTATTCATTTTGGAGAGAGAGAGAGAGGGAGAGAGAGAGAGCATATGCATGTGCATGAGTGGAGGCAGAGGCCGAGGAAAAGAATCTCAAGCAGACTCCTCACTGAGAGTAGAACCCCACGCAGGACTCAGTCTCTTGACTCCAACATTCCAGTCTCATGACTTCAGACACTCAGCTGATGAGCCATCAGGTGCCTCAAAAAGAAAAATGTTAGCAAGAAAAACACAATTAATGGAATAAAATATTAAAGGTATGGATTCAATAGCACATTGGACATGATAAAGAATAAATTAGAAGATATATATGAAGAATCACCCTGAAGGAGGTGTAATCATGCAGGAAAGATACTGGGAAAACATTGCATGAATAGTAAAATGAGAAGTTCTAACATGTCTGAAAAGTTCACAAGAGGAGAACAAAAGCAATACTTGAAAAGATGAATGCTAAAAAAATCCAGAGCTGATAGAAGACTTGAATTGTCAGATAAAAATTAACAGTACTGTTAACTGCGGAATAACAAAAATCATGAACAAGTATAATTAAAGTAACCAGAGAGATAATAAAGATTACCCACAAAGAAAAAGAAAATAAATAATAAGTAAACTTTATATTTGACCCAATAAAATCTTATGCTAACTAATATTTCTAATTTCTAAAGTAAACTAGAAATCTATACCTTGCTAAAGATTGAGGGTAAATATAATTTTAGACAAACAAAGATAGCATTTTATTTTTCTTTAAAGGTTTTGTTTATTTGTCAGAGAGAGCATGAGCCGAGGAAAGAGGGAGCAGACTCCCTGCTGAGCAGGAAGCCCCATGTGGTGTTGAATCCCAGGACCCTGGGATAATGACCTGAGCCAAAGGCAGATGCTTAAACCACTGAGCCACCCAGGGACCCCAAAAATAGCATTTTAGACAAACAAGGATATGCTTTAAAATTTTTCACTACAGAGTGAACTTCGAAATGAAGTGGGATGCAAGTGGTAAAAATGAATATTAAATTTCTATTGGTAGCAGATCAGTTACAAAAGCAGATTGAGCTAACATTTTATATCTTGGGAGATGATTATGTTCAATTGATTGGAGTTATTTCAAACCATATGTTAAGTCAGTTGGATTACATTCAGTAAATTAGAATGAGAATGTGATATATTTTATATTGTTTGGAAAGTGGATAGAAATATTAGTTAGCATTAGATTTTATTGGGTCAAATATAAAGTTAAAATTTTAAGACTACACACACACAAATCAAATGTACACAAATGCAATAGACCTTGGATATATCACTTCCAAATCAGAAGATGAAAAAATTCTGTTTAAATTATTTCAAATAATCCAATGAAATGAAGATAGAACAATAAATCCAAATACATTAGTAGTAATAATAATTGTAATAAAAATAATAAGAAATGTAAAAGGGTCAAATCAATAATATTTGAAAAAGAACCAAATGTAAATATGTGAATACGAATTACAGGATTAAAAATTTGATAAAAACCACAATTCAATTAAATACTGTTTGCAAAAGACATAAAGAAAGGCTTAAGGAAGTATTGCAATTGGAAGAAAAATAAAATTACTTTAAGCAAATACTAACTATAAGAAAGCTGGTGGAATTACAGACCTATTGATAAAATGAACTAAAGAGAAAAAATACATAAAACATTTATAGTTATATATGTAAATATATATAGATTTCTAATAATATGTAAATATATAGTATATATTAGATTTGTAAAATATAGATTGAGGTCTCTAAACAGAAAGGTTTCACTGGGAAAATTCAAATCATGTGAACTCCTGAGAACAAAGTAAACAACTTACAAGGCCAAACTAAAACAAGTATAAGAAGAAAATAACAAATTTATGATCACAGATGGTGAATTTTACTTACTTTTCTCAATAATTGATTTATGAAGGAAAAAGAGAGAAAAGTAGAGAGAGGAAAGGAGATAAAGAGAATGAGGGTTTAAATAAGAAAGACCCAAATAACCTTCTTGAGATATTAAAATTATATGAAGCATGGAAAACCTCGGGTTCTTACTGACACTATTGAACTGGCACTAAAGTTCTGAAACAGTCCACTGAAATAATTCCTTCTTTATCAAGATAATCAATGATTTAACTCACTGTTATTGGATTTTCTCACTTCCAAAATGATATAGCATCCAAGCTGAAAATTTAGAAAAAGATCTGCTGAGTAGATGGCAGGAAAGAAAAGAAGTAAATGATTTTTTAAAAAGAGAGAGAAAGAAAATTACCTAAGAGAAAATGAAAAAATAAGAGCAATAAAACATAAGACTAAAAAATTAATGTAAGAAACAAAATCTCGGAAAATTCAGTGAATTCTATATATACTCTAATTAGAATAACAAAGGTGTTCAGCAAGTTACCTGAACAAGGTCAACCTATAAAAATCAACTGCACATCAGCAAGAAAATAGTCAGTAAAATGTTCTTAGATACAATGTCAAGAAATAATACAAAGTACTAAGGAATAAAACTAGCAAAACATGGACAAAGACCTTTCATGGAGAATATTACAAAATGTAATTGAAAGATGTAAAAAAGTTAACAGAAATGTAGTGATACATCGCTTTTATATATGGGAAGTTTCAATATCATAAGGATGTCAAATCTCTATAAATTCAAGGTTGTGTCATCAAAATCACAAAAAGATTGTACAATATGAAAAACTGATTTAGTTATCCATATTGAAAAATAAATTTCTAAAATGTTGTGGGTATTAAGGAGAGCAGGTATTGCATGGAACACTGGGTGTGGTATATAAACAATGAATATTGGAACATTAAAAAATAAAATTAAATTAAAAAAATAAAATAAAATGTTAGATATTCTCTTAATTTTAATCAGCACTATGACTTCTAAAATGTATATCTTTTGGTAATTACTGAAGTTTCTCTGTAAATCCATATATAACTTTTTTGTTGTTAAAAATCACCAGGTATTTTAAAAGAATATGCTTTCTTTCAGCAACATAAACTGCTTATTTATCATTTAAATGAAATAATACCTTACTTTGTCACAAAAAGCTCTAAGGATGGATACATTTCCAGATTCACTGGGCCCAGAGGAAGATGCTTGACATGGTTGTTATGTGACAGAACTACTAGAGACAAATTATTCTTAAATCTATTTGTGGAGATCATCTCTGTGAAGACAATTTTAAAGAAGAAGTGAGAAAATTTGCCTAATAAAATATCAAGATTTAGTCTAGAGTTAAACAAATTGGAACTAGTTTCAGGGCAGTTACATCTAATGCAATTAAACAGAAATTCTAGAAACATAGATGTTTTATATATATGGTATATATAAATATACCATATATTATATATATATATATATATATATATATATATATATATATATATATATATATATCAGAGATGACATTGCAAATCAGGATAAAAGATAAAGTCATTAGGAAATGGCACAGAAAAAACTAGTGTTCCATATCCAAAAGAAAAAATAAATTACTTCATCATACCACTTTTAAAATCCATTTCAGAGAAGTAATGACTCAAATGTTAAAAAAAAAAAAGTCTATAAAACTTTTAGAATAAAACATTGAAGGGCTCTCTGTCTCGTATCAGAGTAAGGTAAAATATCTTTTTTTTATTTTTTCAGAGTCTCTCATGGTTCATCTCTCTCTGATTTCCCCCAACTCACTTCTCTCCTTCACTCAATGTCCTGTGTTATTCCTTATGCTCCATGAGTAAGCGAAACCATATGATAATTGACTCTCTCTGCTTGACTTATTTCACTCAGCATGATCTCCTCCAGTCCCATCCATGTTGATATAAATGTTGGGTATTCGTCCTTTCTGATGGAGGCATAATACTCCATAGTATATATGGACCACATCTTCTTTATCCATTCATCTGTTGAAGGGCATCTTGGCTCTTTCCACAGTTTGGCAACTGTGGCCATTGCCGCTATGAACATTGGGGTACAGGTGGTCCTTCTGTTCAGGACATCTGTATCTTTGGGATAAATACCCAGTAGTGCAATTGCAGGGTCATAGGGAAGCTCTATTTTTAATTTTTTGAAGAATCTTCACACTGTTTTTCAAAGTGGCTCCACCAACTTGCATTCCCACCAATAGTGTAAGAGGGTTCCCCTTTCTCCACATCCTCTCCAATACTTGTTCTTTACTGTCTTATTAACTTTAGCCATTCTAACTGGTGTAATGTAGTATCTCAATGTGGTTTTAATTTGAATCTTCCTGATGGCTAATGACGATGAATATTTTTTTCATGTATCTGTTAGCCATTTGTACGTCTTTATTGGAGAAGTGTCTATTCATGTATTCTGCCCATTTTTCGATGTGATTAACTGTTATTTGAGTGTTGAGTTTGAGGAGGTTTTTAAAGATCTTGGATATCAGTCCTTGGTCTGTAGTGTCATTTGCAAATATCTTCTCCCATTCCATGGGTTGTCTCTTTGTTTTATTGACTGTTTCCTTTGGTGTGCAGAAGCTTTTGATCTTAATGAAGTCCCAAAAGTTCATTTTCACTTTTGTTTCCTTTGCCTTTGGAAACATGTCTTGAAAGAAGTTGCTGTGGCTGATGTCGAAGAGGTT
Organism: Mustela nivalis; assembly: GCF_964662115.1. Lineage (NCBI taxonomy): Eukaryota > Metazoa > Chordata > Mammalia > Carnivora > Mustelidae > Mustela > Mustela nivalis. The sequence goes on along the minus strand of NC_139023.1, from coordinate 38,197,298 downwards.
ACTGCATGTTCTCCTCTAGGATTTTGATGGATTCCTGCCTTACATTGAGGTCTTTTATCCATTTTGAGTTTATCTTTGTGTAAGAGAATGGTCGAGTTTCATTCTTCTATATATAGCTGTCCAATTTTCCCAGCACCATTTACTGAAGAGAATGTCTTTTCTTTCCCCACTGTATATTTTTCCTGCTTTGTTGAAGATTATTTGATTGTAGAGTTGAGGGCCCATACCTGGGCTCTTTACTCTGTTTCACTGGTGTATGTTTCTTTTTTTTTTTTTTTTTTAATATAATTTTTTATTTTTTATAAACATATATTTTTATTTCCAGGGGTACAGGTCTGTGAATCACCAGGTTTACACACTTCACAGCACTCACCAAAACACATACCCTCCCCAATGTCCATAATCCCACCCCCTTCTCCCAAACCCCCTCCCCCCAGCAACCCTCAGTTTGTTTTGTGAGATTAAGAGTCACTTATGGTTTGTCTCCCTCCCAATCCCATCTTCTTTCATTTATTCTTCTCGTACCCACTTATTCTGATCTTGTGCCAGTACCATGCTGTCTTGGTGGTTACAGCTTTGTAGTAAAGCTTGAAATCAGGCAATGAGATGCCCCCAGTTTTGTTTTTCTTTTTCAATATTTCCTTAGCAACTCGGGGTCTCTTCTGGTTACATACAAATTTTAGGATTATTTGCTCCAGCTCTTTGAAGAATTCCTGTGAAATTTTGATCGGGATAATATTGAAAATATAGGTTGCTCTAGGCAGTATAGACATTTTAACAATGTTTATTCTTCTTACCCATGAGCATGGAATGTTCTTCCATCTTTTTGTGTCTTCTTTCATTTCTTTCACCAGTGTTCTGTAGTTCCTTGAGTACAAATCCTCTATCTCTTTTGTTAGGTTTACTCCCTGGTATCTTATCATTCTTGGTGCTATAGTAAATGGAATTGATTCTCTTATTTCCCTTTCTATATTTTTACTGTTAGTGTATAAGAAAGCAACTGATTTCTGTGCATTGAATTTGTATCCTGCCACATTATTGAATGGTTATATGAGTTCTAGTAGATTGAGGGTAGAGTCCTTTGGGTTTTCCATATAAAGTATCATGTAATCTGTGAAGAGAGAGAGTTTTACTTCTTCTTTACCACTTTAGATACATTTTGTTTCTTATTGTTGTCTGATTGCTGTTGCTAGGACTTCTAATACTATGTTGAACAAGGGTGCTGAGAGTGGACATCCTTGGCGTGTTTCTGATGTGAAAGGGAAGATTGTCAGCTTTTCCCCATTGAGAATGATATTTGCTGTGGGTTTTTCACAGATAAATTTCATGAAGTTGTGGAATATTCCTCTATCCCTATACTTTGAAGCATTTTAATCAGGAACATATATTGTATCTTGTCAAATGCCTTTTCTGCATCAATTGAGAGGACCATGTGGTTCTTCTCTCTTATTGATTTGTTCTATCACGTTGATTGGTTTGCCAATGTTGAACCACGCTTGCATCCCAGGAATAAATCCCACCTGGTCATGGCAGATAATATTTTTAATGTACTATTGGATCCTATTAGCTAGGATCTTTTTGAGAATCTTGGCATCCATATTCATCAGGGATATTGATCTCAAATTATTCTTTTTGATGGGGTCTTTGCTTGGATTGGGGATTATTGTAATGCTAGTTTCATAGAAAGTCTGTAAGTTTTCCTTCTGTTTCTATTTTTTTAAACAGCTTCAGGAGCATAGATATTTCTTCTTTGGAGTTTGGTAGAATTCTCCAGGAAATCCATCAGGTCCTGGGCTCTTGTTTTATGGAGGCTTTTAATCACTGCTTCAAACTTATTAGTAGATATTGGTCTATTCATGTTATCAATTTGTTCCTGTTTTAGTCTTGGAAGTTTATAGGTTTCTAGGAATGCATCCATTTCTTCTAGATTGCTTAATTTATTGTCATATAACTGTTGATAATAATTTCTTATTATTTTTTCTTATTATGTTGGACTTTGTCATGAACTCTTCCCTTTCATTCACAATTTTATTAGTTTGGCTCTTCTCTCTTCTTTTGGATTAGTTTGGCCAGAGTTTTATCAATCTTATTGATTCTTTCAAAGAAACAGCTTGAAGTTTCATTGATGTGTTCTACTGTATCTCTTGTTTCTATCTCGTTGATACCTACCATAATCTTGATTATTTTTCTTCTTCTCCATGGGGTTGGCTTAATTTGTTTTTGGTTTTCCAGTTCTTTAAGGTATAAAGAGAGCTGGTGTATTCTGGATTTTTCAGTTTTTTTTAGGGAGGCTTGGATGGCTATGTATTCCCCCCTTAGGACCACCTTTGCTGTATTCCAAAGGCTTTTGGACCAATGTGTCTTCACTCTAATTAGTTTCCATGATTTGTTTAAGTGCTTCTTTGATTTTCTGGTTAATCCAACCATTTTGAAGCAGGGTGGTCTTTAGCTGACATGTGTTTGAATTCCTTCCAAATTTTTCTTATGGTTGAGTTCCAGTTTCAAAGCATTATGGTCTGAGAATATAGAGGGAATAATCTCAATCTTTTGATATTGGTTGAGCCCTGATTTGTGACCCAGTATATGGTCTGTTTTTGAGAAAGTTCCATGTGCATGGGAGAAGAATGAGTATTCTGTTGTTTTAGGGTGGAATGATCTGTACATATCTATGAAGTCCATCTGGTCCAATGTGTGATTCAAAGTTCTTATTTCTTTATTGATTTCCCGCTTGCATGATTTGTCTGTTACAGAGAGTGATATGTTTAGATCCCCTACTATTAATGTATTCATATCAATATGACTTTTTATTCTGATTAACAATTGACTTATGTAGTTGGCTGCTCCCATATTGGTGGCATCAATATTTACAATTGTTAGATCTTCTTGATGGATAGACCCTTTAAGAATGATGTAGTGTCCTTATTTATCTCTGACTACAGTCTTTAGTTTAAAATCTAATTTATCTGATATGAGAATCACTACCCCAGCTTTCTTTTGAGGACTGTTGGCATGAAAGATGCTTCTCCATCCCTTTACTTTCAGTCTGGATGTATCTTTAGGTTATAAATGTGTCTCTTGTAGACAGCATATGGACGGATCCTATAGTTTTATCCAATCTGTAACCCCATGCCATTTTACGGGAGCATTTAGGCCATTCATGTTGAGAGTAATTATTGAAAGGTACGTTTTTATTGACATCATGTTGCCTGTGAAGTCCTTGTTTCTATAGATTGTCTATGAAAATTTCTGGTCTATGTCACTCCTGGGTTCTTCTTTTATAGAACCTCCCCTTAATATTTCTTATAGTACTGGCTTGGTGGTCACATACTCTTTTAAACCTTGCTAGTCTTGAAAGCTCTTTATCTCTCCATCCATTTTGAATGTCAGCCTTGCTGGGTAAAGTATTCTTGGATGCATGTTCTTCGCATTTAGTGACTGAATATGTCTTGCCAGTCCTTTCTTGCTTGCCAAGTTTTTGTGGACAGGTCTGACGTTATTCTGTTGGACCTTCCTCTATACAAAAGGGATCTCTTCCCCCTAGTGCCTTCAGAAGCTCTTGTCTAAAATTATAATTCATGAGTTTCACAATTAAGTGCCCTGAGGTCTTTCTAGATCCATTGATCTTGGTGGGTGTAATTTCTGCCTCTAAAACACAAACACTTGATCCGTTCTCCAGATTGGGAAAATTTTCATACAGTATTTGTTCAAATATATCTTCTAGTCTTCTGTCTTTTTCTACCCACCAGGGATCCCAATAATTCTGATGTTGGAATGTTTTATGGCACCATTTATTTCCCTAATTCTGTTTTCACGGTTTCTAATTTATTTGTTCCATACCTCCTCCTGATCCTGTTTCTCTGTCGTTTTGTCCTCTAATGCACTAATTCCACCTTCTGTCTCAGTTACCCTAACTGTTAGAGTATTTTGATTAGATTGGATCCCATTTGTAGTATTTTTAACTTCTTCCTGGGCAGATCTCACTTCCACCATTAGAGATTCTATGTTGTCACTAATGGTTTTCTCCTACATAGCCATTGCCTCGATAATTGTTACCCTGATTTCCCTTTCCAACATACTATTTACGTCCATATCCAATAGTTCTGATGAAGAGGACACAGTCTCTTATTTTTTCTTCTGTTGGGTGTTCCTCCTCTTACTCATTTTGATGAGGTGGTTGAGGGGATGAATAGCTGAATAAATCACCCATGATCCAGACAAGGTGCACCCATAGACAGAATGGAGTCTTCACTTAGAAGTTCTGATATAAAAGCCTTGTCCTATTGAGAGAAGAGTAGGAAGATAAAACTTCACAGTAACAGGGAACAGCATCTGGCAGACAGGAGGTGAAACTTGCCATTGTCCAAGGTAATATATCTCAATTGAGACAGAGAAGACCCAAAAGCACAAGATAAAGGACTGATACATTTATTTCTGTTATTCATCCCCTCTTCATCCCAGCTTTCCTTTTATTTCTTCAAGTTCACACCTACATCCTGACCTCTGGACATGTTGATCTCATTTCCCAGATTTTCTGTCTAAACCCTGTTCCCAGCCTTAGCCTCAGTTAACTTCAACTCATCCTTTAGATCTTAGCTTAAATGCTCAATTTCCTCAAGAAATCTATTCAAGACATCCTAACCTATGTAATTTAAGTCTCCCCACCAGGTGGTAAACTCCTAGAATCTTCTTATTTAATATTCATCACTGTCCATCATTATGTTTGTGTGTTTGCTCTATTAAGAGCTGGCTCCAAGCACTACACTACAGCCCCATTCTCTTCAGTTTGTCTTCAACATCTAAAACAATGCCTTGGGCATCCTATAAATATTTGTAGCATAGACAATAAAAGAGACTGGTTTCAGTAAAAAGGTGAGAAGAGGGGTGGAAAAGTCTCAATGCAACTTTTATATAAAGGTAATCTGCATGTTAGAACCTTGCAAAAAGGCAGAGTTTGGACATATGAGAAGTGTAGGCCACATTTCCAGAAATTCAGAAAACTCCAGTGCTTTTCCTACTAACTTCACTTGCTGTAATCGCTCCTTCCTTTAAACCATTATCCTTACCCATTTGTAATTCACTCTGGAGCAGACTCCCTGCCCCATTTATCTGTGTGTTTTTCATTTCTTCACTCATTTACTTGAGTCTAGAAGATGAAACTTCTTTCCTGGAAATTTCATTCTTATTGTTGGGAATTAAGGGCAAAAAAATAAAAACTGAAAAAGAAATGTCAAATTGCAATTAATGATTAAAATGCTCTTGAATAATACATAAATACAAAACATGAGATAATGTCCTTGAAAAAGACTGGATTACATTGAATAGCCACATATGGCTTCACTGAAGAGGTGACACCAAAGCTAAAATTTAATATGTACCCCCAAGCTCCTAATGCATTGTAGAAGTTTATAATGTTGGTAGCTACTTGATAATTGTTTTAGTAGCTACTTGATAATTAGATTTAATTGAATATTTTTCCAATCACTTAAAAGCCTGATAGTTCCTTATAGCTTTCTGTCACTAAACTATGTCAACAGATAAAAAGTTATCTGCAGGGGAGGAGTCAAGATGGCGGAGAAGTAGCAGGCTGAGACTACTTCAGCTAGCAGGAGATCAGCTAGATAGCTTATCTAAAGATTGCAAACACCTACAAATCCATCGGCAGATCAAAGAGAAGAACAGCAATTCTAGAAATAGAGAAACAATCACTTTCTGAAAGGTAGGACTGGCGGAGAACTGAATCCAAAGCGACAGGAAGATAGACCCCGGGGGGAGGGGCCAGATGCTGGCAAGTGGCGGAGAAATGGAGCACAAAATCAGGACTTTTAAAAGTCTGTTCCATGGGGCACCTGGGTGGCTCAGTGGGTTAAAGCCTCTGCCTTCGGCTCAGGTCATGATCCCAGGATCCTGGGATCGAGCCCGGCATCGGGCTCTCTGCTCAGTGGGGAGCCTGCTTCCTCCTCTCTCTCTCTGCCTGCCTCTCTGCCTACTTGTGATCTCTGCCTGTCAAATAAATAAATAAAATCTTTAAAAAAAAAAAAAAAAGTCTGTTCCGCTGAGGGACATCACTGCAGAGCCTAAACCGGGGTGAAGCCCACGCGGGGTCAGCGTGGCCTCAGGTCCCGCAGGGTCACAGAAGGATCAGGGGTGTCTGAGTGTTGCAGAGCTTGCAGGTATTAGAACTGGAAAGCTGGCTACAGAGACAGCCGACAGTGAGCTCACAGCTCGAGGTTACCTTGAACTCGTCCCAGGCTGGTGAGCTCGGAGTGCAGCAGGAGGTCCGGCAGACGGGAGTTACTGGGCGCTGTTCTCTGAGAGCGCACTGAGGAGTGGGGCCCCGGGCTCTCGGGGTCTCCAGGCTGGAGACCAGGAGGCCGCCATTTGTATTCCCGTCCTCCAGAACTCTACGGAAAGTGCTCAGGGAACAAAAGCTCCTGAAAGCAAACTCGAGCGGACTACTCAGCCCGGCCCCTGGTAAGGGCAGTGCAATTCTGCCTGGGGCAAAGACACTTGAGTATAACTACAACAGGCCCCTCCCCCAGAAGATCAACAAGAAATCCAGCCAAGATCAAATTAACCTACCAAGGAGTGCAGTTTCAATACCAAAGGGAGCACCAAAATTCCAGAGGAGGAGAAAGCAAAGCACTGAACTCATGGCTTTCTCCCTATGATTCTTTAGTCTGGCAGTTAATTTAATTTTTTTCTTTTTCATTTTTTTTCTCTTCTTCTGCTAAAAGTTTTTTAACTTTTACCCTTTTCTTTTTTAACGTTTTTTAACTAGTTTATCATATATATTCTTTTTTATACTTTTCTTTATTCATTTTCTTTTTTTAATTCTTTTCTTTCTTCCTTTTTTTCTTCTTTCTTTCTTTCTGAACCTCTTTTTATCCCCTTTCTCCCCCCTCACGATTTGGGATCTCTTCTGATTTGGTTAAAGCATGTTTTCCTGGGGTTGTTGCCACCTTTTTAGTATTTTACTTGCTCCTTCATACACTCTTATCTTGACAAAATGACAAGGCCAAAAAATTCACCACAAAAAAAAAAAAAGAACAAGAGGCAGTACCGAAGGCTAGGGACCTAATCCATACAGATATTGGTAATATGTCAGATCTAGAGTTCAGAATGACAATTCTCAAAGTTCTAGCCAGGCTCAAAAAAGGCATGGAAGATATTATAGAAACCCTCTCTGGATATATAAAAGCCCTTTCTGGAGAAATAAAAGAACTAAAATCTAACCAAGTTGAAATAAAAAAAGCTATTAATGAGGTGCAATAAAAAATGGAGGCTCTCACTGCTAGGAGAAATGAGGCAGAAGAAAGTATTAGCAACATAGAAGACCAAATGACAGAGAATAAAGAAGCTGAGCAAAAGAGGGACAAACAGCTACTGGACCATGAGGGGAGAATTCGAGAGATAAGTGACACCATAAGACGAAACAACATTAGAATAATTGGGATTCCAGAAGAAGAAGAGAGAGGGGAGCAGAAAGTATACTGGAGAGAATTATTGGGGAGAATTTCCCCAATATGGCAAAGGGAACAAGCATCAAAATTCAGCAGGTGCAGAGAATGCACCTCAAAATCAATAAGAATAGGCCCACACCCCATCACCTAATAGTAAAATTTACAAGTCTTAGTGACAAAGAGAAAATCCTGAAAGTAGCCCAGGAAAAGAAGTCTATAACATACAATGGTAAAAATATTAGATTGGCAACAGACTTATCCACAGAGACCTGGCAGGCCAGAAAGAGCTGGCATGATATATTCAAAGCACTAAATGACAAAAACATGCAGCCAAGAATACTATATCCAGCTAGGCTATCATTGAAAATAGAGGGAGAGACTAAAAGCTTCTAGGAAAAACAAAAACTGAAAGAATTTGCAAACACCAAACCAGCTCTACAGGAAATATTGAAAGGCGTCCTCTAAGCAAAGAGAGAGTGTATAAGTGGTAGATCAGAAAGGAACAGAGACCATATACAGTAACAGTCACCTTACAGGCAATACAATGGCACTAAATTCATATCTCTCAATACTTACCCTGAATGTTAATGGTCTAAATGCCTCAATCAAAAGACACAGGGTATCAGAATGAATAAAAAAAACAAAACCCATTTATATGTTGCCTACAAGAAACTCATTTTAAGCCCAAACACCTCCCGATTTAAAGTGAGGGGGTGGAAAAGAATTTACCATGCTAATGGACATCGGAAGAAAGCAGTAGTGGCAATCCTTATATCGGATCTATTAGATTTTAATCCAAAGACTATAATAAGTGATGAGGAAGGACACTATATCATACTCAAAGAATCTGTCCAACAAGAAGATCTAACAATTTTAAATATCTATGCCCCTAACGTGGGACCAGCCAACTATATAAACCAATTAAAAACAAAATCAAAGAAACACATCAACAATAATACAATAATAATAGGGGACTGTAACACTCCCCTCACTGAAAGGGACAGATCATCCAAGCAAAAGATCAACAAGGAAATAAAGGCCTTGAGTGACACACTGGACCAGATGGACATCACAGATATATTCAGAACATTTCATTCCAAAGCAACAGAATACACATTCTTCTCTAGTGCACATGGAACATTCTCCAGAATATATCACATCCTCGGTCCTAAATCATGTCTCAACCAGTATCAAAAGATTGGGATCATTCCCTGCATATTTTCAGACCACGATGCTCTGAAGCTAGAACTCAACTACAAGAGGAAGTTTGGAAAGAACCCAAATACATGGAGACTAAACAGCATCCTTCTAAAAAATGAATGGGTCAACCAGGAAGTTAAAGAAGAATTGAAAAAATACATGGAAACAAATGATAATGAAAACACAATGGTTCTAAGTCTGTGGGACACAACAAAGGCAGTCTTGAGAGGAAAATATATAGTGGTACAAGCCTTTCTCAAGAAACAAGAAATGTCTCAGAACCTAACCCTACACCTAAAGGAGTTTGAGAAAGAACAAGAAAGGAACCCTAAACCCAGCAGGAGAAGAGAAATCATAAACATCAGAGCAGAAATCGATGAAATAGAAACCAAAAAAGCAATAGAACAAATCAACGAAACTAGGAGCTGGTTCTTTGAAAGAATTAATAAAATTGATAAACCCCTGGCCAGACTTATCAAAGAGAAAAGAGAAAAGACCCAAATAAATAAAATCATGAATGAAAGAGGAGAGATCACAACTAACATCAAAGAAATACAGACAATTATAAGAACATACTATGAGCAACTCTACGCCAACAAATTTGACAATCTGGAAGAAATGGATGCATTCCTAGAGACATTTAAACTACCACAACTGAACCAGGATGAAATAAAAAACCTGAATGGAACCATAACCAGTAAGAAAATTGAAACAGTCATAAAAATATCTCCAAACAAACAAAAGCCCAGGGCCAGATGGCTTCCCAGGGAAAGTCAACCAAACATTTAAAGAAGACCTAATTCCTATTCTCCTGAAACTGTTCCAAAAAATAGAAATGGAGGGAACACTTCCAAACTCATTTTATGAGGCCAGCATCACCTTGATCCCAAAGCCAGACAAGGATCCCATCAAAAAAGAGAGCTATAGACCAATATCCTTGATGAACACAGATGCGAAAATTCTCACCAAAATAATAGCCAATAGGATTCAACAGTACATTAAAAGGATTATTCAACCACGACCAAGTGGGATTTATTCCAGGGCTGTGAGGTTGGTTCAACATCTGCAAATCAAGCAGTGTGATACAACACATCAGTAAAAGAAAGAACAAGAACCATATGATACTCTCAATAGATGCTGAAAAAGCATTTGACAAAGTTCAGCATCCCTTCCTGATCAAAACTCTTCAAAGTATAGGGATAGAGGGCACATACCTCAATATCATCAAAGGCATCTATGAAAAACCCAATGCAAATATCATTCTCAATGGAGAAAAACTGAAAGCTTTTCCGCTAAGGTCAGGAACACAGCAGGGATGTCCATTATCACCACTGCTATTCAACATAGTACTAGAACTGTTAGCCTCAGCAATCAGACAACAAAAGGAAATTAAAGGCATCCAAATGGGCAAAGAAGAAGTCAAACTATCACTCTTCGCAGATGATATGATACTATCTGTGGAAAACCCAAAAGACTCCACTCCAAAACTGCTAGAACTTGTACAAGAATTCAGTAAAATGTCAGGATAGAAAATCAATGCACAGAAATCAGTTGCATTTCTCTACACTAACAACAAGACAGAAGAAAGAGAAATTAAGCAGTCAATCCCATTTACAATTGCACCCGAAACCATAAGATACCTAGGAATAAACCTAACCAAAGAGACACAGAATCTATACTCAGAAAACTATAAAGTGCTCATGAAAGAAACTGAGGAAGACACAAAGAAATGGAAAAATGTTCCATGCTTCTGGATTGGAAGAATAAATATTGTGAAAATGTCTATACTACCTAAAGCAATCTACACATTTAATGCAATTCCTATCAAAGTACCATCCATCTTTTTCAAAGAAATTGATCAAATAATCCTAAAATTTATATGGAACCAGAAAAGACCTCGAATAGCCAAAGGGATATTGAAAAAGAAAGCCAAAGTTGGTGGCATCACAATTCCGGACTTCAAGCTCTATTACAAAGCTGTCATCATCAAGACAGCATGGTACTGGCACAAAAACAGACACATAGATAAATGGAACAGAATAGAAAGCCTAGAAATAGACCCTCAACTCTATGGTCAACTAATCTTTGACAAAGCAGGAAAGAATGTCCAATGGAAAAAGACAGCCTCTTCAATAAATGGTGTTGGGAAAATTGGACAGCCACATGCAGAAAAGTGAAATTGGACCATTTCCTTATACCACACATGAAAATAGACTCAAAATGGATGAAGGACCTTAATGTGAGAAAGGAATCCATCAAAATTCTTGTGGAGCACACAGGAAGCAACCTCTTCGACCGCAACCGCAGCAACATCTTCCTAGGAACATCGCCAAAGGTAAGGGAAGCAAGGGCAAAAATGAACTATTGGGATTTCATCAAGATCAAAAGCTTTTGTACAGCAAAGGAAACAGTTAACAAAACCAAAAGACAACTGACAGAATGGGAGAAGATATTTGCAAATGACATATCAGATAAAGGACTAGTATCCAAAATCTATAAAGAACTTAGCAAACTCAACACCCAAAGAACAAATAATCCAATCAAGAAATGGGCAGAGGACATGAACAGACATTTCTGCAAAGAAGACATCCAGATGGCCACCAGACACATTAAAAAGTGCTCCATATCACTTGGCATCAGGGAAATACAAATCAAAACCACAATGAGATACCACCTCACACCAGTCAGAATGGCTAAAATCAACAAGTCAGGAAATGACAGATGCTGGCGAGGATGTGGAGAAAGGGGAACCCTCCTACACTGTTGGTAGGAATGCAAGGTGGTGCGACCACTCTGGAAAACAGCATTGAGGTTCCTCACAATGTTGAAAATAGAACTGCCCTATGACCCAGCAATTGCACTACTGGGTATTTACCCTAAAGATACAAACATAGTCATCCGAAGGGGCACGTGCACCCAAATGTTTATAGCAGCAATGTCCACAATAGCCAAACAATGGAAAGAACCTAGATGTCCATCAACAGATGAATGGATAAAGAAGAAGTGGTATATATATATATATATATACAATGGAATACTATACAGCCATCAAAAGAAATGAAATCTTTCCATTTGCGACAACGTGGATGGAACTAGAGCGTATCATGCTTAGCGAAATAAGTCAAGTGGAAAAAGACAACTATCATATGATCTCCCTGATATGAGGAAGTAGTGATGCAACATGGAGGCTTAAGTGGGTAGGAGAAGAATAAATGAAACAAGATGGGATTAGGAGGGAGACAAATCATAAGTGACTCTTAATCTCACAAAACAAACTGAGGGTTGCTGGGGGGAGGGGGGTTGGGAGAAGGGCATGGGGTTATGGACATTGGGGAGGGTATGTGCTTTGGTGAGTGCTGTGAAGTGTGTAAACCTGGCGATTCACAGACCTGTACCCCTGGGGATAAAAATATATTATATGTTTATAAAAAATAAAAAATTAAAAACAATGTTTTATCTCAGTAAGAGTTAAATAACTTTTTTTTTTAACTTTCAAAGGGAGAAGAATGGCAACCCTGATCCACCGTTAAATATCCATTTCATGAAGTATGACTAGTGGCCCTCATTTCTACTCCCAGCCCCTTTGCTGAATTTTCTTTTGCTGGCCTATATTCTGCAAAGTATATCCTTAATAAAATCAATTTATCTTATTTACTTTCTCAATCCAGAGCCTACACCCAGTTATTTTTATTGATTTTTTGGGGGTATATTTTCTAGCTAACATCCAAATATATAACTCTTCAAGTGTTAATGTTCATGACTGACAAAGCTAGAGCAAAATCAAAACAATTGTTAAGAGATCTTCTCTAGTCCATCATAGAGAAGCATTCCTTTTGTTAGTTTTCTACCCAGCTTAAAAAAAGTAATGACTTAAAATGATACACATGGACTCTCTCAGTTTCTATGGGTAGGAAGACTGAGCATTGCTTAACTGGGTTCCCTACAAGCCTGCAAGCAAGGTGATGCCCAGGACTGGTGGTTATATGAAGGCTCAACTGGGTCAAATCCAACTGCACACTCATTTAGAATTACTGGCAAAGTTCATACCCGTATAGACTGGAAAGTTCATGGTAATTCACTTCTTTAAAGCCAATATTGGAGACAGAGTGTCTAGAATGAGTCTATTTGCTAGGCAGAGTCTTCTTTAACATAATGCAATCCCAGAAGTGACATCCTATCATGTTAATCATATTTCATTAATTAGAAACAAGTCAGAGGCCCCTCCCATGTTTCATAAAGAGGATTGCAGGAAGATGTAGATATTAGGAGGTGAGGACCATAAGGAAAACTTCAAATCTGTCCTCCACAATATTTTTTAAATTCTCTGCTTTTAGAAGAGTCTTTCATATACCATAAATTTTGTGCTAAAAGTCTTCATCCCATATGTTATCATCAGTAATTATAACAATCATAAGATAGCCAGTATTTAGGTAGACCTCCTGCCATACTTCGCCTAACATATCTTTTGAATAGAGTCAAAAAAGCAGTAGCAGCAGCAGCATAATTACTTTATGCCTGAATAAATAGGAGCCCAGAGTTATCTGCACTCAAGATCACATAATCTATAAGTAGCGGAGCTGGAATCTGAACTCTGGTTTCCTAATAATAATTCCAGCACTCCAATTTACCACTTTGCTTCACTGGGAAATGCAATCACAAAGCTTGTTTTCCTCAAACTCAGCGAAATAGATGTAACTGCAGGAGACACAGAAAACCATTTACTGCCTCCCAAATCTAGTGTATCTATTTACCACTTAATGATTGGAGGAAATTAATAACACTTTATTCCAGCCATACGGAAAAAAGAGAGTGCAATTATCTTCTTAGCATTTCTGTGCAAGGAACTGCTTCTATTTCCCCCCTTTGTGGACTGTCTTAGCCAGCTGTTATATCTCCCTCCCACAAGGAGTTGAACGAATCCTTTTCCTCAAAAAATGCTACAAAGCAATTGCTGTGTCCCTAGCTGACTCATAGTTTAGTGATTCAGCTCTCTTCTTTCCACTGTATAATCATTTTTAAAAGGAGAAGACATCTTTCTTTTGAAGATTTAAATTTACCAAACAAAGCAAATATGTTTTAAACAGTTCATAGGTTTCTTCAAAAAAGAACAACAACAAAATCACAAAGAATGAACTTTGTGCAAATAAATTAATTAAATTTTACTCAAGGTGAGAGAATGTGTGAATTTCTTATTTTATATTAAGAGCCAGTGGTTTGGCCTTTAATTTCAACAGGGTATTCCCTTTGTAGTCACTTGAAATTTCCGATGTTTATCCATGTTTGCTTAATAAGTTCTGGTTGGAATGTTTGTCCAATTATCTTGTGTTGCCTTCATGAGATTTACCAGAGCAATGTAAAGGGCGAAGATTTGTTTTGGAGAGCTTGGAGGAGTTGAGCTTAGGGGGAAAGAAATGGATTTTATGAAAACAGGTAGTGTTTGAGAATATGGGCTGAGCTGATAGAGACAGGTGAGCAATAACTGTGTCAACAGGAGGAAAAGGGAAAAGGGAATGGAATACATGACTATTAAAATTGTACTCTATTTCAAATTTTTCTCTGGATAAGTAAAAAGAAATATATTGAGAAACTATGATTCTGAAACCACTTTGAAAATTTGATAAAGCTTAGGACTTCCCAAAAAGCCCGAAGGGATTTGGAGTGAAAGGCTATTTTTGAGGTTACTTGCTTTGTTCAAAGTAATCATAATTCACACACATCTAAAAAGCACAAGTTAAAATTATTTCTTACTTGGGCAAGGAAAAATTGCCAACAAGTGTGGCAAGGCTGTTACATAGTTTGGGGAAAGTGTGGACTTTATGTTAAATGTAAGGGGAGCACCATTTTGATGAGTTATAAACAAAGCAGAAGAATTCCGAGCACATGGTTAAAATCAAGTCTGCCTTCAAAAACCTGTTTCCTTGGAAGTCATAGCATTAAGATAAATGTGCAAACTTGGATCTGCTCTATTTTCTGTGAAAGCTCGAAACCCCAGAAGTAAATCTGAACTGGAGATGCAGAGAACTTGCAGACAGTTCTTGACTCACATTTACTAGATCAAAATTAGAAATAGGCGAGAAGATAATGTGATCTACAAAATCTACAGTACTCTAGGTCAGCATGGAATGTTCCATTCTTAGATTTGAAAAGATCAATATCCTTAAAATGAAAATTTAAGGAGCACCTGGGTGGCTCAGTGGGTTAAGCCTCTGCCTTCGGCTCAGATCATGGTCTCAGGGTCCTGGGATCGAGCCCTGCATCTGGCTCTCTGCTCAGTGGGGAGCCTGCTTCCTCCTCTCTTTCTGCCTTCCTCTGACTACTTATGATCGCTCTCTGTCAAATAAATAAATAGAATCTTTAAAAAAAAATGAAAATTTAGGGGAAAAATCATCTTGTTTCTGGTTAACGTTCTTATATCACTGACTAGGGATCACAGAGACCCAAGCCAATTAAAGGGGGAAGGCGTGGAGGTGGTAGTAAAGGAAAAACCAATATCTAGAGAAAAAATGTATGTTGTGTTTGTATGTGTGTTTATTTTTTTAATAAATAAATGAGCTTGTGTTGGCATCAAAAATCCTAGGAGCCACCTACTCCTCAAAATTAAATTATCTATAATTTGATGATATATCCAAGAATTGGTAATACTGATGTTTTCCAAATTAAAAAATTCTCTGAAATAGGAAAAAAATCATATGTGAGAATAAAAAAAAATTCTAGCATTTCATTTTATTTACAAAAAAAAACAAATTTTTCAAATATCCATGACCAAATGATACAAAAAGCTAAATTAATTTTTAAAACAAACAGAATTTTTATGTCATATTTCTTTACTTCTAAAAGCCATAAAATACAAATTGAAAATAGGAAGACCAACCTTGTTCTTGACTAGAAAAATAAATAATTATCTTCTTAAAATTAATACAGAATTTAAATATAATTATAATTTGAGCCTCAATATGATGGAGAGAGAGAGAAGAATTGGATGAAATCAACATAGTTAGTGTGGAAAAAAACCCACTTGTTTAAATATAGATAAGACCATCGCAATAATACAATGATAATCTTTAGTACTTTGCCTTACCACTTGTTAAAATATAGCATAAAATTACTATAATCAAAACAGTATAGGATTGTTATAGAAACAATCTACTAAACCAGGAGATCAGAGCAGAAAACCCAGAAATTGAAGCAAATATATATGTGAACCCATTTTATTAAAAAAGTTTCAATTTCAATTCAAAGAGGAAAATAAATATTAATTTAATAAAGAGTATCAGTAAAAGTAGCTATCTAGAATAAAATTATATTATACATTAGTACCTCAAACTGTATTAAAAAAATAAATGAAATGAATTATAAACTCAAATATTAAATGAATAAAACAAATACATAAAATGTTTATACTCAATTAGGATAAAGTAAGCTAAGGATAAAGCATATAAGTTCTAAGTAAAGAAGCTAAGAAATCATAAACATATTTGATTGAAATGAATTATGCTATAATATTTCATAAACAAAATCAAATACATCTGAGAGATTGGGTAACATGGCTATGCAAATAAAGAAAATAATGTATAATATAAAATATGGCAGTTATAAATTGATAACTAAAGCTCAGAAAAACTAATGGAAATGGGTAAAAAGTTAAATAGACATATAACAAGGAGCCATGCCAACTGCCAGTGAATTAGTGAAAAGAGATTCAAACTCAGTAGTCATTACGGGAATAGACATTAAATAGAACAGTGTAGGGATGCCTGGGTGGCTCAGTTGGTTGGACGACTGCCTTTGGCTCAGGTTATGATCCCGGAGTCCCAGGATCGAGTCCCGCATCAGGCTCCCAGCTTCATGGGGAGTCTGCTTCTCCCTCTGACCTTCTCCTCACTCGTGCTCTCTCTGTCTCTCTCTCAAATAAATAAATAAAATCTTTAAAAAAAATAAAAATAAAAAATAAATAGAACAGTCTAGTGCTCATTATACCAGACTGAAAAAAAATTAAGATATAATAGTAACCACTGATTTTTGAGATGAAATGGAAGGTATCTCATGAACGACTTCTGGAAATAAGTTCTATCTCTTTGGAAAGCAAACTGGCAATATGCATTTCATTTAAAGGTGCCAATCTCTCCCATACAATTATAAACACATGTACCTTAAGATACTTACTACAGAAGATGTATTAAAATATCATTTGCAGTTATAAAACATTAGAAGCTAACCATCAACCATGGAATGGTTGGATAAATTGAGGTTCACTAAAACCATTAAACAGAATTGGTTAGCATTATAAACCAGCTAATTCAAAAATATTTTTAAAAGACATTTATTTATTCATTTATTTTAAGGATTTTATTTATTTATTTGAGAGAGAGAGAGAGAAAGCACAAGCAAGGGGAAGAGCAGGCAGAGGGAGAAGCAGGCTCCCTGCTGAGCAAGGAGCCTAAGGTGGGGCTCCATTCCCAGACCCTGGGATCATGACCGGAGCCAAAGGCAGGTAACCAGGTGCCCTTCAGAAAGATTTCTTCTAAGGAGTGTGGTTGAGGGCAGGGAGCAATGAAGCAGTGTGACTTCACACAGTAAAAAATGACCACAGGTTTCTACGTAAACTTAGGACTATAACTATAGTTATAACCAGGTGCCCCTCAGAAAGATTTCTTCTAAGGAGTGTGGTTGAGGGCACGGAGCAATGAAGCAGTGTGACTTCACACAGTAAAAAATGACCACAGGTTTCTACATAAACTTAGGACTATAACTCTAATTCAGACTTACACAGGAATCTAACTTGTTGTTAGGGCCTAGAAAAGGCAATGAAAACATGCATTTGAAATTATGAACTTAGAAGTTTGGGGGAAAAAAGAAAATCTGAGAAATCAATGATACTCATAAAATAGATGATAATACAATGGGATTCAAGCATATATCCATAGAAAAATGTATGAAATGAAAATCCCTAATATATGATTGGTGTTTATATCAGAGGAGTAGAAGATGTTATGGTTTCTATATTTTCTCTTATTTTTTATATTATTTAAATGCTTCATGATAAGGATGACAAGGGAAAGAGAGAAATGATAATTTCAGGGAGACAAATGCAATTTTTATAACCCATAGCTATAGTTCAGAAAAATACATGGACTTTATCCTTAAGAGGATATAAAGTCTTGTGAGGTACTTAACCTTTTATGCAGCATTTCTTCCTACAAGTAGAAACATTTTAAAAGGCCATGTCTCTATTTTCCATACAAATTGTTTGCCTTTTGGGTTTTCATCTCCTGTTACTGGCAGGGAGGTAGCTTATCTTTTCCAAAGCTGCAGGTTACCCGATCAGCCAGAAGCCTACAGTTGTGTCAACTTCCACAGATTTTTTGGTCTTACACCTCCATCTATACCACAGAGACCAAATGCCCATGCATGAGAGCTTTCTATTTTTCATGAATTATTAATTACCTTTCCAGAAAAGTCTGACTGCTTCCAAAGTGATATGCACTCACATAGACACAGAGTTTTCTTTTTCTTTTGTTATATGTTCAGAATTAAAGTCCTTGAAGGCTAAAGTTATAATCTTGTCCTTGAAGGCTAAAGTTAGAATCTTGTCCTAATCTAGCAATTACATGAAATAAAGGAGGGAAGCAGAAAAATAACAATATATAACCCAAGTACTGACACATTCATTGCCTGCACTATTTTCTTTTGTCTCAACAGGGATATTAATATTTTATAAGAAATGAGCAGCTGACATACATAAACATATAGTTAGTACAAAACAAATTATTTCTCCTTATCGTAAAAACTAAGTTTTCTCTAATCTGAGGTACTGAACTGAACCCAAAAATTACATTTTTGTTTTTTTTTTTGTTTGTTTGTTTTGATTTAATAATAGAGTATTTTCTGTTTAGATGTTTGTTTTCTTTAAGCATAAGAGAGTTTTTTTCCCCTTGACAAGTCAGACTCCAGAAAATAAAAACAGCAACTTTTAATTTATTTTAGACAGAGTATTATTATCTAGATTTACTGTCAAAGTAATTAATGGTGACAACTGGGCATAATATTCAGCTAATAAATGTTATGCCTTATAAGCCACAGAGGAGTAAAATCTAACATGGTCCAAGGTTAAAGGAGACAGACGAATGAAGATCAATCTGGGAAAATTTACTACTGCATTTGTGAGAAGTGTCATGGATATGAATCCTGTTTCCCACCCTGTATCTCAAGTACAAAGTATTTTTTTAATTCTGTAACTTCCTTTTATAGAAAATGTAAATATGATCAAGGAGGAAAAACATATGTGTCACGAATACTTTAGGTTGCTTATGGATGATCTCATTTATGTATTTAAAATCATGTAAGTTATAGAGACGTTTCAACCTTGCTGATTATTTTAAAAGAAAGTTGTATATTGAAACAACATCTTAGATTTCTGCTGCATAAGCCTGAATTATAGTTGCCAAAGTCAAACTTTAAGCCCATTTCAAAGTATAACTGAGACTTCTTTTGTATAAATATCACTAACGTGGTTCTTCGTCTCTCCAAAACCCGCAAACATACCCACATGCATACATTCACACAAACAGTTCTCCTCTACAACCCTGTAGTTTTCAACAAACTCAACCTGATATTTTTGAGTCCATTAAAACTCTATCAATGTTGGAACAGTCCTCGGTGAGATACAATGCCCTCTGACCCCTAAAGTTCCAGCAAACATTCAGAGTTTACCTTAAGTTTTCTAGAATATCCTTAGCCATATATCATCAAATCAGAAATAATTCTTCTTTTTCACTCATATGAATTGACACATACCACTTGTTATTTGTTCTACAGGCATTTGTTTTCCTTGAGTTCATCCTGTGAAGAAATGTTTTCCATATTAATTATATATCCCTAGTAACTAAAACCAACAGCACCTCTCACACAGAAGCCAGTCAATAGATATTCACTGCGTTTAGTTGAAGCTGGATATCTGAAATCACGTTGGGGGGGTGTGAAGAACAACAACAAAGGTTTCAGTCCATCTTTCCCTCAGTAATGAAATCCCCAAATACATAGAATATATTCTTTTCCGTATTTCTTCAAAATGATATCTGAGTGCTCTCTCCTCTTTCCTTGTGATTTGTCTATTAACATATGGAATGATTTAGATGAACTTTAAGTATTTGCCTTACTGAGCATCATTTACCAAGTGTAGCTTTAAGCAAAATGAACATTTTTTTCCAAAGGAACTGCTTTAAAAATTCTCTAGACTAAGTTAAGAAGAGTCCCTTAGTCCTTTATCTGACAGAATGACAGATTCACTGAACAGATCAGTATTTTTAGGGGGGAGAATTATTTCAGTTTCCCAATCATCCAAGACCTAAAGTCAAAGATATGTGCACTGAGATTAATTTTAAGAAATGTCAAGAGACTTTTCTTGTGATTTTTAATGCAATAGTTAACACGCCTACCATGCACACATTGAAATAACCTAAGAGGTCTGAAAGGGTACTGTCTTCTGTGGAATCTCTGCTGAGACAAATTTTTCCTCTTATCCCCTTCCCACTGGAAAAAAGAAAAAAAGATTTTAAAAGAACACTCTGTCCTTAAGAATGGACACTTTGAACTAAGTACTGATTCAATACTGATTCAGACCTGATTCAACCACAGGATACTTCATCAGAATCTATTATGCACCAGGCACTATATCATATGGCAATGCACATTGGTACAGGACCTCACTGGCACTCTCAAGGAGTTTAGGCACAAGGAGGAAGAAACACACCATCAAAGTGCATAAAGTTGTGTAACATAATTTGAAAAAAGATCAGTGTTTCAAAGCGCTGACAGCAATGGGTAGTGAGTAGCTGGTAGGGAGTAACATTGTCAGTAAGTTGCAGAGCAAATTGAAGGTGGAGTATTTCAGCAGAGAATGGAATTTAACTTTTGGTCAGAGAAGAAGAAGCCAGCGAAGGATGTCAAGATACAGATAGATATTTGTGATAGAGGAGGAAAATAAAGAGACCAGAAGTTACTTGGTGAAAGTAGGTCAAGTTTTTGTTTGTTTGTTTGTTTGTTTTTAATTTTAATTATCTTTTAGTGTCCCAATCTTAAGCATTAACAAATAGCCAAAAATCACCAGATACTTGATAAAAAGTTTCTTATTAAGAGAGAAACACTAGGAGGTGCCTGGGTGGCTCAGTGGTTTAAGCCTCTGCCTTCGGCTCAGGTCGTGATCCCGGGGTCCTGGGATCGAGCCCCACATCGGGCTCTCTGCTCAATGGGGAGCCTGCTTCCTCCTCTCTCTCTGCCTGCCTCTCTGCCTACTTGTGATCTCTGTCTACCAAGTAAATAAATAAATAAAATCTTTAAGAGAGAAACACTAAACAGAACAATGAAGAAAATAAAGCATCAAAACCAGGGGTAGAAGTCCTCAGAGAATAATCAGTTGGTACTCTCAGAGAATTCAAAGAAAATATTATATCTAAAAGCATGTTAGTATTATTTGGTTTATAAAGTATGGGCATGTATATCTGTAACAAATATGAAAAACTAAGATATTCCTTTATATAATATATTATTAAGCAGGCTGTCTTCATTTGTTAAGAAAATGAAGTATATTTTTATGGTAAATTGTGACAGAAAGATGAAAAAACAAGAATAAATAAAATTCTTATTTTGTTTGATATAGGGCTTTTTCTTATTTATCAGCTGAACTGCTATGATTCTAAGTAACATAAAATACAATACACACAGACATAAAAATGATAAAGTCTAGAGGTAATTTGGGTTTCCTGAGGATCAACTCAATCTATGGTTCTAGTTTCTTTGCACTACTGTTGCCAAATGTCCTTCCTCTCTGTGTGTCCTTTTTCTGGCCATTTCTTTACCTTGAAAAATGATCAAAACATTTCCTGTGTTGACATTTATTCTTTACCAGATTCAGAGGAAAAAAGTTCTGGAAACTCAATAGCTTTTCCAAAAGATCCAACAAAGCGTTAATGGTGACTCAATTGTGCAATGGGTGAGGAGGCTGTGACTGAACTAGTCTCTTGAAAGGGGGCTGGAATCACCTTTATGTCATTCACCACCTAGAGCTCAGAGTACAGTCAGGTTTCCCTAAGTCATAGGAAGATGTGAAAAGTGTATAGAAATAAGGCGCATAGGGGTAGACACTGAAGAGTCAAATAGGGCTGTCCATTACAGCCTGTCCATTACACTGGAACATTATTTTGCATACAAATTTATTTCAAGCATATGTTACTACCTCACTGATAGAATAAGTATTTTAAAAATACCAGTTCAATAACCAAATGGATGAACGGCAGGCATAATAGAAAGACTATATGTAAGAATTGGTGGGAAAAAAAAGAGAAGAAAACAACATTCTAAAAATGTACATGTGTGTATAAATTTACTCTGAAGGACCAATATGTTTACCCTTGCAGAGACATTGCCTTCCATAGGATAGAATCATTGGTTCTTAGAGTCTACTGGTAGCCTATTCAACAAGGCAAGAGAAACTATAACATGGGAGACTATCTGGTGGTATCATGTAAGTTGAACTATTTGATTAATATTTTAGCATTTTCCTGCCTTCTTTCTTTCTTCTTTTATTAAGATTTTATTTATGTATTTGACAGAGAGAGAGAGAGACAGTGAGAGAGGACCCTGGGATCATGACCTGAGCCAAAAGCAGACGCTTATAGACTGAGCCACCTAGGCGCTCCCACTTTAGCATTTTAAGTTAATATGAGGTTTCATAAAGCTGGGAAACACCTTCTAAAATGCCTCTCTAACTCTCAGAAATGGCAATTTAAAATGAAAGAAGGCCTTTCTTTTCTGTCTTTCTTTCCCTAAGTTGAGTTTTCTACATTACAAGACAGGATTAACAAGAAGTCAACTTTCATTTGGATGGCTAGTTGTGTGAAATCCCTTTGTGCTTTATTTCTGGTGTTTATATGACATTTAAAGCACCTTTGCTTTGTTGATAGATATTGAACACCAGTAATTGTACTACCTTAGTTAATTAGGCAACTAGAGCATGTTTACCATGCCTATCAATTTTCTGTCTAGCAGAATATCTCAAAACCAGTTAACAAGGAAGAACAGTGTGAAATGCTTGCTTAATTGTGTATACAGTATTCTCTAAAGCTAACCAATGACCTCAATTAACAAATCGAGGTTAGCGTTGTTCATTTCATTGTCGTTTTGAGCCTTCTGTGACTCCTTTCCAAAAATCAAGGCTTTATCTTGCAGAAAAGCGTTACTGGGTTCGCACTAAGCAGAGAGAGAATTGTCAAACCATGCAGGAAATTATGCAGACTTGGGTTTAACCTAAACCTGAGTAGAGCCACAAAGAACAAAACAATTTTAACATGTTATTTTTCTTTTCGGAGTACTTTAAGAATGTATGATTAGGGAAAACAGAATTTTATGTCTTCATATCATGAACTTATTTGGGAGATATACCAGAATGTTAATAAAATGCTAGGTATTGTACATATAATTTTCCAGTGACAGGAATGTACTCCTTTTGCAGCTGTGTCATTATCTTGCACATTAGCTCTGTAACTTAAAATAAACTTTGAACGTAGCTCAGATATTTCCAGTGGTTGGAACCCATCATTAAAGAGGAAAGGGATGGGACTGATATTCTTTAATCTGAATAGACTTTTATTTGTGGAAATTTAGAAAGATAATATACTCAGATGATTTTTTTTTCTTTTACTCTCTGTGTAAAGCCTAAGTTTTAAGACTAACCATAGACAGAGGACAGCATTAAAACAATAAAAAAATGGTTAAAACTTACTAAAATCAGACTACATCAAATAAACTTTAAAAAAAAATTAAATATTGAATGCAGAATCAACCTTTCATATTCACAACTAAGCATGGCATATTCTCCTCACATAATATTTTATAAACTCACATAGTATATTCAATTTCCATTACAAGTTCCTTCCAACACTGGTTATAATGAGGAGAAATTGCGATGTCTTGAATATACTCTAGGAAAAATATTAAAATACTATACTATCATTACTGTACTATCTGAACAAATCTTTCAAATTTTGTTTCAAAAAATAAAAAAAATAAAACTTCTTTATCTATGCCAGAAAAACTTCTTAAAAAGTGTAATTAAATGATGGTGAAATCCTTTCATTTATTTACAGAGAAACAAAATATTCTGTAAAAAGTTTTAAGTAGGAGAACAGATGGTGAAAACAAAAAGAAATATTACACTAATACTTGTTTCTTATAGGAAAATAAAGGGAAGATTTTTATAAACTCTTATCAGCATTGTTTTAAACATTTTCTTGCAATTTGGAACAAGAAGTTAAAAAACAGCAACCTTTGTATTAATCTAGAATATCTATTTTTGTATGATTCTGCCAGTATTCATTAAAATTCTGTTTCCCTTTTTATTCTCTTCCTCAAACAACCCTTGTTTATTCTACTTAATACCTCTATAAACTAGTTGGCTGCAAAGGGACAATGCAGAAAATAATTTTGCTTACCATTTATAAAAACCCCTCTCTACTGGCTTCCTAATAAGGGAAATGAAGTATGGGTCCTAGAATCGAACAGACATTAGCTTGAATTAATTTTTTTCTTCTTATTAGCTGTATAACTTTATGTGGGTTACATTTCTGACCTTGAATTTCCTCAAATTCTAAGTTAAAATAATAATAATTAAAAGATTACCTCAGCGTTTTGGTTTTTTGAGGTACTCCTCAGAAGTGTTTCTTTTACCATATACACAAAGTAAATATTAGCTATTAATTTGTTATTGCTCTCACCATCATTATTATGGATTCAAAATGAATATTAAAGTCATCCCCCCTCTCCCGGCAGAATTCTAAGTCCCAAAAAAAGAATGCAAAATCGATGAGGAGTAAAGATATGAGGGTTTAGCTATAAGATATGATTCCTAACCCTATGGGCATTAAGAAAAATCTTTATTAAATGAACAGATATTTGCAAGGTAGGATAATCTCATGTTTTCAGTCTTGGACTCTTGTATAAAAATCATACCATGTATTTAAAAAAGTTCAAAATTCATGGATTTGTTCTACTTCTTTCCTCCATCATAAAATGACTTCAGTTCCCTTAACTAGTCTTACTTAGCTCTTTTAAGATTTTTTCACACTGGGGCACCAGGAGGCACATTTGATTAAGCCCCAGACTCAGTTTTGGCTCAGGTTGTGATCTCAGAGTTGTGGGATCCAGCCCAAAGTAGGCTCCATGCTCAGTGTGGAGCCTGTTTGAGATTTTCTCTCCCTCTCCCTCTGCCCCTCTTCCCTAAAATAAATAAATAAGTAAATCTTTGAAAAAGAATTATATTAGTTACTAAGTCTCTAGAATAGCAGTTTTTTTTTTATAGGTTAGCTCCAAGAGATCTACACATACACTGAATTTAATACAAATATTGGTAAGTACAGTTTCCTACATTGTCCCAGCCAAACCACACTTGTCCTCACCTTGTTTTTTCTTCAGATTTTTCACTGGAGCCAGGATAATATTTTGAAATGAAAAATACAATATCACCAGTACATCTAGTTGAGTAAGCCATTACCCTTTTCTTAATTTTTAAGATAAACATCAAAATCCTTAACTTGAATTGGAAGACTCTATAAGATTTGAATTTTATTTACCAAAGTGATCCCATTCGTTTCCTTTTACTTTCCTAAAATATATCTACTCCCTACCACTCCATCACTGCAGGGCCTTAGTACATGCTTCTCTCTCTCTCTCTCTCTCTCTTTTTTTTTAAAGATTTTATTTATTTATTTGACAGACAGAGATCACAAGTAGGCAGAGGAGGCAGGCAGAGAGAGAGAGGAAGGGAAGCAGGCTCCCTGCTGAGCCGAGAGCCTGAAGCAGGGCTTCATCCCAGGACCCTGGAATCATGACCTGAGCTGAAGGCAGAGGCTTTAACCCACTGAGCCACCCAGGCACCCCCATGCTGCTCTTTTTGCCAGCTTGCTGCCACCTCCCTTCCCCAATACAATGAAGTTCATCCTTCAGATATCCATTAGACCATCTTTTCCTAACTTCTTTGATTAGTGTAGAAATGCCATCTTACCCTTTCATAGTACCATGTAACCCGCCAAAGTGATTTTTATAACAGCTCAATTTTAAATTTACTAATATATTAATCTTGTAATGTCTGCCTCCTATCCCATCTCCTATATGAAAAGTTCCTTTTCAGAAAACATTTGGTCTGCATCTATCCACCTCTGAATTCTCATGATTTACTTATTAAATGAGTGCATAATTTTTTTAATGAGAAAGTTAAAAAAACATTTCTATCTCCTATGCTTATCATATTATATTGTCATCTTGAAGGTGGAAGACTTTTCTTGTTAATCTTTGAGGTTTTAGTTGTCTCCTTTAATGCCTAATGCACAAACATTAATAAAAAAATCTTTGTTAGGTGTTAGAAGATGGATGAGGGTCAGTAACATATCTTCTGGACTGAGAAGACAATGTAATATGGCAAAACGAAGTAAGCCACTCCACTCCATTTACATAGACTTTTATTCAGGGTAAATTACTGTCAGGGAAAATCAGGCTAATGGAGGGACTAAAGATCCAGGGCATTAGGAATCTGGGTCCCTATTCTCTTACCCATCAGGACCTTAATCCTCAGTTTTTATGGAGCAAGGGACATGGTGGTGAGTTCACAGGGTAGTTGTCTAAAGTGGCACCTGTCTGTGACCAAAGAAGAACAAGATGGAGGAACAAAGATGGAGTCAGTGTTGTCCGCACTCCTACATTGAATAAAGACATAAATAGTGGCTAATACAGTGCTGGCAATGGAGCAGTCTCTTAATAAATGATAACTAGAACTTTATTACTCTCATTACTATTTTCATGATTACTTATGACCCAGAGATAAACTATTAGTCAGAAGTGGAACTCATATTTCAATATACAAAAACATATGCAAATAATTTGGAATTCCATAGTCTATTCTTTGATTTAAATAAAAATTTTATTTAAGGTTTTATTTATTTGACAGAAAGAGAGAGACAGCCAGAGAGGGAATACAATAAGGAGGAGTGGGAGAAGGAGAAGCAGGCTTCCTGCAGAGCAGAGAGCTTGATGCGGGGCTGCATCCAAGGACCCTGGGATCATGACTGGAGCTGAAGGCAGATGCTTAATGACTGAGCCACTCGGGTGCCCTTTAAATAAGAATTTTAAACATTTTCTTGATTTTTAAAAGTTGAGATTAAACTGAGATTATAATTTTAACATTTTAAAAATTGAGATTAAAAGATTATAATCTTATCATCCTCACTATTAAATCAAGTTTAATATGTTTGTTAACTAAATGTACCAAAATAAAATCATATTAATATTTCTTTGCCTACCTTAAAAAAGATGAAAAAATAACTATTCAAAAGGGCATTCAATGGCACCTCTTTCTTGGAAATTAAGATAAATGTCTTCTTCAATATATATATATTACAAGATATATATTACAATTCATCTTAGCTATAAACTTCCAACTTAATGTTAAATTTCTCCCAATGCATAAACATTAAATGAGAGTAATTCAGAAAGCTTACAGAACTGTATAACTTCATAATACTTTTAAGAAACCTACAGTAGCTAATAGAGTTGTGGAATCAAACATTAAAAAAGAAATCTAGTACATCATCTTGAGAAGCCAGGTGAAACTTATATACTTTCCAGTTTATCTCAAAGAATTAAGTTTAGAAGCAAGAGTCTAAACCAGGGACAATTAGTAACTCTGGGGTTATGCAATGATGCATATGAAAATTTGACTTAGAATACTTGAGGGAAAAGTAGCACTTTAGCAACTGATGCAATTAAAATCTACTTATTTTACAAAATCTTATTTCTTATTGTTTCGCTTGGTCAACTTCCTGCCTACCTTTTCCCCTTAAGAAACAAAAAGCTCAGTTTTGACATGATGCCCAATTGCACAATTTAACACCAACATTAATAAAGTAAAATAAATAATTTCCTCCAAATGTTATTTCACCGTTGAGTGAATTTCTGTGTGGAGTAATTTCTATAGCTTTTGTAAGAATGCCAATAGTTTAGCTCATGTCTATGCCAATCTCATGCTCTTTTCAGATTTTTATAGGGATAATCAGAAGACCAGATTCTTTCACCTCTTCCTTTTGCTAATTGTTGATTGATATTTGAAAAAATGGTAAAAGTTTAATAGGCCTGAAATTAGACTATTACAGAATTAAAGTAAAGCACTCTTTTTTTAGTAACATGGAAAAGGAAGGAAATACAAAAGTAATGTATTGTTTTGATACATATATGGTTTTTTATGTTCTGTTATTCCAAACTCAAGCAAAACTTCCACAGTGAATTCCAAGAGACAAAATTAAATACCAATCCTTAACAAAACAACAAATAAGAATTGTATGACTTCAAGACAGAATCATCCACTTACTGAGGTTTCTGTGTTCTGAAGCAAGTTGAGACACTATTTGATAGTGTTTCACAGCTTTTGTCAAACGAAACTTTTTTTTTTAATTGTAAATGTATTGACTGCATAACCAACTTTCAATTATATATGAACAAAAGCAAATTCTTCATAAAACTCCACTTTCATCCTGCAACTTAAAATATATAGAGCTAATGAAAAAGTACATTCAAATATGTTCACTTCTAGGGTATCTGAACACTAACTTCTGTTGTCCCAGTTATTGTTAGGGCTCTCAGCACAAACTTCTGGACTGTGATATTGGGACTGGGGCTTGCCTATCCTATTTATGCTCTGTTATGCTGGCTTCTCTGAGTCTCTGCCAATAGAAGATACTAGAAAAGGACTGGAAGACTTAGGAGGAATAAAAGGGGCTCACTCCTTTCCCATTTGTTTCCCATTCCTGTTTTGGTTTCTTGCTCTTGGTCCCACAGCAACGATTTTTCACCCTGACAGGGACATTTCACTTCAGTAGCAGCAGGTGATTTCAGTTTGCACTTGCCCAACACCTTCTGAACTAACCTCATCACACCGAAGTATTAATAATTTCCAACCTTAATTGTCCCATCCTTGGGAGGGAATCATCTTCCAGTAGTTACTATCCCTGATGCTTTAGGATTTTCTGCCTTTTCATTCCTCCAATAACTGTAACAAATCATTATATTACTTATTCCTGATCAAAAACAAAAACCCACAATAGCAACAAAAACTGTCATAGCTTCTATGTCTTGACTGGACCCTGAAAGATACATAGGTCATGATTATGGATTAACAAGTCCTTTTGCCTGTGAATCTTTGTTTACTGACATATGAAATCCATGTTGTGAGTTCTTACGAATTTTGCAACTGAATTTCAATCCTTAGAAGCCATTGATAAAGAAACCACAGTTGCATGTAAACACTTCACTTATTTAAATAAAAAAATGGGTTACTCTTGACATTAATAACTCAGTGAAAACTGGTTCCCAATATCTTTTCTTTTGTCACCAATGGATTTGCAGAAAGAATTGTCCTCTCATATATTCAAGTAGTCCGAACAAGCAACACCTCTAATTCTTTACTCAACTGTAGTACCAAACCATCAAGAAGATGAGCTACTCAGGGGTATCTGAGTTGAAGTGTCTGAAGAGACTTATGTCTCTTCCACTTAAATATGCTCTTGTATGCAGGATAAATACAATGTCAAGAAACTCTGGGGTTTCAAATGTAGCAATGTGAATTTCCCTAGAAATTTTATTTTATTTTTTTCCAACCTAAGACTACATTGAGTAGCTCATCTTCTTCTTCTTTTTTAAGATTTTATTTATTTATTTGACAGAGAGAGAGATCACAAGTAATTTGAGCAGCAGGCAGAAAAAAAGGGGGAAGCAGGCTCCCTGCTGAGCAGAAAGCCCAATGCAGGGCTTGATCCCAGGACTCTGAGATCATGACCTGAGCCGGAGGCAGAGGCTTAACTCACTGAGCCACTCAAACACCTCTGAGTAGCTCATCTTCTTGATGGTTTGTTACTTCTATACCATCAAGCATAAGCTTCTAACATGCCTTACTTACTTTCCTGCCTCCTAAACTACACTGTCGACTTCCTAAAGATAGAAAGTTTTGTAAAACATTATTCCTACTAGTAACAATTCAGTTAATATAATGCCAAGCTTTCTGCAGGCTTTTAATAAATCTGAAAAGAATGAATGAATGAATGAATGAATGGTTTTGATTAACTCATAATATCCTCTTGTATTACATAATGAACAATAGCTATGTCCATACCTTTCTATGATTTGAACATCAGGGTTATTAACTTCCCACCCAAAATAATCTAATCATTGTTATTATCTAAATTATTATTATCTAAACCTGATTTCTTACTACATGCTCTTATATACACATGTATTTTTGTCATTGTCTAAATTGCTTCTGTAAAATATTTCTAGCAAACTTTGGAATCATTATAATGATTAAATTGTGTTTGATTTAATTTAGTGTTAAATGCATTCTATTGTTTTCTAATTCTTTGGAAAATTAGTAATCCCCCTGTATGGTGTATGTGATAATTCCTTATTAATTAAAAAATCTGTTTAACAAGGACAGCAATTCCCTCTCTACAATAGATAACACAGAGTTTATTCAATAATTAGCTCCCTGTCAAAGTTCTTAAACTAATTTTATCTTAGATTTTTTTTTCCAAGATGATTTGGGCTCTATCTGTGGTTCTAGAAACCATCTGGTACAAATCTCTCTTGACTTCTCTATTTATGATGTCATTTTCCTACATAAAACTATACTTAACAGCATTTTACTTTACTATAAATATATTTTACTATATTTTCCAATTTACCGCTTGCTTGTGGTTCCAAACCTCAGGAGTTTCCTGGGTGAAATCTGAAATGGGCTCCTGAACACAAAGGGCAGGAAGAGAACAAAGAAAAATGCAGGCTTCACCAGATTGGTCGGTGGCAGGATTAATAAGCAAGGGAACTTGCTTAGGAGGCTTGTCCAGGGAGACCACAAGAAGAGTTGATCTCAGCATCCACCAGCCAGAGCCTTAAAAGTTTGCACAGTCTTAACTCAGCCCACTCATACCATTCAGATGATCCCAACAACACGTTACTACCTGAAGACAGTGCCCTTGGGCAGGGCACCTTGCAACAAGAGGACAGCAAGTAAATCACACATTCCAAGCACAGGGGAAGGGATGGGGAGCTCACAATTGTCCAGATTCAGCTGGGGGGTCAACCTGTGTCATATCCTTTCAATGACCCCCTTTAACCTCCAACCTCTAAACACTAAGAGGTCCTCAGATAGTAGTCCATGGATCTCTTCTCTCTTCTATCTATACTACTTTTCTGGTGACTTATTCAGCCTCTTTGTTCTAAATACCACTGATATGCTGACAACTTCTAAAATATGCCTCCAGCCAGGATTTTGTTAGTTCATGTAACCAACTACCTCGTCTACATTTCCATTCAGATTAATAATAGACTTTCAAAAGTATTAAGTCCACTATAGTACAGGTTGGACATATGATATTGCTTTTTCTACTCTTCTTAGAAAATGACAGCTACATTTTTCCAGTTTCCTAGGAGATAAATTTCAGATTCATTCTTGACTCTTCTATTTGTCACATATCCATATATCACCATCCTTATTAGTTCTAGCCTCAAAATAAAACCAACATCAAGTCACTCAACACCTTTGTGGTTAGCACCCTTGTCATAGCCAACATTGTCTCAATAGTGTCTAATTCCTTTATAATACTTGTAGATTCACCCTTCTTAACATAGTCATAAGGGAAATTTTTCTAAAATGTAGGCAGTATATGTCACTGGTCTGAATTTCGTATTTTGTTTTGTATTCAAAGCAAAACAGGGGTGCCTGCATGGCTCAGTCTGTTAAGAATCCAACTCTTGATCTCAGATCAGGTCTTGATCTCCGGGTCATGAATTCAAGCCCCAGGTTGGGCTCCACCCTGGATGTGGAACCCATTTAAAAAAAAAAAAAAAAAAAAAAAAGAAGTGAAAGCAATATCCTAATAATGGTACACAAAGCCCTGTGTGCTCTGACCCCTGTTACTTATGAGCTCATTTCTTACCACTCTTCAATGGTTCACTCTGTTCCAGTCACACTGGTCTCCTTGCTATTCCACCAATACACACATTTTACTCCTGCCTCAGGACACTCACACTGACTTTAAGTGTGCTTAGAATCCTCCTCTCCTAGATTTCCTTAAAAATTATGGTGTCATTTTTCATAATTCTTTCCCAAAACATCCCATTAAGAATGAAACTTTATCTGTTCACGTATTAAAAACAGTAACATAACCAAGCCCCCTATCAATCCTTCTACTTTCTTTTCATCACACCTATTACTCTCATAGGTTTGATTTATTTGACTGCTCTCTGTGTCCCTCTACTGAAATAAAAGCAATGTGTGGAGGAGGCCATGTTCTCTTTCATTGACTGATACATTCAATATATATTTATAGCTCATAATAGGAACTCAATAAATATTTGTTGAATAGTTAAAGTTAAGTAATAAAAACAAAAATATGTCTGAAATACTGGAAATTTGTCTATTTTTCATGACATGAATAATCATCCCTGGTAGGTAGAAACACAGTCCACTTTATAAATAATCTTGATCTTACAGATAGAAGTTAAAATATTAGAAGGCTGGACAATCTGAGAGGACATCAAACAAAATACTGAGGGTGACTTCCCTTTGGAGGGTGTATTGGCTAATTGCTTCCCTTCATGCAAGACAGTTTTAGAAAGCTCAACAGCAAACACTTTAGGAAGCTACAGTGGGTGAAATAAGTGCCAAATACACAGCTTAAATATTTTGCTTAAAGTCTGAGGATTCATTTAGACGAGAAAGGAGTATTCACACTTTGAAAAAGGGGCTTTCAAATTAAGAAGGGCTCTTGGTTAGGAGGAGTGCATATAAGATGAGAGAAAATTTGTTTTGCAGAGTACCTGCTGCTATGTGTGCACTAGCTAAATATTTAGTATACTCATTATTCATTTAATTATGGTGATAAAATTCTATAACAAGATCCCAGTATGTAATAACAGTAAATTGAAGAACATTGATCTTTAAAGGAGAAACTACAGATGACATAAAACTGGCTCTATTTATTTTGCTAGAGGCATGGTTTTTGAAATTACAATGTCATATTACTGAGTTCATCATGTCCATATTTTCAAAGTACCCAAGATCATGTGCATGGCAAGGTATGAGTAAAGATATAATGAGGCAGCAACTGGAATATAAGAAACAACATGAGCTGAAGCTATAGCCCTTCACAACACAGAAACTAGTTCACCTCCCAAACTCACAATTCTACAATGAGTATATAAATCAATATAATTATTTTTATCTTATTTTTGTCCAAACAAATCTTCATTTAAAATTTTCTTAGTAGGGACGCCTGGGTGGCTCAGTTGTTTGGACAACTGCCTTCGGCTCAGGTCATGATCCTGGAGTCCTGGGATCGAGTCCCGCATCAGGCTCCCAGCTCCATATGGAATCTGCTTCTCCCTCTGACCTTCTCCTTGCTCATGCTCTCTCTCACTGTCTCTCCCTCAAAAAAATAAATAAAATCTTTTAAAAAAATTTTTTTTTCTTAGTATACTGGGGCACCTGGGTGACTCAATTGGTTGAGCATCTTCCTTTGGCTCAGGTCATGACCCCAGGGTCTTGGGACATAACCCTACATCAAGCTACCTGCTCAGCGGGGAACCTGCTTCTCCCTATACCCCTGCTACTCCCCCTGCTTGTGCTCTGTCACTTTCACTCTTTCTTAAATAAATAAATAAATACTTTAAATCTTTAATTAAAATTTTTAAAAATAAAATAGAAAATAAAAATCTTTTGAAAAAGATAAGAATTTTCTTAGAATCCTAAAGTGACTTAAGACATTGCAATTAAATCTCATGAAACTTTCTTACAAGATTATTTAATAATAATATCACTTGACTGCTGAGAACTATAAAACTTTGGGCACAACTGACATTGTCCAACACACCCCATGCTAAGATAATTAACCACACTCTAACATACCTTCTATTGGCCCAAGACCACATCCTAGGACAATGATAGCCACCAACACCCCCTTAAAATGTGTACTTGAGAAAGGTCAACACTGTTTTAATGTTTGATTTCATGAGGCAATTTGACTGGGTCATGGGGTACCCAGGTGTACAGTAAAGCATTACACTGGGTGAGAGGGTGTTTTAGGATGAAATTAGCTTTTGATTAAATAGAGAAAATTATTCTTCCTAATGTGGGGGTCCTCATTTGAGCAAAAAGCTCACTTGCCCTCCCTAGAAAAAGAAGGAATTCCTCCTTCCTCACTGCCTTAACCTGAAACATTGGTCTGTTCATGATGTAAGACTCAAAGGGAAACATTTTAGCTCCTTTTGGATCTTGATCTGGCTGTGAAGCTACAACTTAAACCATTGATTCTCTAGGTTCCTTTTGGATTTTGATCTGGCTGTGAGGCTACAACTTAAACCATTGATTCTCTAGGTTCTCAGGCCTTTGAATTCAGACTAGAACTACACCATTGACTTTCCTGGATCTCCAGCTTGCAGACTGTATATCTGGGGACTTCTCAGCCTCTGTAATCATGTGAGTCAATTGCTTATAATAAATTGTGTGTGTGTGTGTGTGTGTGTGTGTGTGTGTATCCAATTTGATTCTGTTTCTCTGGAAATCACTAGTACACCTGTCCAAAGAATTTAGTTTGGTCCAACCAGAACCTGATTATAAACCCCTGATCTCTCTATTTCCTTAGAGAAGCTACTATTAAAACAAAACAAAACAAAACATCCTTGCAATTATAAATCTTTCCATTCCCCCTTTGAGATATAAATGTTATACCACTCAAAAATGTCTCCTCAAGTAACTGAGGGCCATCCCTTTAAAATGCAAACATCCAAGGAGATGTCCCCTGTCTCCCAGTTCTTGAAGGAGAGTAAACCTAATTTTGGTGGGCACCTTCTCCAGTTTGCAAAACTATATCCTGTTTTAAAGATATGAAGTTTTTCTTCCCTAGATAAGTGTCAATTAACAAACTGGATGGCCTACTCATATTGACAAATTAAGCCCTTCAATACTTTTCCTTAAACCTCTTATCTTTTGTTTTGGTGGAGTTGAGCCCAGTTTACACTGAAGTTTCTCCCGCACTACAGTAGTCTGAATAAAATCTGTCTTGCAACTTTAAAACGGTGTCTAGTGAATTTCTCTTTGACATTAACTTTATCACTCTATAGAACAGAAACTGGCCTTGGAAATGTGGTTAGAAACAGAACATATAATACAAACTAATTTAAACATTTTTTCCTGCTTATTGAACAAGGGACGCCACTTTCATTTTTCAATGGGCTCCACAAATTATATAGGTGGTCCTGGTTGTAGTAGTAATATCTGTAGTGGTGTCAGTAAAAGCTGACCTGTATTAAGTAATTGCTCTGTGCCAAGCTCTGAGTTAGGTGTTCTTTGTGTATCACGTTATTTCATTTTAACAGTGATAAAATGAACTATTTAACACACATCCTTTTTTATAGTTAAAAAACTGAAGCAACACAGAAGTTCATTACTGCCTATATTAGAACTGACATAGAAAAGAAATAGTGAAAGTAGCATAAAAAAAAAAACAGATGAGAGTCAGAGTGGAAATAGAATCTAAAGGAAAGAACAAAAGCTTAGATTGAAAAAATGATTCATGTCAAGCTTTTTTTTTTTTAATTTGTTTAATTTTTTTTTTTTTTTTTTTTGGTTTCTGTTTTGATCTAGGGGATTAGGCGCACAGTGGAGTAATAACTGAGTTGGTCTTAAAGATGAGTTGATAAGTCTAGCTTTCATTAAACTGAATTTATGTGACAATGTCTAACAGGTAATTGGAAGTATGGGTCAGTTGTTCAAGAGCAAAGTAAAATTGAGACAGGAAATTGGGGAGAACCCAGGAAAGTAATATTTGAGTTCATAGAAATACCATGAGATTGACAAATAAGAAAGACATCTTAAGAAAGAAACTTAAACAAGGCTTTCTTTAAAGACATGGAAGAGGAAGAAGCAGAAGTGGGGTCTGAGAAATGCTCTTTCTTCTAGGTACCTGCATCGTCATTTAACTCAAGAGAGTTTAAGTCAGCAAATTTTCAAGAGGTCTAAATGTTGCAGAGAGCTCAAGGAGGAATGAGGAATTACAGAGAACTAATATTGGAGTAAAGGGTAACCACTGGTGGACTATCAAGTGTGTAGTGAGAGGCAGGAGCCAGATTGCAAATATTTTCAAGGAGAATTGTGGCTAAGAATCTGATGGTTGTTTGTTCTTTTCAGGTGTTGGAATTGAAGAAAAAGAATGAACAAAATGGTGGAAGAAAATAGTCAAGGAAATGAAGTTTAAGATCAGAGAGGTTTTCCTTATTTAAAAGATGAAAGGACAGAAATAATTGAGGAGAGAGAGAGAAAGACAGAGGTGTTGCTCACGGAGAGCAGCTTCTTACTCTCCTCCTTATTTTGATCCATTTTTCATTGTATTAATGTATTAGGCATATTGGCATATTAGGTATATAGGTATACTAGGTATATAGGTATATTATATGCACTTTCAAGCAGATGATCTTTAACAATAGCCTTTGGCTCTCTGTATTTTATTTTCCATTTGTAAAATTAAAATGGTCTGACCAACCTTATGGGTTTACTCACTCAGGGGGTGAGTAAAATGTAAAATAAGTAAAAATGCATATGTAAAAATTATACACTAAAATATAATTATACAGAAAGTTTAAAATCATGTGCTATTATTATTACTTGTTTCCTACTCCTTGGAAGAATTCCAAAGAGAGGCACAAGAGTTCTCTTTGCTACTCCTGTGCAGGGACCTGCCTGAAAGTCAACCTCAGCTGCTTCTAGCTGTAAATCAAGTTTTCTGTTTTCCTATTCTACTGTGAATGGGAAATAAGAGTAGAAAATAAGCAAAAATACCAGTGAAAAAGCTGTAGGTCAGTTCTAATAAAAATGACTTACTTCCTATTGTTCATTTACTTATATGAACTGACATATTTGCATCTTCATATTCATTACTTAGGAATTCATTCTGATTCTTAAAGTTAGTGTACTACGGTTATCATATGATTATATGTGGCATCAATTTTCCTTCTTGCTACATCCCCTTTTTACAAGCTGTAAGCATCATAAACTTGGAAGATTTTATTGGAAAGTCAAGGTGGCAGAGTTATGGAAATGACTTAGAAACGATGCTTCCCTGCTGCAACAATGTTGATTTACTTGTAATGCTAAACACACTCCACTAAGTCATACACAGCTCTTGGGAGAGGGATGACTAATTAGCTTAGTGACTTATCCACCCACATGCTCTACTGATTCTGATACATTAAAACATTTTATTAGCCTGCAAGGTCAGGAAATCTTACATCTTGGGTAGTATTTCTAAAAATTTAATAGCAATCGCCTGATGTTAGTTTCTTTGCATTTGTAGATTGAAAATAAATCCTCAAAGATAAATAAACTCATATACTTATTTCTTAGAACTTCTTTTCACCCATAGATCTCAACACTAAGATCGAAATGTTTAAAATGGAATAATCATTGGCAAAGTCAGATAATTATTCATATGTTGACAAATTCAGTTGTCTACAAACTTAGAATTCCTTAATATATACTACTCATTGTGCATTTCAATATGAGATAAAGACTCGAAGTTCATACTTGTGTGAGAAGTGACTTAACATTTTTGACCAACAGATCCTCTTCAGCAAATATTTCTAAAGAACGATATGTCTCAGGTTATTCAATGTGCAGCTGTCAACGGTAGAGCTGCAAACAGAACCAGAGTAACTGAATATTCAAATAGGGATTCTGTAATCACAAGTGACATTAGCCTGCATTCAATCTTGAGCAGCTAGAACTCACACAAATTGAAAATTTATTTTCCAGCATCATCACCATAATCATTAGTTGCACACAGAAATATGATATTAAATTAGATGACGATGGGCCATGTTAAGTTGGGAGTATTATGTTCATCTCTCAGTTTTCTGCTATTGACTAAATCCTACAGTCAGTGCACTTTCTTCTTTGCATACAAAAGATAGCAGCGTTTATTTCTAGGCAGATAATTGCCTTTCCTGCTAATCAAATAAAATACCACATACATTTGATTAGCATGTCTTACAGCAATAGGCACCAAGGCAAAAATGTTATGGGAAAAGGAAAAAACAGTAGAGATCAAAATAAAGTCACAGGGCAAAGAATGAATCGGTTGGTTTACTTTTGCCTGCAGAAATAAAAGGATTAATATGAATCAGGAAATATTTAAGGTTCACATATTTTGCAACTTTCCCATGAGTACCATATTGTCCCACATTATAAAAACATGCAATGGCATTTTTGTTCCTTTCCATTTGGGGTCATATCATCATTTTCCACTCAACTGCTACATTCTGAAGACTACCTCTAAGAAAATATAAATGAATTTGAAGATAAGGAATATAAAAATATAATATAATATAGTATAATATATAATATAATGAATTATTAACTGCTTTTAAATTTTATGTGTAAAATTATAACAATTCTGCAAACAAAATTCATTCTTCAAATCCTTGAACACAAATCACACTTTTCCTCCTCTTTCCTATGTACCCTTTTTCTAACACTTTTCACTCATACAAAAATGATGCAATTTTATGTACAGGGTTTTTTTGCTCAAGTTGTATGGTTCTGACAGCAAATCATGGGTTCCAACTGTGCCCATATCTTAACTCTGTAAGAATAGAAGAGAAATAAAAATTCCAGTAGAGTAGCTTTGAGTAAATTCTAATAAAAATGACTTTCTCAGCATCATTCACTTATGAATATGAACTGACATATTTGCATCACTTTGGGTAGAAAACAGCGCAAGAAAGTGTGTGGGTGGTTAGGATGTCATTGATATGAGTTCAAATTTAAGTTTTGCTGCAAATTCCACTGTGTAACATTGAGGATGTATCATATTCCATC
This sequence comes from Mustela nivalis, assembly GCF_964662115.1. NCBI lineage: Eukaryota > Metazoa > Chordata > Mammalia > Carnivora > Mustelidae > Mustela > Mustela nivalis. The sequence continues at coordinate 38,158,676 of NC_139023.1, read as the reverse complement.
TGAGCATCATCTTTTTTGAACTACAAATGATGAGATTCAGTGAAATGATCACTAAGATTGCATCTAGCTCAAAAGGTCCATGCTCTGGGCCCAATAACATGCAGCCAGATTCCCAGTAGATAAGCAAATTAAATGTAAGTTGGAGGTTTCTGCATATGCGGAAGAGAAAGAACTTTTAAACACAGTTAGCATCTAAGTTAAAATGAGAAAATCAATAAACATTTAATTTGTGATAGAAAAATATGTTTGAGCATTCTTTCCATAGTTAAGGCAAGGCATCCTGTGACTTTGAACTTTACTTCCTAGTTAGAAACAAGTCACCCTTCTTCTTTAGAGAAGGTGGGAGTATTTTACCTACCAAATCATCTAGCTGTTGAAAAGCACTACACTGATGTACTTATTTCAATTGGAAAGCAGTTCTGTTCCACTCAGTATAATATCTATACTATATCTCCATTAAGCCCCAGAGTCTTATTAATCTCAATCCTTTCCATGTGCATTTTACTCATTGAGCTAAAGTTGTGTAACACATAGACTGTTAATATCCATTTATACTTCCTTAAACCTAGCTGAATTTCTTGAAGCCACGATAAAGAGTTATTTTTTAGCACATATGAAAAGGAAAAAAATCTTCAGGTGAGCTAGATTTATGAAGACTAAAATGTCATCTAACTATGAAATCATCATGTGAGTAAATACAACCTTAAGGATAACAAAATAAATATATGATACATACCAGGATATTTTTTCATTAGTATTCCAGTGAATTAGAAAGAAATTGCCAACAGTTATGTGGGCAGAAAAAGGGTCATTTTTTACGAGAGTAATTTATGAATGCATTCTCAAATGAAATGGAGGCAACCGAGCTTGGCATCAGCAACAACCCCACAGAAAACTCACCCCATGTTGAGATGCCCTTGAAGCAGGCTCTCCAGCCATCCATTTGCAGAAGCAACCATGGTATTTTCACCAAAAGGGGAAAGGGGCTTGGGATTGGCATGCTTTTTCCAAAAACAAGTGATCAGCAGACAGATAGCTATAATGATAAACATCTGGCCTAAGTCTTATCTGTCCCTAGGAATTTACCTAAAATCTTGTACACAGAGATTTTTTAAAAATCTGTCTTTTTTTTTCTTTACTGAGATATGCTTTTTTAAATGTGTGATACATGAAGAGTAGAACATGAACTACCCACTTCTGAGCAGTTACTTCAGGTCATTTTAAATAGCTTATACAAACGTATAAGAGGACAGTGTTGGAGAATAAGTGTAACAATGTCCCTGAGATCTCCTGAAAGTGGTTCAGAGCAACTTAAGAGTTTCTGGATTTCTTTTGATTTGCAATTACAAATGGAAACAAATAAGTTTCTTCTTATCAATAATAGGACCTTTATGTCCAGGCCTGTTTGAACTGGAGAAACATAGATTATACTTGGTAGGAAAAAAATAAATAATTAGACAAAACAGACATGATATAACCCATATATCTAAGTTTTCCTGCTGTCCTCTAGGAAAGATGCCAAAAAATAGCGTATGAAATGAATTTATATTGCTTGTTCAAGCAGCAATCATTAAGCCCTGAGCTATTTTCCAATTTGAAAAATGATAAGGTTGCTCTCATGGAATATAGAATGGTTTTAGAGGAGTACACATTATATGTATGTATATTCCTTTGAAGACGTTATGCTTTCTGGTCTCTATGCAGAATATATAGCTTAACTGCTTCAGTCTCTTGAGCCACAAAATGAGACATGCAGAGATCACACACTTAATATTAATTCAGCTTTTATGCTATATTGCCTGTATAAGTTCAGGTTCATAAGGCTGTGAAGGGGAATATGTCATAAACAAGAAAGTAGTGATGAGTCACATGAATTTGCAACCCTTTGGCCTATTCAACCTTTAGTTCTGAATTTAAATCACCTTTGAAAATAGGAAATGTGAACATAAGTGAATTTAGACCACAGGAATAAGTGTTGCATTAAATACTTAGTCAAAAAGTAAATGCAATTCCTGTAGGAGGATAAAAATGTCCACGGACACAAATATATAAGAAGTCTTGAACTAAGCCCAAAAAGTAAATGCAATTCCTGTAGGAGGATAAAAATGTCCAAGTCCCACGGACTTGGACATAGTACCACGGACACAAATATATAAGAAGTCTTGAACTAAGCCCTCAAGAAGCTCAGAGGCTAGTCTGTTAGCCATCCATCTATACAAAGAGTAAAATATATAGTTAAGCTGTATATTCTGCATAGAGACCAGAAACCTACATTTCCAAGACCTACACCACCTTCCTGATAGTGACCCACACCATGACAGAACCCCTTAATACATTAACAGATATGAGCTGAAGAAAATTACCACATTTCTTATTGCTCTTCAGGTTGGCTAAGTAATTGATACTGTAATATCTATTTTAAAACACTTTTCCTCCCCTCTAGAGGATTTGAAGACTTATGCTATTCTAGAAATGACAAAAAAAAAATAATACTTATCTTTTTTAAGATTTTATTTATTTATTTGACAGACAGAGATCACAAGTAGGCAGAGAGGCAGGCAGAGAGAGAGGAAGGGAAGCAGGCTCCCTGCTGGGCAGAGAGCCTGACAGGGCTCGATCCAAGGACCCTGGGACCATGACCCAAGCCAAAAGCAGAGACTTTCTGCTAATAGTTTGAAGAATGGTCTAATCCAAAAACTTTCATGCATAATAGTCATTAATTCACTTATTCACTCACTCAAAAAATATTTTTGAGTTCCATGATCTGGAGCATAGTACCACGGACACAAATATATAAGAAGTCTTGAACTAAGCCCTCAAGAAGCTCAGAGCTAGTCTGTTAGCCATCCATCTATACAAAGAGTAAAATAACATGTATGAGAAAAGCTGTAGCACAGAAGAGGAAGATTTTTTTCTGAGGTAAAAAGAGAAAAGAGAGGTGTGCAGAATCCCTACATCAAATCAGGTATGCTTTGCTCAGCCTCCTGGTATAACTGCAATAGACTCCACTCAGTACTTGAAGAAAAAATATGTATTTAGCTCCATGTCAGCTTGTGACTAAGAGGTTTTGCTCACTTCCCAAGCTCCTCTATGGAACTCTGGTGAGGTTCTGAACCACCGATAGATGCACACCTAATTTCTGCCTCCACCTGGCAGGCCTGTGGGAAGTAAACTACATATTCACCACTCCACGATGAGGAGAAAATAATCAAAAGAGCAGCAATATAACTCTCATTCTTATTTTCAAGCTTCACTTGAATACATATAATTGATGAAATCAAATTTTCAGTCAAAATTCTATCTGTTAATATACATGATTTTATTTTTCCAGCTTCTGCAGCAAAAGGGGAATGGAGAGGACACGTAGATAATCATTACTCAGCATCCACTAGGAAAAAAAAAAAAAAAATCCTAAAAAGAAATGGCATGGAAAAGTCAGAACTTCTAGCTTCTTCCTTTTCACATATAAAACATTTCTTTCCCTTTCATCACATATCAAACTCTGTTCTTGTCTTTGAAAGCACCCTCAGTGGCCTTCCTCTACAGAAGTAGTGCATATTGGGGTAAACGTCTGGGATTAGAAGAGAAAAAGAGAGAGAAAAAGAAAGAGAGAAAGACTTCATCTCACACTGGTAGTACACATCTGTCTTTCCTTCAAACTTTTGAAATTGTCCTTTAAAGTTTGAAAGCCTTAAAAATTCCATTACTTACATCCCATTCCTTTCATTTAATGTGTTTAGCATGCTCTCTGCAGGTGAGAAATTGTCACCAATTCATTTATGTAGAGAAAAATATTTTTGTATTTTCAAACGGCCCTGTTTCTACTCTTCTTTTAAAAGTGATTGCTCTCCCAACATCCATTAGCAAGAAAATTCTAGGAATAGAGAGGGATTTCCTTTCCTTGACATAAAGTATCTAAAAAATTTCCCACAGATTATATCATTCTTAATACTAAGAAACTTGAAACTTCCCCACGAAGACCAAGTAAAAGGCAAGAATGTCCTTTCTTATTACTCCTTTTTAACATTGTACAGGAAGTTCTTTCTAATACAGCAAGGAAAGAAAAGGAAATAAAAAGACATATATATTTGAGAGGGAGATATAAAAATGCCTTTGTTCACATATGGCATGATCATCTCCACAAAAAATCTGAAAGAATGAAAAAAAAAAAAAAACAAAAGCAAAAACAAAAACAATACAAAACAAAACAAAACAACAACAACAAAAAAACCTCCTGGAACTAGTAAGCAATTATAACAAGACTTCAAGATACAAGGTTAATATACAAAAGTCAATTGCTTTTCTATATACCAAAAATAACAGTACAGTTTGAAATTAAAAACACAGTACCATTTACATCAAAAATGAAATACTTAGGTTTAAACCTAACAAAATGAACACAATATTTATATGAGGAAAGCTACAAAACTGATGAGAGAAATCAAAGAACTAAATAAATGGAGAGATAGTCCATATTCATGTATATGAAGTCAATACTATCATTGTGTCAGTTGTTTCCAACTTGATTTAGAGATTCAATTCTATCCCCACAAAATACCAGCAAGATATTTTATGAGTATTAAAAAGCTGATTCTGAAGTTTATAAGCTAAGAGCCAAAATAGCCAAGACAATATTCAAGAACAAAGTAGGAAGACAGAAAGTACCTGACATCAAGACTTACTATAGAGGTTACAGTATTTAAGAAAGTGTGGTATTAGCAAAGTAATAGACAGATTAATAGAACAAAATAGAGAGCCTAGAAATAGACCCACAAGAATATAATCAACAGATCTTTGACAAAGAAGCAAAGCCAATACAGTGAATATAGATAGTCAATTCAACAAATGGCACTGGAATAACTGGACATTTTCTTGCAAAGAAAAAAGTGAATCTAGACCCAGACCTTATACTCTTCATAAAAATTAACTCAAAGTAGATCAAACCTAAATGCTAAAACAAAATTATAAACCTCTTAGAAGATAATATAGGAATAACATAGATGACTTTGGGTATGGTGATGCCTTTTTAGATACAACAACAAAGTCATAATCCATGAAAGAAAAAAATTGATAAGGTGGACTTCATCAATACTAAAAACTTCTGTTCTGTGAAAAAAAAAAACAATGTCAAGAGAATTAGAAAATAAGCAACAGACTGAAAGAAAATATTTGCTAAAGAAATATCTTAAGGACTGTTATCCAAAATTAACAACTCTTTAAAACTAACTATAAGAAATAAAAGGCCCATTTAAAAAATGGGCCAAGAACCATAACAAACACCTCACTAAAGACGATAATCAGATGGCAAATAAGCATACAAAAAGGTGTCCATAGCATTATATCATTAAAACAACAATGGGATACCACTTCAAACCTAATCAAAATCTGGAACACTGACACCACCAAATCCTGGCAAGGACATGAAACAATAGAATCTTTCACGCCTTGCAGGTAGGAATAGAAAATGGAATAGCCACTTTGGAAAACAGTTGACAATTTCTTATAAAACTAAATATACCCTTATCATGGTACCCAGTAGTCGTGTTCCTTGTTATTTATTCAAAAGAGTTGAAAATGTATTCCCACAAAAAAAATTACACACAGATATTTATGGCAGCTTTATTTATGATTTCCAAAACGTGGAAGCAATGTAGTTGTCCCTCAGTAGATGAACAGATAAGTAAATTTGGGTAACTTCAGAAAATGGAATATTATTCATCAACTAAAAAGAAGTGAGTTATCAAGCCATGAAAAGATATGGAGGAAACTAAAATGCTGATTACTAAGTTCAAGAAGCTAAACTAAAACTGTACATGCTATGTGACATTCTAGAAAAGGCAGAACTTTAGTGACAATAAAAAGATCAGTGGTTGACTAGGGGTGAAAGGGATGATGGAGGAATGAATAGGGAGAGCACGTCAGAGTTTTAAAGGAGTGAAAATACTCCATATGATATCATAATGATTAATATATGTCTTTAGAGATTTGTGCAAACCCCTAAGGTAAACTATGGACTTTAGGTAACTATGATGTATCAGAGCAAATTCATCCTTGGTAACAAATATACACACTAGTGGAAAAGGAGGCTATCTATGTGTGAGGACAGGGGTATGTGGGATATCTCCATACCTTCTTCTCAATTTTGTTGTGAACCTAAAATGGCTCTAAAAATACAAAGTCTAAAAAAAAAAAAAAAAGTAGTGTTCTCAAAGTATAAGATTATCTCTACAAAGGGAAATCCAGTCTGCTTAGATCAAGGAAAGCTGGAGAGTGTTGACTGGGAGTGGGTTCATGAAAAAGTAAAATAACTACTAGTTAAATGAATGGGTAATAAAATCTGAGTTTGCATTTAATGTGAGAGTGTAAATATCTATACTTCTTCTAGAAACTTAGTGTATATACCCTTGTCTAGTTATTTCTAAGCTCCTAACACAGTACCTAGTATATGATTAACACTTAATTAAAATGAACTAAGTAAAATAATGTCTATGTGAATGGCCAATGATATCAGGAATCTATTTATTGTACTTGTGGTGGGAGTAGAAATGAGATCTTGCATTTGGATTTAAGGATGAAATAATAAACTCATCACAGTATGTTATGACTAATTCTCTGTTACAGTGTCCAAGTGCCTGTCATCCTGAAGTTAAAGTGCACAGTGATAACTCATTCAGATAGGGTAATTATTGCAAAACAAAGCATAATAAACGGCAAAAAAAAAAACCCAACAACTGAAACTTAACTACTCACTAAGATGTGAAAAATGACCAAGAATTGGAAGTAGCTGATATTTTAAATTATGAATTTAATGCAATTTATAATAATCTATATTATATAAAAATGAAAAGTTGGTTTTCAAAATATAACTGAAATATAAGTTGGCTTTCAAAGTTGGCTTTCAAACTATAACTGAAATATATTAATATGTATCTTATCATCTGTAGCGATGGAGGAGTGATATGAATTAAAAGATAAAGATCAATCAAAGGATACATCCCTCTAGAAAACTAAAAAATATCAGTTACTTTGATTCTCTGGAATCAGAATGGATAAACACTGGAAAACACATTGCAAAAAAGGCTCTCTCAGCCTAACTCAAATCAGTCTCATTCTCCTGACCATCTCTTACCTTTCTTCTAGCCAATTCAGTCATTAATACATGTTATCTCTATACTGGACATTGTTGACATCATTTTTTATAGCAAAGATATTTTTCTTCTAATAAGCATTAACAAATAATCCATTCTAATATCATTTTCCAAATTCATTAGAAATAATCAGAAAACTAGAAGCAGAATTCACATTTTACTAATAGAAAATGTGAGGGAAGAAAAGTCACTATATTATATGAAAGATTTCATAAATAAACTGAGCATGAAATGAAAACAACACTGGAACTTACCATGTCATTGTAAAATGAGTAGTAGATGACCTATCTGGCTTTAAAACACCAATATAAGATGCATTTTTATTTACCTTATAATATTTAAGGGTTTCCCTACAAAAGAGAAAATCAAAGTGAGTGGAATTTTAAAAATCTTAATTTATTATGTCCTTGAATTCTCTGATGAAAAAAATATTTTATATCAATGCAATAAGTTAATAGCATCTCCTTTAAACTTTTCAATTTGATATAAATGTATTCAGGACATTTCCTTCTTTACAAGACGCAAGTTACCAAAGCTATTCAAACTTATTATTTTATAGTTTAAGCCTCCAGGTACACAGAGCCAGATTCTTAACCTGGAATTCATGTAGCATGATTAGGTTTCCAGTACTCTATCAAATCATGAAATTGGTTGGAATGGTGTGTATCCATGATGTTCATATTTTAAGAGAGGAGATAGGATTTTCATTGAATTATTAAATATGTCTGTATTAGGATTCTCCAGAGGAACAGAACCAACAGGTTATATACTATATATTATTATTAAATACAACATTACATATAATTTCATTTATACTTACATTGATATATATGAAGTGTTGCGTTTTAAGGAACTAACTTATGCAATTTTGGAGGCTGTGGAGTCCCACTGCTTCCCATCTGCAAGTTGGAGACCCAGGAAAGCCAATGATGTAGATGGGTTCACATCCACAGGCCTGAGACCTAGAGGAGATGGTCCTAGGACAAAGGCAGGAGGAAACAGAAGTTCAGTTTAAGCAAGCAGGTAAAGAATTCAGCCTTCCTCTGCTTGTCTTACTGTTGACTTCAGTTCAGGTCCTGATCTCAGGGCTGTGAGATCAAGCTGCCATATCAAGCTCTAAGTTGGACATGGAGTTTGCTTACAATTCCATCTCTCCCTTTGCCCCTTCCCCTCCCCTCTTAAAAACAACAAGAACAACAACAACAAATCCACACAGTGTCTATGATCAACAAAACACTAAAAACCATTGAAAACTCATTCAACTGTACTTTCAACTGTACTTGCTTCACTAAAGATTGAGTCACTTTGATCAGTCTTTCAATGAGCAAAAATCTGATAGTAAATCTCATTTCTCTCTGATTCAATGTCATTTTCATTTCAGATTAAATTTTGGTTTTGTCTTTAGTCATTGCCTCTTCTAATTATGCATATTCTTCCTTAAAATTTCAGCTCCCTTCTTGACCTTAAATACCATTTTTATACTGTTGAATCCTTTATTGTTGAAACCAAAACATACCCTTTCATATATTTTTACTGTGCATTTCTAAATGAACTGATTAACACTCACCCACTCAAAATCTACTGTGATTTCTTCATCCCTTTAATAATCAATGTCATCCTCCATCAGTTTCTCAAGGTCATCATTAAGTCATGCCTAGCGTAACTTCTCCTTCTTCCTTTATTGTTCACTATTTCTTTTATTTTGTTAAATTGTTATCTCTTCAATCTTCTCTCTTTTCACACAGCCATATCTAAGTTTAAGCTCTTGTCAAGACTTAATAAGCAGTTGCAATTTCTTCCCGAGTATTTTCTCTCTTAAATCTACTCAATTTCTCTTCTAATGTCACCAGAATATACTACACAAAAACCAAATTTTCCACCTAAATGTGTTTTCTTGTGTTACCAACTTCAAACACTTACTGTAGAGGTCACTTTTGGGCAACAGGTTTGAACAGAGGAAACCTGAGTAGGATAGACCAACCCACAATGACCTCAACCTCCTGACCGAATACAAACAGTCTCATTAAGTACACTTTGAAATCACCATAGGCCTTAACTAACCAATGAGCTACTTATAACCAGGCACAGTTACCAAAATACATAAAATTCTACATACCCCTATACATTCTCACTTTCCTCCTTTAAATACAGCCAGCCCCACCCACTGCCTCATGGTACATAGTCTGTCCTTTGCCGTCTTGCCCACTGCTCCCTTTTCGTGTATTTGTTAAACTTCTATCTCCTTTGTTATTCCTCAGGTGAATTCTTTCACCACCCAATTTACTGGCTTCTACCAGATTAGGTCATCCCACATTCTGGGGCCCATTCAACTAGAGAGACACAATACTTACCCATCCAACTGGAGAGACACGATACTTACCACATTGGACTACTTTTCTTTTTCATTCCTGCTAACCTTTAGATAGTAATGCTCAATGTGTCACTCACCTTTCTATTGACTTACCTTATCCAGTGCATGTAATGCACAACTAACACTACAGCAAAGATGACGGGCTATCTACAAAATCTGTGCTTCCCTTCCATGGTGTTGAGTTTATGTGGGGAAACAGCTACCCACCTGTCGACCACATTTCCAAGTTCCTTTATAATGCATATGACTAGTTCTCAAAAGTGAAATTTAGTGGAAGTGATATATCACTTCTAGACCAGGGCTTTTAACAATTTGGTGTATGCTACTCTCATTTTTATCTTTCCCTAGATGGTTACAGAAAATACCAAGACTTTGTAGGAAAAAAAAGCTAAAAGATAGAAAAACTGAGCACAAATTGGAGGGGAACTTCTATCCTGCAAGGACATTCACTGGGAACATGAGTAAGAAGTTTCTACTGTATTAAAATATGTTTGTATAAGGTGTTGTGGCCACTAATTATTTCAACTAATATAACTAGATAGTTATTTAAGTATTTTGAAATAAATGTTTATAATATACCTACATTTTATACATCTGTATAAATGGGTAAAATCAGCAAAACAGGAAAGCATTCCTCCTTGCATTTCCCAAAATCTGGTTATAATATAATGATCTAGCATTTAAGATATACTACTTCCTTCTAATACGGAGGAGAAAAACACTGAAGAATATTCATTTAGAACATATCACAAAATTTACATTTTCATTCAATTTCTCCATTGTAATAAGTTTTCACTTTAGCACACACCATTTTGCTCAAGAAATTAAAAAAGGAACAATACAAATAATTAAAGAGAATCTAGACTACATTGACAGCTAATTAGAGCAATGAAAGCATTTGGATAAGGGCCCAGTTAAAACTATCCAAGAAAAATAGACTAAGCTATTTGAGTAACCATATTATGCACATTCCTTCTTCATATAAACTGCATGAATATTTTGGGATTGTTTATTTTGCCCAGTTTGTATATAATGGTTTTTCCCACTTTTGCATAGTCAGTCATTTCAGCAAAATTGAATTAAGTGGGAAAAGAAAATTTAATCAAGAGGTTTCCCCTCCAGCACTCCATTCTTCTCATTATACATTAGAAATTTATAAGATAAAATTTATATATGTATATATAAGATATATACATATTTGTGGTGGCGATGAATGAGTAATGTAGAGATCTGTTTAGAATTGAGTTTTATGTAGATATATGTATTAGATCTTTTTGAGTATAATACAATGCATGATCACAGTCCAATAATTACTAATTTTTATTGATTTTATTATATGCAAAAGTCTGAAGTTCACTTGCTTCTTGCTACTCAAAGTTTGAGCCATGGACCAATTGAATCAATGTCACCTAGAGCTTGTTGAAAATGCAAAATCTCAAGTTTCACCCTGGTTGGTTATATACATGTTAAAATTTGAGAATCACTGCTCTAGGTAACAAAGAGGAAATAAAGAATGTGTTCATGGCGGCTCTAAAAGGATTACACTACTCTGAAAAAAAAAACAAAAAACTTTTTTATCCCAGTTTAAATAAAATATTTCCTACAATTGGGATTTTTGTGAGTAATATAATCTAGGCTAAGTCATTTGCCTCTTTAACCTTTGAGTACTAACACTAAGCTATAGGGGGAAAAGGCAATATCTTCCTAATAGACTTTGTATCATTATGATGTTTCCAGCTAAAAATACTAAAGAAAAAGAAAAAAAAAACACTCATTTCCACTATTCTTAAGTAGTAAGAAAACCCTAGGAGTACAGTCCAGGGCAAGCCTCAAAGATAACTCAGTCCCACAGCTCTGGCTTCCTTTATTGGCAGTTCTCGTTGGTGTTACCTTCCTTTCTGTGTAGCTTTATTTGGAAGCTAGTAAAATACATCAGTGAAAGCGACAGGTCTTGTACTTGGCAAAATGATTCCAGATTGACATGAACATGCTATGAAGGTGCATGTACAAGATGTGTCTTCCACAATGTCAGCTTTTTCAATCATAAAACAAAGTTAAATTAAATTATAAAGCAGGTTCAGAATTCCAAATTCAATGACGCTTCACCATGTAATTAAACTTGGCTTCTTACACAGCACACGGAGCAGGACAGAAGACAAGCCTCATAACAAATGTGATAACAGAAGGGTGCAGGGAGTTAACCAACCAAATGCCAAGTCAGTCTGTGGGCGCGCAGTTGAGATAAGGCCTGGGTCTTGTCCAGGTCAGCTCACGGTGGTCACCGCTTCTGGTGTTCAAGCACCAAAGGATATTGGTTCTGTTTGGAGATCATGGAGATCAATCAGGCAGAGCCTTCAAGGGCAGTTGCCTTTTTGAAGTGGTCAGACATAGATGGGTCAGAACTGAAGAATCTGTTTGCTACTGAAATCCTTCCCTTTTTAAAGGGATTTAATCAGTTTTGAGTCTCTGCAGACCTTGTCTGGTTCTCCTCATTGTCAGTTCTGGGGTGCCAACTAACAGTGGTGCCAGTGATGTCTCCTAGCTGTAATACCTTACCTACTTGTGCCATTGCTTGACACAGGCCCCTGCTTGACATGAGAGACCCTATTTTGCTCTCTACACAGATAATTAGAGATTACCTTTTCTTGTGATTAACACTTAAGAAAGAGAAACATTTTCTCAGAATTCCCAAACAACTTTCTGTTTGTTTGTTTTTGTTTTTCATTGCTTCTTTAGAATGGATGGCCCTTGCAAAATCAATCCCTGCCATCCCCAGGAATGTGATTCATTCACTAGCTTAGACCAGAGTTCTTACGATAGTGATTGTCAAGAGCTTCAAAGTATCTTGACTGACCCATTGTCTTGGATCAATTCCTTCAACTGTTTCTCAATCCTTCATCAGTAAAGCAGAGTGATGTAAGTTGAAAAGCCAATCACAATGTTTACCAAATAATTCTATATTTCTTTTACAAAACTCTCATAATCTAACCTCTCTCTTCTCATTAACAACCCTCTGGTCAGATTGTCACATGATCTTCTGATACTTCTATTAAAACTAGCTGCTGAAACATGACACTAGTATTACTGTATGGTCTCCATCATGTCGAAAGCTTTGCCCTGACTCTTTGAGGAATGAATTCTTTTTTTTTTTTTTTAATTGTTTTGTTTTGTGATTCTTACTATAATTCCCACTCCAAAGAGTCACTGAGGCCACCGAATCAAGGACAACTTCCATGCTCAGGAAATTCTATGATCTGTATTTCCCATTGCAGAAGCATTCTGTGAGCCAGCTCTTCAGTAGCCTGAGGTCAATATTTACTGTACATGACTAAGAGAGAAGAAATTGTGTTGCCTTTTGGATGACCAGCTTGAATGTGTTCCCCTCAGGTACTCAAAGATACTTCACATTCAATGATGTCAAAACATCCTAATAATTGTATCATCTCTTTCAGGTACACATCTATGGCATGCAGAAGCACAGGTCCAGAGTGATACAGGGCAAGATCTTTGAAACCTCAAACACATTCCAGTGTCAAGAAAATCTCATGAACTAGGGTACTACAGTCGCAATTTTATTCTTCCTCTCTGTGAGCAAACCATTTTTGCTTGCTTAAGCCTCTGGCATATAGGAGGTCTTCAAAGTATATTTGTTGAATAAAAGAATTACACTATTTAATAAAATGGCTGAAAGTTCCATATTTTTGTTCCATGAATTTTGCCTTATAAATAATGTTCATTGCTGAATATCCTAAACTGAGAAGTCAGTAGTAGCACAGTGAAAAATTTTTATGACATGTGTCTATCTTTTTAGCATTAAGATTATTTTTTCTCTCTTATTTTAAGGTTTAGAATTAATCACAAGATCTATGAACGAAGCCTAAAAAATAAACAAAGATATTAATTATAAAAGTTAAAGTAAGCCAATTTTTACTGAAATTTACCTGACATGAATCCATAGTAAGTAACAGCTTGTAACTGAGGATATCTATCATATATGTGCCTGTGATAGTTAATAAGCATAAATGAAAATCTAAGCAATTAATAACATCCACAGTGTTTCAGAATATCTAGAAAAAATTCCCCATTTAGATCTGATCATTTCCTCCATCTCTTCAGATGCTATTAATTTCTCACTCTTCATTCCACACGGGAGACTTTCCTGGGGAGACTTTCCAACAATATAAGTCCATAGCAATTTTTTTTTCAATTCTTATATTTTCACAGCCCTTATTGACTATTGGTCTCTAATAGTTTTGCTACTATCAATCTTCTTTTGCCAATATAATTCAAATATCTCAAGAGCACAGTAAAATCAACATACTTACATCTTACACAATATGGAACATAAAATAAGCACTTAATGAAAACTAATTGACTGGAAAAAAAATCACCAAAATGTCCATTTTATTTCCTTAATTTTCAGATTAATCTAGACATTTACAAAGAATATGGTAAGAATCGTTGTGGTTGAAAATTATTTGTTCCACCTTAAAATCACCTCCATATTTTCAGCCTCTTCCTTCTCTTTGTAGTTGGTTCAATGATGGGCTTTTGGTGAATTCTCTCCACATGGCTCGTGCTGTACCATTATTATTCTGCTTCCCCTAGGGCCCTGTCTACCAATGACAGTAATAAAAACACATCTAATAATTCCTTTTTTTCTCTTCTTTCTGATGTTATCTTTGTACAAATACCTCTAATATCTGCCTATTAAAGAGTGAATCTATTAAGAATAAATTAAGAAATTATATTTTGAAATATAAAAATAGAAATAGAACCCCATTACAACATAGCTCATTACTAGATGCAGATCATATTGCAAACAATGTCCCTGGAAACATCAATGTCACAGAGAATAAAATTATTAAGGACAGAAATTTACACAGTAAATTGCCTATTCTTTCAGAAGCAGTATAAAGTTTTAACAATAACAGGATTGGCATTACCAAAGTTTGCTTCCTTGGAGCCTTGATCTAGAAGACACTATTAAGAATGCCTTGAAAATGTAATACTCACATAAGACTGGGAAAGGTTGAACTTAAATCCTCTTCTGTGGATTCATATGGTGTTGAAGGCTCTGAGGTGTATGCAGAAAGGAAACTCCCTTGAATATGTTGGAACTCCAGAATAAAAGTTTCAAGTTTATTTAAGCACAAAGGAATATTTCCATGAAAAACCTATTAACTAGTAGAAGTGTTTTGAAGGACATCAGATGGGGAAATGGTAAAGTATTTAAAATAGATTTGTAATGGAAATCAAGAAAGCTAATTTCTAGTCTTAGATAAGTAGCTCCGGGGCTTAGGAATTCACACAATTATTGAAAGGCGACATGTACATTTCTTTCTAATTAAAATAGACTCTTACATGCATTTCATCCATGAATTTAAAAAATATATATATATAGTACTGATATTTCTGTTTGAATACATTCAGTTTCAATAACTGCAAACCCAATTCAAAAACACGTCCTGAGGCTTGAGCCAGGACCCCACTAATGTTACCAGGCCAGAACATACTTTTTCTTTTTTTTTTTTTCCTTGTCTCTACTTCTCTACTTGGTCTTCTACTTTGTCTCCACTGTGTAGAATTCCCCTCAAGGTCTCAAAACCCTTTCTCCAGCTACTTGGTTGCATGAGTCCTTTTTCATATCCTGCAGATATGGGAGAATATCCTTTTCCCAAAATATTCAGTAAATTCTGAGATTTACTCCAATTAAAGTAAGTGTTACATCACCAGTAATACTGAACTAATCACACTGGCCGGATTTTGAAGTGTTCCAGTGGGGTTTTTTCTACGTCATGTGCTTCTATCCCCGAAAGCAGGAATGGGATTAGCTTCCTTGAAGCTACAAGGATCTTTGTGGTAAATGGGGATTTTGAAGAATGGGAAATATGACACGGACATGTAGGCAAAACTTATCCTCTCCATTAGAGAAGAATTAAAGAAGAATAAAAGTTATACATTTATAAAATGATAAAAGCATAAAAAGAGAAGGGACGTAAATGAAAATAACAAGTGATCTCACCCAAATCCTTAAAAATATACATGTCACATAAATAATAGACATTGCTATCTAAGCATGTCTTTTTAAAATGAAATCCTCACTCTGTAAGTGAATCAAACCATTCCTTTATAAGAAACTAATCTGTGGGGGCGCCTGGGTGGCTCAGTGGGTTAAAGCCTCTGCCTTTGGCTCAGGTCATGATCCCAGGGTCCTGGGATCAAGCCCCGCATTGGGCTCTCTGCTCAGCAGGGAGCCTGCTTTCTCCTCTCTCTCTCTCTCTGCCTGCCTCTCTGCCTACTTGTGATCTCTGTCTGTCAAATAAATAAATAAAAATATTTTTTAAAAAAAGACTATCTCTCTCTAAAAAAAAAAAAAGAAACTAATCTGTGTTTTCTGAAAAACATCAAAATACCTACAGAAATTGGACAGTTGCTGATTTTCATCAAAACTTTAATTAGCAACACAATTTCAAAGAGTGAATGACACCAAAACCAAATAAGATGACATGTTTTCCACAACTTTTCCACATCCTTACAAAAATACACTTTTGATTTTGCCAATGAAATTTTAGTGCATTTACTCAGACTTTGAACATTCATTTATTATTTCTATTAATATTATATTAGATGTGCAAACTTCTGAATTGAGAAATGTTACCTCTTATCAGTGATTGCTTACATTTTAATAATTGGGAAATTTTTAGCTTACTTGAATTCTCAAGAAACAACAAAACATTTGTATATGTAGAAAATAACAAACATTTTTTAAGACCTATACTGTATTAAAAAATTACATAAAGAATGCTTATTTACATAATTTATTATATTTGCATGAAGAGGTCCATAGTATGAGATTTAGCAAATTATGAGCTGTTCTAATAATGAATATCTTTAAAACCCAGAAAACAGAATCTCCTACCCCTTGTCTTATGAGCAAAACACACACCTAGAAATAATCCCAAGCCAGGTTGAGTGGGTCTGGTTTAAACCATCTATATTTTCCTCCCTCTTTTTTTTTCTTCTTCTTTTTTTGAAACCCCTGATAGGTGGTGTTTGGTAAAGCCACCCCAAGAGCATCATACATTTCCCTGCTCTTCCATCCTTGAGTGAAGTGTTTGCATACAGGCATAGCACAGTAGGGAGAACCACCACTTCCCTCCCAGTGCAGGAGGTTCCAGCAACTTGGTTCTCAAAGGATACCCACATTCTGGAACATCTCTTCCTTACCCCTGGGGGGTGATCTCCTCTTTATGTAAGAAGGCAGATCACTTACAGATTATGGTGGTACTGCTTTTTCAGAGCACCACTCACTCTGGACTCCAAAGAAAGTGACACCAGCCCAGCCCCAACATGATTTTTAACAAGTGGGGCACAATGGCTCTGAAGGAAGAAGTCTTCAGCTGGACTGAGACTAGAGGTCTGGGGAGCTGTGCAGGGCTGGCCATTGGAAAGCTGTCTGCTCTCCTTCACCTGCCGCCACTATTGTCCCCTTCCCACTTTTCCCATCCTTGAGAGCTTGGGCTTTGAACAATAACTAGTTCCTTCACTTCAAAGATAGGCACTCCCTCTTTGACAACGACAATGGGTATTAGTGCCCACAAGCACAGTGCTATGCATTTGGCATAATGCATATGTTTGGCATTAAGCCCCCAGCTTCTTCCAATCAGAATAGCTCTGTGCCCCTCTCATTTAGAAATTCTCAAGTAAGTGCTGCATCAAATCTTATACTAACACAATGCATTTTTTTTATTGTTGTTTGGGATTTGCTTTTGTCAACCTGGATCAAAAGAATATGGAGAAATTCTTTGTTCTGAATGATCCAGTCCTGTTTATTCTTTGATCCCTGTATAACTCAACGGTGCTCTATGGCAGTCGAAGACTCAGTCAAATGCCAATAGAAACTTCTGGACTGAGCCATCTTGATAATATCCGTCATAGAGAACGATGCCCAAAGACCTTTATATTCTGTAAACTGCAGCGGGTATGGGCTTATTTTCAACTTACTGTATTTACAGTGATGACAGGTGGGGCATGACACCACATTTAAGCTAACAAACAACAATTCCCTGAACACACCCCTCTGCTCAGCACTCTGCCAAGTTTAAGTGTATTGGGTTTAGAGAAGAAGCAAAAATGTAATTTTTAAGGACTGTGCGCCACATGTGACAGTGCTACAAAATGAAAATATAGCAAACAATAAAAATAGTACAAATGCTACATTGTGCAGTTTGGGAGACCTATAGGCATACTAGGCTACAACCGTCACGAGAAACTCTGTAGGATAAAAAAGACCCATTTCTTTATATCATTGCACACACCTGCAACATGATTTTCTCACTATAGTATTTCCTTGCCCTCTCCACCTCTTATTCTCATTTTGAATTTCTACAGAATTTACCAAAGTTATAGACATAGAATACCCTCAATGAATGATTATAACATATTGGATAGGAGTATCAGATGTGCCCATTAGAGGGTTAGACCTGTCCTTACCAACAAAACAGTTGTGTGTGTCCTCACCACTTTAGTAGTCAGTGAACTGGGCAACACTATGACGTCTCATTCTGCAGGCCAACAGTGTATGTAAAGCATTCTACCATCCCGTCTCCACAGTTGAATGTGATAACAGTAATAAACATTATAAGTATCAATGATTAATTATACAGGTAGAAGAACCATTCTAAGTTCAGAAAAATTCAGTTGCACTTTAGAAATTCTATCTTCATAATGTCACCTTTCTTCGGAGAAGTATTTCTCTATTTGGAAGATTCTGGTCAACATTACATGAAGATTCTGCTCTCCTCTAGCAAGACAAAAACAGAACAAAGATACTTCACAGAAAAAAGGAAAAGATACACAGGTTTTCCAAGTTGCTACTGTAATGGAAATGTATCTGAAATTCTTCTTTGTGTACTAACTTTAACATATTTCTTTTTTAAATATTTTATTTATTTATTTGTCAAAGAGAGAAAACACAAGCAGGGGGAGCAGCAGGCAGAGGAAGAAGCAGGCTCCCTGCTGAGCAAGGAGCCTGATGTGGGACTCCATCCCAGGACTCTGGGATGATGACCTGAGCTGAAGGCAGTCACCTAACCACCCAGGCTGAGCCACCCAGGCATCCCTAACTTTAACATATTTCAATGTTATCCAGATTGTGTGATCCTTCATTATTGTGGTAAGCCCATAGTGTTTGCACGTATGAACAATGTTTTTAAAAAATTACTCATACAAAGCAATGGAGAATGAATTAGACAATAACACAACAAGGAATCATTTAAATTCCCAGAATGGCTCTCGGTGAATTATCTATCATTCACTGTTCTTTGCAGTTCAAGGAAAATATTACAGTAAATATCTTCCTCATTCCCACAAATCAATTTTCCTTTACAAACATATTTTATTGTAAAAAGAATAATAGTTCATGATAAATGAATATCTGCTATCATCTCTACCACGCCTTGTGTTTTTCTTCTGCATGTAGATAGAAGAATAGTTTGCATGAAAATAGGAGGCTAAAATTATCATGTATCATCATTTTGTAAGCGCACTATTTGGCTCTAAGATTTAGATTTAACAACTGTAAACAGTCAGTGTCCATGAGACATATAATATCTACATCTTTTTAGCACAGTTATACTATTCTTGAACTTGGTTGCTTCATGTTGTCAGAATTTCAAAATCTTATTTAGTGTTTTAATGCTTCAGGTGCTACATTTATAAAAATTTGCTTCATAGGGGCACCTGGGTGGCTCAGCGGGTTGGGGCCTCTGCCTTCGGCTCAGATCATGATCTCGGGGTCCTGAGATCAAGCCCCACATTAGACTCTCTGCTCAGCAGGGAGTCTGCTTCCCTTTCTCTCTGCCTGCCTCTCTGCCTACTTGTGATCTCTATGTGTGTCTCTCTCTGTGTAAATAAATAAAATCTTTAAAAAAAAATTGCTTCATAGAAAGAAAATACCTTTCTTAGTTTCTCCTTCTAATCCCAGTTGCTAAAATTGCACACATTATCAGTTATTCAGTTTGGGAAGGAGATATCTGATGAAGAGCTGTACTAGCATTTTATTCTTACATCACCTTTTCTAGAAATTGGGTTGCATGCTTAACAGTATGAAACAAAAGGGACTACACACATTGGAAAAAAGAAGGTCACAGCTTGTACAATTCTCTTCCGTACAGAGATTGACTTTTTTCCTTTCATTATTTGTGAAGTTTTTCCTGCATAATCTTCAGAGTGGGAACTTTTCAACATTTATTGATATATTAGAAGCAGATTTGTGTAGAGATTTTACTGTATACTACCAAAAAAATTATAATATTAAAAAAAAAAAACACTTGTTACAAATCTGAAGGAGGTATTCTATCGGGTGGTTAAAAGTTTAGACAAAAGTTAGTCATCAGCGATGACGATTCTTGTAGATTCTGGTTCTATTATATCTACCTTCCACCAGAAAATTTTGCAAGTTTTACCCCAGCTATCAAAACAGAAATCTAGGGGTGCCTAGTCCGTTAAGCGTCTGCCTTTGGATCAGGCCATGATTCCAGAGTCCTAGGATCGAGTCCCACATCAGGCTCCCCACTCAGTGGGTAGCCTGCTTCTCCCTGCTCCCTGCTCCAACTCTCTTTCACCTCCTCTGTCTGTCTCTCTCTCTAATACATAAAATATTTTTAAAAAATTAAAAAATAAAACAGAAATCTAGAAACTTCCTAGGACAAACAGAAATAATACTAATATTCATATAAACACATGCAGTTTACAAGTAATTTCATACTCATGTTATCTGGAAACACAATTATCATCAAAAGTGTGGTGGTCTAAGTGTTGTTACTACCCCTGTTTTATATGCAAAAATACTGAAACTCAGAGAAAACCAGACCAATCCACAACACTACTAGATTGGAGATCTGGGAAACAACCTGGTTTTTATATTGCATGTTTTCAATTCTTCATTCCAACAATAAACCTTTTCAGAAGCTGATTTCCCATGTAAGATGCTTGTTTTTCAACATGTTAAATCCCAGTTTAATACTGAACTCAGCTGCTCATCACTTTATGTTGGTGTCTATGAATATGTGCTAGATTATACCCAGAGCCTATAAAAAACACATGCACAGAGAATAATTAATTAATGAAGGAAACTTATAAATGTAAGTGTAAGTACAATTGCAAAAGCAATTTAAAGAGTAGGAGTCTTGGTTACAGACCACAAGGGTCTTTAATCATTCAGATATTGAATGTCATACTAATACTGTTACATGAAGATTTCTTTAGCCATAACCCAATAAAATTCAGGCAGGCTTTCTCTGATTTCTTCAGTCTTTAACGATGTATTTCTGCTCTGAATTTGAGGTTAAGGCATAATTCAACAGCTAATTACATGTGGTCTTTGATTTCTCACTTGCGTTTCAGAAGTGTCTCATCTCCTTGACTAGATTTTAATTTCCTTGGGAGAAAATATCTCCACAAACTCTTCTTGTGAATCCTAGAGATTACTTAGCATTAGACTTTGCACATATTAGGGGACCAGTACAAATATTTGTACTTTATTAGATCATAAGAAAAAAAGTTTCTTTTGTGACCTTTTGTAAATTATCATAAACAGATGATATAATACAAGTTTTTAAAATCATGCTCCTTGATTACTATTATTCTGTCATTCAATTTGCAGCTTACTAGATGCTGAAAACATACATGGTCTGACTGTGATAAAATGTGCAAAAGGTCTTATCAATATGGATCTGTAACTTAATATAAATTAGTTTCTCCTACTCGCATGGGAAATCAGGCTCATAATGAAAAGAAATATCCAGTAGACCTGCAAAAAAAAAATTCTTAGATATGTTAAAGAGCAAATATGGACTTATATTACATTTGGAAATGGCTTATGTTCAAAGAGAATAATGCCATGAAAATTGAGTCTGATTTTCCTTCACTCTTGACTGCTAAACTGAATGAATTAAGATGCTTCCTGTGGCAAGTTATGGAACACAAAACCCAAACTGCTCTAAGAAAGACTTTGGTTTATTCACATTGTGGAAAAGTCCAGAAGTAGAGTCAGTTTCAAGTCTGGTTTGATTAGAGCTCTTACTCCTTTCCCCTGCAATTCTCTCTGCTCTGTCCTATTCTAAATACAGAATGCAAGCAGGCTTCTCTCACTACAGCAAAATTACTGTGACTCTTAGACAGGACATATGCACCACCACAATGTTTTCCCCACCAAAGATGATGCAGTTAAACTGTTTATATTATCATTCAGCTGATACCTGGGCATGAGGAAACATCAGGCGAGTGTCTCACTGGTGATGGAATCATCTATGATTAATTATCCATGCTTAATTTTTACAAATTAGAAATCAATCCTAAACTGGTGCTCAGTTCAAACAAAATGATAACTCTTAAGAACAAATGGGGAGAAAAACCGCAATGACCTCTACAAGAAACAAAACATTATTTCCTTGCATAGGTCCTACTTTGAGTTTCCCATAAGTTATTATTAACCTCAACCCATAATGATATTTTGAATGCTCTCAAAATTACTCAGAAGTGTGACAGCAGTGGACCTCAGGCTTCACAAAAGTCATGTTAATGATATGTGTGCATGACTAACCCAATAACAGTGACCTCATCAATGCATTTTTAGAATCTGATTACATATAAATATACCTGGAAAGAATCCTTAAGTGAATATTTATTTTTGAATTACTTAATAAGTCTTTATATTAAAGTCATGCATCAAGAAATTTTATTCCCAGGGGCACCTGGGTGGCTCAGTGGGTTAAAGCCTCTACTTTCGGCTCAGGTCACGATCTCAGGGTCCTGGGATCGAGCCCCAAGTTGGGCTTTCTGCTCAGTGGAGAGCCTGCTTCCTCCTCTCCCTCTCTCTCTCTCTCTCTCTCTGCCTGCCTCTCTGCCTACTTGTGATCTCTGTCTGTAAAATAAATAAATAAAACCTTTTAAAAAAAAAAAAAAGAAAAAGTCAAAAGAAATGTTATGCCCATTTCATACTTGTCACTGAGTAACTTGCTAAAATTTGTACAACTAAAGCGGCAGCAGAAGAGCACAAACAGAGATATGATAAACCTAAGTCTTCTGTTAATCTATTATATGGGACATAAGAGCACACATAAAGAAGCAGGATCTAAAATACACACTCTAAAAATACTTAAGGTTATGAAGATAGAGCAAGAATATAAAGATAATAAATACAAAATGAATCACTTATATAGCCCTTTTCTATACTAAAGTTCATTATGTAGTTCTCCATTTAGCAGCAAGGAAGTAAAGAGAGATAAGTATCAGTCCCTTGATTTAATAAAAGAAAGGTAAGGAAGAGAAAAGGGACAAAACAAGATACCTATCTCTGTTTGAGATCAGGTGTTTTCATGGAGGGGATCTCTTCGGTTGCTCTCTCTGGCCACAGATGGATGTACAAAAAGGAAATGGGTTTAAATCAAAACAAGAAATGTATCCTTTTGACAAACTTCTTTCATGTTAAAAAACCGAGACCTTACTTCCTGGGAGACAATGCAGGTTCTCTATCCTTACTGCGGCACAGATTCCTACTTCCAGCCGACTCTCGCTGACTCCTTCAGTTTCTCCCTCTCCCAGTGAATTAGTCCCAGAAGCAAGCATGCTTTTCTTCTTCTTCTTATAAAGTAAAAATACTGTGCCTTCACCATCCCCCTCCAGATAGTGACTCATTTCTTTCCTATTTCCAATGTTTGTATGTACTCACTGTTTTTTTTTTTTTTTCTCATTTTATTGTACCTGTTCGAACTCTTGCATATGAAAACATTGTCCTCAGTGTTCCACTGACACTACAAAAACCAAGGTCAGGAATTGCTCTTAGCTGATAATTCTAATGGTCATTTTTCAGTTACCTTACTTAAACTATCAGCAGCATTTGGCAAATTTCATTATTTATCCTTGAGACGCATCCTTGGCTCCTTGGACGTCATTCTCTTTTGATTTTTTTTCTTTCTCATGTTTGTCCCTTCTCAGCCTCCTTTTTGGTATTTCCCAAATGCCCCAACCACTATATGTTGATGTGAACCCCCTCCTCAAATACTTCCATTTTTTTTTATATACTTATTCTCTAGGTGACCTCATCTAGCCCCTTGACTTTAAATATTATGTATATACTAATGATTTCAACATTATATCTAGAGCCAGAATATTTTCCCTGAAACCTCAAGGATATAAATTCAGCTACCAGCATCAATCCTAAAATATCCAAATTTCTGATTTTTCTCACCTATGCCAGAACTATCCCAGAACTTCCCAGTCTATCCCTATGTCAATAAATGGGAACTTTATACTTTAACAGTCCTATGCCTCAGCAAGCCATGTTAGTTCCATATTCTAAATTGAGCTACTAACTGCTTTGAATATTCATCCAAATGTCTATGTAACTTGGTCCTTTATTATTAAAGTCTATGCTTAAATATCACAATTGTGTGACGCTTTCTTTGACATACAGCAATTATTACATGTGAAAAATGGAAATTCTTCTTGTTTTTATGTTTACTATTGACCTCTCTTGACTGGAATATAAACTCAAAGGAAATAATTTTTCCCGATTTTCCCGATTTTTCTTCTTCTCTATTCTAATGCCAAAATAATGTCTGGCATATAGTAGCTTGTCAATAAATATTTTTGAATAAATATACAATTATTTCTCTTCAATGTCATTTGATATTCAATCAAATACTTCTTTAGAAACTTTTTATATTTTTATATTTGTTGTGAGAAATTTCTTGTACATTGCTGATTTTGTAACTCCACTGCTCAAAGTACAAAACAATAAACAGAATAAATGCTCTATTCACATTTGAAGAAGGTAAGAGAGAACTGGAATTGAGGAGGAAAAGAAGGATAAGGAAATTATCTTGAAATAGGAAACTGCCACTGCTTGTTGCCTAAAACCACTATAATATTAGTCACTTGTCACAGAATAACCTAAATTATCCTGAATGAGACATCACATTAAAATCATCATAGCTGTTTTACCTAAATGGTCAATGTGATCACGATTAGCACTCTGAGGGCAATGTGACTATATTATTTATTGTCTAAACTGAGTCACATTGAGTACTAAAATAATTATAATTATATACTTCTTGAATTATTTGTTTTTTGACTGAAAAGGTGTTATTTTGGTAGACTTATGTAATACTTCTTTCTAAAAATTATTTTCAGAAATACTTATACAGGGATGCCTGGGTGGCTCAGTCGGTTAAACCTTTGCCTTCCACTCAGGTCATAATCCCAGAGTCCTGGGTCCAAGTCCCACATTGGGCTCCTTAACCAACAGGTAGCCTGCTTCCCAGTCTGCCTATAGCTCCCCCTGTTTGTGCGCTCTCTCTCTCTCTGACAAATAAATAAAATCTTAAAAAAAAAATACTTATTCCATTAAATAATTAAATTAAAAAAAAAGAAATAGCCATTTTCAAAAATTAAACTGTCAGCAAATATAAAAATTTAAAATAAACTACATTAAGATTTAATTAGACATTAAAATTGAAAAAGAACAGAAAAAATATTCTAGGTACCTAATCATACACTTTAACTAGTTTCTTAGCTTTATCTCTTTAATAATGTATTTATTGTATTTAATATTTTATTTTTCAAAAAAATGCATCTTTTCAATATGGTCTGACTATTCTTTTTTGTTCTCATAAAATTATGTGAAATCTACTTCAAAATTAAAACTTATGTTTAACTTGTCATCACTTTCATTTGGCTTTTGGCTTTTGTGTCAGTTCAGGTTCTAGAATATACCAAGATGGATTTATACTTGAAAAATTATGGAAGATAAAGGAGAGAAAAGCCCAGAGTTGACAAGAAAACTCTCAAGACCATGATGCAGGTCTGACATCTGTCCAAAGAGAGATTGAAAAAATGAAGACACTATAGGAAGAGCAGTGGTCTGGGAAAGTCTAGCTAGGCTGCTCTTTGTGTATAGAAAGGACCCAGCTCTGGTGCCTCCATCATGCTCACTTATTGGCCAGTGTCTTCATCTGCTCAGACTGCTACAATATAATACCACATACTTGCCAGCTTAAACAATAGAAATCTATTTCTCACAGTTCTGGAGGCTGGGAAGTCCAAGGTCAAAATGCTGGCCAATTTGATTCCTAGTGAGAGCACACTTTTGGCTTGTAGATGGCCACCATTTTGCTGTATTCTCAAATAGCAGAAGGAGAGGGTGAAAGCAAGCTCTCCAATGTCTCTCCAAGGATACTGCTTCTGTTAGAATAGGGCCCCATCCTAATGAACTCTTTTAACCTTAATTACGTCCTACAGGTCCTATCTTGAAATACAGTCACATTGAGGATTAGTGCTTCAACATATAAATTGAGGAGATACAATTCAATTCATTGCAGCTGAGTTGACCTTAGAAAACATATGCATTAGCATGAATGCCACAGCAGATCCCTAGGTGGCAGCTGAAGGCTATAAGACAACTACTCTCCTTACAGCAGTCTCTCTGAAAGGAAAATATGAGCAGCCACACTGTTTTTTTTTTTTTTTTTTGTAAATCTTTCCATAGAAAGCCAATATGCTCAAAGACAAATATCTTAAATTCAATCTTTGTATTGAAATTCATAAATATTGTACCCCTAAAATATCCACAGTTAATATTATCTCCATTAAAAGTACATTTCCTTGACAAGTATATTGTAGAAGATAAACTCATCAAATAAAATTATTTTTATCAAAATTAGATCTGCCAAATAATAGGCATTTGATGCAGAAAGAAATGTATGCAATTAAAAATAAGAGTTCCATCAAAGATACTTTCCATGGGTCAAGATATCCAAAATACATTTATAGAATTATAAAACATAAATCTTTTATATAATTTCAGTTACTAATTAAGTTTCAGTTTCTGCCTTGATATTTTTGGAATAAAGTTCAATGGCCTTTTGTTTGCAGGTTTTGTTTTAATAATTGCACAGTGCCTGATTCATGGACTAATTAAAGATCTCCAACTGATTTTGACCAAAATGCAAACCAAGTTTAAAATATGTCTTAAAGTGTCCAGTATCATTGTAGGACACTGAGGGTCTAAGTTCTTCTAGGTTCTGCTTAGAAGTTCCTCTAGGAGTCAAACATTTTTAAAATCTAGTTGGTGATAAGCACCAAAGAAAGCACATGTTTTCACAAAGATACATTATTTTGTATTCAACATCATCCTTATTTTTAAAAAAAATGTGTAGTTTAGTTACTCTGAGTGTGTATTCTAATATTTGTTGGTTTTGACAACTATAGCTTTTCTTTTGGTTGGTAGTATATTACAGCTTGGTTAGAGACAATTAGGAATTATGGACAGCTCAACCAATTCAAAGTATATTGCTGCTCCATAGAATTCTTTATTCATTACGGACATTGATTTTGATTTTTGCCATGGTAACTTTTTTAAGCAAAAAAAAAAAAAAAAAGGATTCTTAATATCACTGTTAAAGCAAAAAATCTTAACAGAATTTACAGTAGTATTTGTAATAGTGACAGGTGCTTCCTCTTCAACAGTATGAAATTCAAATATATTTTTATTGAATGGGATATAAAAGTAAATAATTATGCTTCATTAACTGATACTTTGAAGCATGCAATAATGATGATATAAAACTGTTAGTATTTAGTTTCTTGAAAAACAACCAATAAAAAAAGCCAATATGCTCAAAGACAAATATCTTAAATTCAATCTTTGTATTGAAATTCATAAATATTGTACCCCTAAAATATCCACAGTTAATATTATCTCCAATTCTTCAAAAATTGTAGCAAATATATTAAAACATCTCAACCCAATTTGTATATGTACAAGAAACTTGGAAGTTATGAAATTTAATTTAGAAGAACAATTTCTGATCAAAATAAGAGGTCATGTTTCCCATGCTAATGTAAAAACACTTTATGGGGTTAAATCTTCTCTGGGCACTCTGTCTTCTTTAAATTTCGAACTCAGCACTGTTGTTCCTCATATTTGTTTCTTCTGAATTGCATGTGGTCAGCAACATCACTATGATCTCCATGGTAGATGGTAAATGTCAAAATATTTTATGCAAGTTGAATGTTGAATATTCGTGTTTTGTGCAAGTTTCTTATTGCCATATTCATGGTCTTAATATTTTATCAAAAAAAAAAATGTATTTTCATTTGTATTTAATTCATTACTACTGAAAGGGTTATTGCCAAATTTGAAAAGAAACTGTTACCAAAAATAAAATAAATTGCTGTTGATTTATACCACACAATATGTGACAAAAATCACTCTAGCAAAGAGAGTTCAAACTGTTCGCTATGGCAAAACGGCTTGGTCCCTATTTCCTGTATTGGTTTCATGAGTACTGTACCTACGATTTTCCATGTTTACCACTGGGCCCATTCATGGTCGGCCTTCTTGCATCCCTCAAGCCAAACATGGACCACAACACAATTTGCTGGCATAGTGGCAGAAAGGCAGGAACATCAGATCAAATATTTCATCTACTGCCACCCCAGACTAGGAGTTAACTTACCAGCTGCTTATTTCTGAATTCATTTTATCAGGGCATATTTTACATTCTGAGAAAAGGTAAGGGAAAAGAGAGGGAAGTATCTCAGTTTTGTTTTCTTTTGTTTTGCACATTTAACTAGGTGTTGAAATGAGTTCTTTCTTCACAACAGATGCATTTCACACAAGCACTGGAAGACACCACAGCAGAAGCTGGAAGTACAAATGGGAAGCTGACCAAATTTATTCTGTTTTATCTTTAAGGCAAATAGCAATAATCCATCTTTGAAATATGAAGGAGTTACAATGAAGGTCAGGTATCAGGCCTAAACCAAAACATGTGACCCTTTTCCTTGGGTAACTGTGGTAGTAATTGTTTTAGGCTGCCCTTTGTTTTTACCTTTTTTAATTCTTCTTCTCGTAACAGATCCAGCATATCTCTTGTATCACACATACGAGCATGGGACCCAGGCCCAGCCAATGACAATAGCCAGGGATGATGGTGTGATCCAGTTTGGGTCAAGCAGTCAAATGTGAAACTTCCAGCTGTAGTTGTTGCCAAAGACTGTCTCTCTCCCCAGTGTCAAGGGGCTGAAGGGGATATGCTTCTGGAGCCACTGATGACTATCTTCCTTGCCACGGGAAAGAATCAAATCTGTTGGGTGAAGAGAGAGATAGAGACAGAGAAAGGGATTGAGGAAATTGACGATATTGGGTGATGGGGCCACTCTTGACTGAACACAACTCTATCACAATTCCCAGGGAAGAAGATTCATGTTACAATCAGCCTGCATTTATTTATTTATTTATTTATTTATTTATTTATTTCTCTCTTTCTTTTTCTTTTTTTTTTTTTTACTTAAAAGTGACACTTAAATGCAAACAGATATCTGTCATTTCCATTTTTCAAGGAAAGATATTAAAAAATGGAAATGTTAAGAGACACATGCCCATTTGGTTAAGGGGGGGGAGAGTCTAGCATGCATTTCTTCATAACCTGAATTTATATAAAGAGAATAGTTCTTTCTATTTTACATGATTTATAAAACCAGGTGCATCCAGCTAAAAGAAATGGGTCAGTTCTTATAATAAAATATGAATTCAGCAAAACTGTAAAATTACTTTAAAATAAGATAATAGCTTCATGATAAAACAGCAATATTTGAAATCTTCATAATCCTTGAATGTCTTTCAAAAAACTTCTCAAAATAAATGTGCTTCAAATATATTACCTATTACATTGTATTTCTCCCTGTCTGGCATATTGTAGTTATTAGAGAAGTAACAATGTCTAAATCTTCAACAAAGTAGCTTGGTTATGACTAGTCATATTATTTTGAAATTTTAGCCTAGCCTAGGTCTTTATGTTACACTAGTTGATCTTTTCTCATCTCCCAAACTCAGTGCTATAGCAAAGAGTTGTGGATTCCCGGTAGTTATGAATTATGACAGGATAAGTAAAACTCTCTCCTTAATAATTGTTCACCTGATCCTATTAGCTAGATTACATTGTATTATAATTAATGTCAAGGGAATTCTTGAAAGAGAAAACATCACTAAACTGATGTGGAGGAAACTGTTCATATATGAATAGGATCTGTTCCTTTACTGTGGCAATGGTGGGAATCTTTCAGGGTTCATTTTATGACTAAAACTTTGGAAACTTAAAGTAATACACTTTCAAACCAGTATTTCTTCATTTTCCATCCTCCCAACAGGTTTACTCTAGTCACTGGGTTACTGAATAGCACCAGCAATGGGAAAGCTTCCCCAAAATGACGCCTGATAAAGGATGCATGCCTGGTTCATCATACATAAATATTGGGCTGCCTGATTGTTTCACCTCACATACCAATTCAGTTCACTCAGTGCTGATGGCACTGGTGTGCCATCATGGCAAGGATCATGAAGCCATATCTAATATCAAAAGGAAGTGTGCCATAGTGAATGGAAATTCTATTCTGGGAAACGGAAGAATGGAAGACTAGGATGACTGCCATATACTCTGCTAAAGGAATATAAGTCTGTGATTTTTCCATGTGTTTAATTCTATCTAATGTGTTTCAGCATTCTTGGTTAGGGAGATACACTCATAAAACCAAGGCTTTAATTATTTATTGGTTGCTTGGTATTGAAATTCTAATATCTGTTGGATATGTGAACTTGTCAAATTTTGCATTTGTAATGATGCAATGATGTTGCAGACATCATTCCACTGGATATTTTCCTAATAGGAGATGTAAGAATGGACTTTAGACTGGCTGAGTCCTGGATTAGTTAAGGGATACTTTTAAGACTTTTTTAGGTTCTTCAAAGCTCAGCAAGGTTAAACCACTTCACTTAAGTCATATACTGTTATGTCACTGGTAAATGGCAAATGGATTTGACCCCAAATCCATCAGGTTCTAAATCTTCTTGATTCTTTTCACGCTACTGGGTTAACTATCCAATAACATAAGAGCCCTAACACCATGTAATTTTAGAGGAAGGCAAATAATATGAATATGCAAAATTGGCCTTCTATTACATAGAGGCAGAACTATAAGAAATATTGAATTTTCCTTCTCACCTAACAATCAGAAAACTAACAGCCCTAGTACTCTGCTAAACAGCAAATGACATTTGGTCTCAGTGTTAGGATACAGTAAGAAATGGTGGGTACTACCGCAAACTACAGGGAAGGTAATCAGCCAGTAATCAGCATGTTTGAAAAAAAATTCACAGGTATTAATTTTTTTTTTCAAGAAAAGTCAATTATTTACATATGAATTAAAATATCCCAGTACTAATTAAGAATATATTATAAATACTGTGTAGACTAACACTGTATGGTCAAACAAAATACATAGGGGGCCCTCCAGCTGCTGGTTTGCAACCTGATAGGAAAACACACTCAGTATAGCACTTAAGATTTGTTTCAGGCCAAGATAGCACAGGAAACCAAGAGAGGCAGGAATGGGATAAACCAGTAATATGTTTCTAAATGAGTTTATGTCTCTTCTTCCTCTTCCAGTTACTCAACAGACAGGATATAAAGCACTGAGGTTAACAACTTTTAAAAGGGAGTCCTGGACAATAGATTCTGTTTAATAAATTGAGAATATTTTTACTCCACTTATACATATTTTTAAAATGTATACCCCATTCTAGAAAGTAAAGCAAAGACATGGTGTTATATTAGGATTATTAAATGTTGTTAAATTTTTAGCAGTTTTATTTTAAATATAGCAAAATTGTAGAAATGGTCTATATAATTTAATAATTCCAAGGGGACTTCCAAAGACATGGGTGTCTTTCTTAGACTGATTGTGCTAGACAGATTTATGTATATAGATATATAACAACTAAATATAAACACATACACACACACGCACTAAGATACACCCACACAAACACACACTGTGAAGTTTCCCTCCAGTGAATTCTGAGCATTTATTTCTTCTCATATTCATATGGCACTACCAATGTGCTTACTTTTGACATTGTTATATTCCATTGATGCATGACTATTACCACTACAAGCTTGAGTCTCCAAAATAATAATGGTAATTCAATCCAAGTCTAGCTGATTCCAACAATTAATCAACTACATTTTGTTACTTCATTCACTTTTGCATTTCTTATAAATCTATGCCTTATGATTAGCAGATATTCAGTAAATATGAAAAGACGGAAAAATACATAATTATAATATGTATGCCTCAGCCTAAAGCAAATGGAAGAATCATATCAGTGTGAGAGGCAACACAGTATAATGGAGTGAGTATAGACTTCGAGATATGGTTCTAAAATTAAAAGAAAAATATCAATAAAATAAAATACAATTTTTAACTTATGACTATCACTCTACTTACCTATGAACTAAATAAATTCAAATAATTTGCCTATCTTTACAAATACCCTCATAAGACTGTGGTGAGAAGACCATGGAAATGTCACATTTCAGGATATTCTTTCTTTTTGTCTCTTCTGTGCCAATCTTTTTCTTCTAGATAATGTTATCTATTATCGTGCAATGTCAGTGATTTTATTTATGAGCTGACAGTGTGAATTACTGCTAAGCCCATTAAGGTGCTCATCTCTGTTGGATATGAGCTAGAAACATGTGGCATTAACTAGGCTAAAAAGGAATGTGCAAAATTTAATCACTGAACCACTCCAGTCCCACGATCTTGCCCCTTAAAATGTTCTTCCTTTAATCAAATTTCTAATGTAAGCTTGCAGTTTTTAGATTCAGAATTCTAAGTAACATCTATAGAATTCAGATCTATATATGCAGTACTAAGTCCAGAGAATAGAAAAGGCTAAGAGACATTTATCCCTAGAAGGGAATGGTTCATTTACATCCATCATGGAAACAGGTAGCGAACAAAAATGAGATTTCTAAACTGAAAAGTTTATTAGGCCCAGGTCTCTGATCTCTGAAGCTCTGAAACTTCTGGAATGAGACAAAGATCATCCTGAAAGCATTATGGATCAAAGGACGTGTATTCCGTGGAGATGGAATATGACCCGGTTCATTGTGGAACACAATAAATGCGTTGTACAGAAAGAGAGAAAGAAAGGACAAAGTCAAGGAAGGAGAAAGGGAGTAATTGCAGGAGAAAGGGGGGGGGTGGGAAAGAGGATAGAAGGAAAATGTATGAATTAGCTGGATCAATCACTATAAAACATAGCTTTTGTAAATACTATGTTCTAATGTCTGAGAAGAAATTTTATTTAGTATATAAGATAGTATCCTATCTTCGAAAGGGTTTAATATTAAACTACAAATATAGATAGCACCATGGCATAACAGAAAGTAAACCACAAAAATGATTTTTTTCCTATTGTTCATACTCTGTTTTTTAAGCGCAAACTGTAGTAAGCTCTGTGTTGTCACCAGTCTTTTTGAATTTATAAGTAACCAATAATATTCATTGTAATTCTGGGTTACAAATAATAGGCAAATGTGTGTCCCAGAATTTCAAATTTTTGAGAAAACATTTACTTTCTGGTTGAAAGGCTCTTAGGGTTTGGGAGAAATGAAGCAAGCCCATATCTTGGCTTCAAAATATTTGGAAAAAAAAAAATTGAGCTTACAATCTCAAAATGGCAGAACTCCATTACAGTGTGAAAATAAGACAAGGAGTATATTCTTTTTTTCCTGTGAGGACAACAACTATGTAAGCTTCACTGGTTTCTAGTTTCCTTTTATGAAAATAATATCTCAGTGCTGCTTCAGGGTTACAATATTTAAAAGACACACTGTATGTGCAAACTAAGAGCCTGTGAGGCTTTTCAAAACATGTGTCTAAAACAGAGCTGTTTAGTTCGACAGACCTTCAAATGCCAAGAGATGGTGTTGAATGCTAAATCAAGTTCTGAAAGTGCAGAACACAAAGGTAATTGGACAGACTTGAATCCTGACAAAGTTCAGCACTGCCTTGTCTCAAGATGGCAATCAACTCATCTCAGACTCCTCTAAGATTTTTTAAGTGGTGTCTTGGAACTTTCCCCAAAGAGTTTTTTGGTACAATACTTAAATCTGAATGGTAAATCCTTGAGTACTTTTTTTGAAGCACATGTCTTATATTATCATGTAATGTATTACATCAATAAAATAATTCAATATTCAAATTCTAGGAGCAGGAAACATGTTAAAATGTTTATTTCTGTTAAATACATTGATATGCATATTCTGATAATACTCATCGATATGCTTACTGCTGAAAGCTGAATAGAAAATGTGAAAATACAGCAAGCATACTCCAGTCAAATTTTGGATGGCATTCAGTAAAAGAGACTTTTCTAGACTTTTCTTCTCTTCTTTAATTCCAGAGCCTACCACTGAACTGAGAAAAAATTAAACTTTATAGTTAGTTTATGAATAGTGAATGGACAAAAGTAAAAAATAATAATTAAAGTATAATTATAGTATATCATGATATATAAAAAATCAGAGACTGATTTCTAATTAGCATTTGCAGGCATAGAGGTAGTATGTCAAAAATGTATTAAATCTGGCTCTAGAGATGTGAGGCAAAGGACTGCCCAGCAGCTACATCCCCACATTCAATCTCTGCCATCCCCAGGCTGACTTCTAAACACAGAAGTACCTGACCAAGAAGTATAAAGATGGCAACACAACATCATATTTAAGCCTTAAATTCGCTCTGTTAGCGAAAATTATTTTATTACCTATAAAATTCCGGTGTGATAAAGAGGACTGGCCATGTTGCTCTCTCTAAGAGATACCTAGACTGTGAGTTGTTGTCAAATTTTCCTCTTCTCCCACCAGATGTACATGCTCTCACTGGGTAGTGGGGATATGAGTCCCTAGCTCATTTACTCTGTAGTCCTAGGTCTCTGCTCTCTGAGGCCTGCTACCTTATGAGTCAGCAGTCATCCCCTAAGAAATATGGATCAATGAACCCACATTCCCATTAAACTGAAATATGACCTGGTTCATCGTGGTGTATAATAAATATGTTGGAAAAGAAGGAAGAAGAGAGGGAGACGAAGGAGAGAAGGAAGAAAGGAAATGTACTTATGTAAATTGGTTGGTGCAGTTACTACAGGCATAATTTTTGAAACACTGTGTTATATAATATATCTGGTGAGGAATTTAATTTTATATATATGCAATGTGCTATCTCATAAGAGTTTAAGATCAGAACTAAGAAAGATAGATGATAGATAGATAGATGGATGGGGATAGATAGATATATATTCTTACCTCTACTGTTTATTGTCTATGAGACCCTGGACAACTTAATGTCTTTGAATGCTAGCATCCTCATAAAGCTGGTAAATGTAAGCATACTTATCTCAAACAATTGTTGAGGGAATTAAGGGAATTCACCTATGTGAAAGAGATTGGCTGGCACATCATGGACACTCATCTCTCCAAATCTCCTTACTACTGAGAATCCAACACTTTGTTTTATTTGACATCCACAAATTTTCCATTTATGACTTTATATAAAGACCAGTTTGAATCTCAAGTCTCTGAAGCCCAATTATGAGAGGATGAAAGGAGAGGATATTGGCTAGAAATGCAATCAAAGCCTTTAAATTACATTAGAAATGGTAAAACAGTAGCAAAACTCACTCTGACCATAGACATCTAATCATCCTTAAAGATAACAAGATTTACCTGAAAAGTTTATCTGGCTCAATAAGGCAATTTTTCTCTGACCAAATGTAAGGAATTACACCCTTTAGTAAGCAATATGTGAAAAGAAAAGCAATTTAGGTTGAAATGTCTGGTTCCTGGAGCAATGTTCATCTTTCAATCCTCCAATTTGATCTGCTTTACAATGTATCTCTTTTTGTTGCTTATTTCCCACTGAATGAAAGGGAAGCAGATTGTCACAGTGTTTTTGTCTGTTTGTTTGTTTGTTTGTTTTTGTTTGTTTTGCATGGGCAGGCAATACCAAAGATCAAATATCCTAACTCCTAATCCAAACAGCAATTCCTATTAACTCCTCCACAGTTTCCCATTTAGTTGCCTTCTATAGAAGGTTATAATTTCTTATGTGGTTGGGTATGAGTGGTATTGAGGAATATTTCCTTCATATTCAACATGAAGAAGTTTTTTTTAAGGAAGCTTACAAAAATTATACTTAGGATGTATAGCAGGATTTTGGTTTCATTTTTTTGTTTTTTGTTTGTTTGTTTTGTTATTAGCTAAATATTTTTCAGAGTAACTCCACTGTCTATTCCTCTAAAGAAAATGAGTGGAGACATTTCCACCGGTGAACTTCAGACCTGAGTACTGGGAACTGTAATTGACAGCATAAAACATCAGTCCTAGGACGGTCCAGCATTTAACAAAGTACTGATACTGATGTGCACACGGGATTTCCAGTTGCACAATTTGAACAAACAAATAAAACACTGAAAAGCCAAGATGTCCCAACATCCTTAACAATCACTTTCTCTTGTTGTGGCCAAATAAAGTATTGTAGTTTGGAAAGCTCATTCTGAAGTCTGAGGTCTAAGGTTTTCATTCTGGCTTTACCATTCTGGCTTCACCAACCAAGGAAACTTTGGTCAAGTGCCTTGATCCAAAACTTTAGTTACTTATCTGAAAAACTTGATACTAATAATTGTATCTTATGAGACCATTATGAATATCAAATTCAATAAAACATGTAAAGTTTCTGAGTAGTGCCTTAAATGTTCAATAAATGTTTACATTTTAAATGGCCAGATAAATAATAGAATATTTCTTGGTAATAAGGTTAAAGTTATGTGAGATAACCATGCTTAAGATGATGCTGTGTCTACTACACCAAATGGAGAGTTTATGTGGAAAGTTTATATCCCTAGTCCAGGGTCTCATGAACCACAGCAAGTGTTTGACAAGTTTTTCTAAATCCTTTCTCTGTTCCATGGCAGAACTAGCTCATACTGGTTTCTTTAGACAGGGTGCTATGGATCAAACCATGTTCTCCTGAAATTCATTATGTTGAAGACCCCCAGGGCATCAAAATGTGATTCAATTTTAAAATAAGGTCATTAAAGATGTAATTAGTTTAGTTGAGGTCATATTGGAGTGTGTTGGGCCTTAATTCGTATGACTAGCTTCTTACCAAGGGAAAAATTTGGACATAGATATGCACCCTGGGAGAACGTCACATGAAAATGAAAGCAAAGATTAGGGTGATACATCCACAAGCCAAAAAATGCCAAAAATTGCCAGCAATTCACCAGAAGCTAGGCAAGGCATGGTAAAGTTTCTTCTCCATGACTCTCAGAAGGAAT
This sequence comes from Mustela nivalis, assembly GCF_964662115.1. Classification (NCBI taxonomy): domain Eukaryota; kingdom Metazoa; phylum Chordata; class Mammalia; order Carnivora; family Mustelidae; genus Mustela; species Mustela nivalis. The sequence goes on along the minus strand of NC_139023.1, from coordinate 38,121,907 downwards.
AAACCCTGCCAATACCTCAATCTTGGATTTTAGCCTCAAGGACCATGAGACAACAAATTAATGGTGTTTAAGCCACCCAGTTTGTGTTACACTGTCTGCAGTCCTACCAAATGAGTACACAGGGTAGGACTTCCACCCTGATCATAAACATGTGTTGGCCTAAAATTATTCCGCTTGTTTTCTTTTTTAAAGATTTTAGTTAATTAATTACATAATTAAAGAATGCACATGAGGAGGGAGGTACAGTGGGAGAGGGAAATAGAGACTCTCAAGCAGACTCCTCACTGAGTGTAGAGCGGAATCCCACAATTCCAAGATCATGACCTGAGCTGAATCTTGGATGCTTAACCATCAGAGTCACTCAGGCCCCTAAAATTACTCTGCTTTTAAAAAAGAAATGTCATAATTCTATTCAGATTCATTTTTAAAAGCTTTTAGAAAGTGTGTGTATCATCCAGGTCCCAATTAGAGACAGTTAACAGTCTCCGTTGAGAATTATTATTGAAGAAATGATATTTTGAGGCTAAAGGAATCCACAAAATTTGGGAACCTGTAAAAAGAAGAAATAGCAAAAGGCTGATATCATTCCCCTCGGCCTGAAAAAGAAAGAAAAGAAAATAGTCAATAAGTCTTATTGAGAGCTATCGTCATGAAATAAAGGGTAACATACTGAAACCACCATCTTAGGGAGCACAGCATGGTCAGAACTATGCTGAGCAGGAGCACAGTTATCACAGCCAGAAACCACAGGGCAAAAAGTTTCAGGTGATATAGTCCACAAGGGTCACCCTTCCAGGGCACATAGTAAGACAGATAAGGTCAAAGAGTGGACGCAAGGCAAAGGGAGACTAATGGGAACTAGGGTACATTATGGCAGCTTTTAGTTATAAGTAATATGTTACCTGCCTAAAGGTGGCTTATGCAAAATGTAATTATTTTTCTCATGAAACAAATGTCTGTTGATAGAAATTTCAGAGCCAGTGCAGCAGCTCAATAATGTAAGGCATTAGTTAAACTTCTTCAAGGACCTCCTGATTTTCTCTTCTAATCAAATAAGACTACTGTATTTCCAAACATTACATCATTACACAAGTAAGTTCAAAGCCAAGAAGAGGGCAAGGAAGTTTTCTCTTTATATTTCTCTTTTGCTAGATCTGGTAATCTTTTCCAGAAAATGTTCCCTTATATCTTGTTGGCTATACCTGGGCCACACAGCCACCACCAATCTAATCACTGGCAAAGAGAAATGGAATTATGATGATTGTCTTTAATTCAGTCTTGGGCCAGGTGCTTTCTATAGGATAATAACAAAATTAAGTCGAGCAAAAGGAAAGTGGCTCTGCAAGAAAAGGCGACCATCCTGTTCCCTTACTTGCAAGCCCTTGAGGTCAAAGCCTCACTGAACCCACCCAGTACTGACGTACTTCCCCATTCTACCCTTTCCTTCCCATGTCACTGATACTCTTTAGGCACAACTTTTAACTTTTAGCATGGTTGCAAAGTCAACAAAACCCACTCGAGTCCCGTCTTTGTCACCAGTAGCCTAAGGAATCATCCTGCCTCTCTTTGCCAGGATTTGCTCATTACTGAGTTGAGACACAATGGGACTTCAAGGTTCCATTGGTGCTTTTGATATTATTGTTGTTATATGTAGGCAAGTTGGAATGTCTATGTATCAATTTGAGGCAGCTTTTCACAAGTAAGAGTAGAGACTTAGTTCAAGAATCAATATTTTTTAAAAATCTGTGTTAGTAGATGTAGTGAAAAGAAAGGCCATATGTACCCCAATGTTCATAGCAAAAATGGCCACAATAGCCAAACTGTGGAAAGAGCCAGAATGCCCTTCAACCGACAAATGGTTAAAGAAGATGTGGTCCACATATACAATTACTCAGCCATCAGAAAAGATGAATAAGGATGAATAGATGAATACCTAACTTTTGCATGAATGGGACTGGAGGAGATTATGCTGAGTGAAATAAGTCAAGCAGAGAAATTCAGTTATCATATGGTTTCACTTACTTGGGGAGCATAAAGAATAGCATGGAGGATATTAGGAGAAGGAAAGAAAAATGAATTGGGGCAAATCAGAGGGGGAGAAAAACCGTGAGAGATTGTGGACTCTGAGAAACAAACTGAAGGTTTAAGAGGGGAGGGGGATGGGAAGATGTGTAAGCCTGGTGGGTACTAAGGAGGGCATGTATAGCATGGAGCACGGTGTTGTACATAAACAATGAATCTTGGAACACTGCTTCAAAAGCTAATGATGTATTTTATGGTGACTAACATAACACAATAAAAATATATATAAAAATAATAAATAAAGAAATATGTTGTTGGGGGAAAAAAAAAGAAAGCCAAATAGTGAATTTAAGAAAAAAAATCAATGCTAGTTATAATATGAAAACAGTTCTGAAATAAAAGTCACAAATAAGAATTCTAATCTCATTGTCTCCTGGCCTGCAGTATGAACTTCATTCAGGAAGCTTCATAAGCTGTCTGGGCTGGTGTTGTCATCTATTAGATGTATTAAGGTGGAGTGCTCACCTTACAACTACCTTACAGAATATATATGAGCAATTTATGATGTTGGCAACATTCTGGAAATTAAGATCTATAAATAATAGTAACTAATATTTGTTTAGTGTTTTTCAATTTAGTAAATGCTTTTTAAAAAGAAGAGAAAGGGGGCATCTGGGTGCCTCAGTTGGTTGAGCCTGGGACTCTTGGTTTCACCTTAAGTGGTTCATGATCTCCGGGTCTTGAGATCAAGCTCTTGCTTTGGGATCCATGCTCATCAGGGAGTCTGCTCTAGATTCTCTCTGTCCCTTTCCCTCCTCCCTTCGTCTGTGCTCTCTCTCTCAAATAAACAAACAAATCTTCAAAAAAAAAAAAAAAAAAAGAAAGAAAGAAAGAAAGAAAAAAAGAAAAAAGGAAGGGAAAGGCAGTATTACTGATTGTATTTGCTAATGTCTTTGGAGTTTGAGTCTAACACATGCTTTGAGGTATCCTTTTATTCTGCTTGGTGAATATTATAACACTAATATTGCATGCCCCAGTTTGACAAAGTACTAGCTAACTTAGGTGGGTGAGGTTTAGTTTCATATAATGAGCCAATCCCCTGAGGCCAGCTGGGTGCCAGCTTGTGCAGGCAGAGATCATGGTGCAAACTGAAAGATCAAGAAAGACTACTTACTATCTTTAGAAGAACTTACCATCGTAATTACTACCATTCACTAACATTTCCACCAAACCTGACAAACTCACAAGGGTCAAATTTAAGTCGTCCGTTTAATGACAATTTCCTAGTGGAGGATAGGTAGCCTTAGAACAATTTAAATAATTGACTTTTATAGGTACATTTTGAATCCTAAAATGCTTAAACAAGTTCAAAATGTCCTTAATTACATGTTCTTAAGGTTTCCTGACTAAATAGACTCTATTTTTGAAAAGCATATCCTTTAAGCTGTTAAGTTACCAGACTCCCAAAATGGTGCAAGAGAGATATTTCCTTAAGATGATCAAACAACATTTAATCTCCCTGCTGAAATGATAATTGATCCCTTATTTTTACATGAAACATACTAGGTTTAAAGAAGCAGGTGTGTCATTATAGTATTTTCTCATGAGAAGTCTATATTAAAAATAAGGATAAAGATAACGCTTGGAGTGCCTGGGTGGCTCAGTGGGTTAAAGCCTCTGCCTTCGGCTCGGGTCATGATCCCAGGGTCCTGGGATCGAGCTCCATATCGGGCTCTCTACTCTGCAGGGAACCTGCTTCCTCCCCTCTCTCTCTCTGTCTGCCTCTCTGCCTACTTGTGATCTCTGTCTCTCTCTCTGTCAAATAAATAAAATCTTAAAAAAAAAAAATAACCCTGAACATAACTTGATATTTACAGTAGACACCTGAGGCTCCATCATTTTCTACAGTAAGCACAGAAATATGTGTACTGTATTAATGGAATATGCAGTAAATAGAGTTTTACAAGGACAGGGTATCTATTTATTGTATGTGTTTGCAAGAATTTGGAAATACTTGTTAAAATACAGTAGACACCCGAGGCTCCATCATTTTCCACAATAAGTGCAGAAATATGTGTACTGCATTAATGGAATACACAGTAAATAGAATTTTACAAGGACAGGTATCTATTTATTATATGTGTTTGTGAAAATTTGGAAATACGTGTTAAATACATGTTACATACATAAACAGCACAACCCATGTAATCTTCAACTAACAAACAATTTTAAAATACTAAAAAGCATGTGCAATATAGTAACACATTTTGATAATTTGATAAATCACATTTTGGACACATTTAAAAAGCTCTGCATAGTCAACTTCTGCCGTAAACAAATTTACTTGATACATACATCACTAGAATTTTTGCCTCAGAAATACTTCTCAAGCCTAATCTTCATAAAACCTCCTCTCATCATTAAAGTTACTTAGAACAAGGACTATTTATGTGTACCATTACTTGGACTCAATTTACTCACTGTAATTATTCTTTTCAGCAAGACTGTTATAACAATGAGAAATTTCTAGATTCTTTGGAAGAGCAGTCAAACAGACTTGTATCATGCATCATGGCCTGAGGTTAGTGGTCAAGCTATGGAATTTTCTGTTGTTTTGATTATGGTCACTGGTGTTGCTCCCTCGTCACTAGCATCATTATTGGACACTATGCACAAGTAATATCAGTATTCAGTCTCTTGACTCCCACTTCAGAACCCTCTTCACATTATTATTGATATAGAGTCATTCTGTCTCCATCTGGAATGTCTTGACACCTCTCCTCCTTTACCTGCAAAATAAGTGTATATACCAACTCAAGAAGTTCATAGCTTTTTGTCAATGACAGTATAATTAGAACTCTCTTGGGGTGCCTGGGTGGTACAGTGAGTTAAGTTCTGGACTCCTGGTTTCGGCTTAGGTCATGATCTCAGTGTCATGAGATCAAACCCTGAGTAGGGTTCTGCCTTCAGTGGCTCAGAGGCTAGTCTGCTCGAGATTCCCTCTGCTCCTTCCCCTGCTTAAGTGCTCTCTCTCTCTCTCTCTCTCGTAAATAAATAAATCTTTTTTTTTTTTTTAAAAAGAACACTTTTATTGTGCTTTATCATCAAAGGACTTGATAGGCTAGAAGCTTGTCTAAATCAAAACATGAAAAAAGCAACCTTAGTGAATGTGGTAACACTGTTCTTTCTTGGCCCATAGAATGTGTCCCGACACATTCATAATTTGAAAGGACAAGAAGAATAACTTCCCATATTATTTCTTTAATTAGAATATTCCACAAAGGGCACCTGGGTGACTCCATGGGTTGAGCCTCTGCCTTCTGCTCAGGTCATGATCTCAGGGTCCTGGGATCGCACCCCGCATCGGTCTCTTTGCTCGGCAGTGAGCCTGCTTCCCCCTCTCTTTCTCTCTGCCTACTTGTGATCTCTGTCTGTCAAATAAATAAATAAAATCTTAAAAAAAAAAAAAAAAGAATATTCCACAAAAGAAGATGTTCCATGACATATGATCCACACAAATGATGCTACCAGGGTTTGCCTGTGCCCAAGGGGAAGAGGCTATCACTTTTCCACTTATCCCAAATATTGCCAGAAAATGCTCTGAGGATTTAAACAGTTCTTTACTAAAGTATTGGGGCGCCTGGGTGGCTCAGTGGTTTGGGCTGCTGCCTTCGGCTCGGGTCATGATCTCAGGGTCCTGGGATCGAGCCCCGCATCAGGCTCCCTGCTCCTCAGGAAGCCTGCTTCCCTTTCTCTCTCTCTCTCTCTCTCTCTGCCTGCCTCTCTGCCTACTTGTGATCTCTGTCTGTCAAATAAATAAAATAAATAAATAAATAAAGTATAGAGGGACAGGGACTGGTAAGACAGAATCAGAGCATGTATCCTTGGTCCACAGGCCATACTTCAAAGAAGCTTCCTCGCTTGACCAACTGAAATAAGGAAAAAAGCTAAGGAATGGCCCCTACACCCTCAAGAGGATATTTAACTTAAACCTCCCAAGTTCCTTATCTCTATCATTTCTGCCCTTACTCTCCACAATCTTTTCTCTTTAAAGATCTCTGCTTTTGGTGTCTCTAAGGAAAATAAAAATGTCAGTGAGTGTCCTTTCAAATGGGTCACAAATTTTATAGACCCATTGTTTGTTCTTGTTGGTTTTCCTCAAGCATTTTTCTAGACAGCATTGTTTGGAGGTCCTCAAATTGTAAAGCCTGTTCTCATCATGATTAGCTCATCCTGAGTCAGCTAACGTGACTGGTTCTCTAGCTTGCTGGGAAAAGTGGAGGGAATAAAACAATGAAGAGGTGATGAGGGCTTTAGCTGTTGGCTTTAATGCATTCTCCCCATAAGTTCTTGATATTAAAGTCATCTCTCAAGGGGTGCCTGTGTGTCTCAGTTAAGCCTCTGCCTTCGGCTCAGGTCATGATCCCAGGGTCCTGGGATCAAGCCCCGCATCAAGCTCTCTGCTCCGCCAGGAGCCTGCTTCTCCCTCTCTCTGCTTGCCTTTCTGCCTGCTTGTGATCTCTGTCAAATAAATAAATAAAATCTTAAAAAAAAAAAAAAGATAAATAAAGTCATCTCTCCACCAGAAGGATTATTGTTGTTGTTTTTTCAAGATACCTGTGGACCAGCACAACTTTTATACTCCAGTTATCCAAATAGACTTTATTCCTTGCAAACTATACACTCTTTTAATGATCCTATGAGAACATTTGTATACTCCCAGACCTAGTCAACATTAAATTTTGTCATTCTTCAACACCCTCACTAAGTCCCATTGATCTTATTTAATAAATATCTCTCATATCAATCTATTTCATTCCATTTATTTCAAAAGCACATCTTCTCTAGGACTACAGGAGTTCCTTTTAACTTGTTACCCAGAGTTACCCAAACCACAAGGTTAAGTGCTCCTGACTGCCAAGTCTGCCCAAAACTTCTGATCCCTACTGCAAGTAAAGGTCCAACTACAGTAGAGGTCAGAGTCCATACAGACTACCCTCACTTCTTACACCAACTGCAGGTTTAGAAATTACATCAGCCAGAGTTTTCCAAAGAGAAAGAACCAATAGGATGGTGTGTGTGTGTGTGTGTGTGTGTGTGTGTGTGTGTGTGTAGAGAGAGAGAGAGAGGGAGAGAGAGAATGAGAGCAAGTGAGAGCTTTGTCTTAAGGAATAGACTCATGCAATTGTGGAGATTTGGTAAGTCCTAAATCAATAGTGTAGGCCAGTGGGTTAGAGAGCCAGAAAGGAGTTGCAGTTGGAGTCTAAAGGAAGTCTGTTGAGAGAACTCCTTGCTCCCTCATTAGCCTTTGTTCTATTAAGATCTTCAGCTGCTTGGATGAAGCTCACCTAGATAAGGAATGATAATTATCTTTACTCAAAATCTATTGGCTTATTGTTAATCTCATCCAAGACATACCTTCATAAGAAAATCTAGGATAATGTTTGACTAAATATCTGTACACCCAGCCTAACCACATTAACACATACAATTAACAGAAAGTGTTTCCCAAAATCATCATCAAGTTTGAAAATTCATTAGAAAAATACATGGAACCCATGACAACCTATTATACTCATAGTTATGTTTATGTCAAGGAAAGGATATGGAAAATCACCCAAAAGAAAAGACACATAAGACAGACTCTCAGTCCCTGCAGAATATGTTACCATCTCAGTATCAGTGTGTGACAATCTACACAGAGTATTAACTTCCCAGCAAGCTCATTGTACAGGCATGGTTGATTGACTCATTGTCCATGTGGTTGAACTCAACCTCACTCCTTTCTGGAAGTCAGGCTGATATCATGTGGCCCAAGGAGCCCATCAAGGACCACATTATTTGCACAAACTATCAGATATCATCCATGGAGCCCACTATAAATAAAAAGACAGTCCTATCACTCAGGAAATTCTAAGGGATTAGAGGTCACCTGAAAGGAGCCAGGGACAAAATGCAAACCTCTGTCTGGGTAAGGACAATTTAGTTACTACACACTTGTTCATCTTCTTCTACACTGACTCCTGTGAATCAATTCTGTTCTTCATATTCTACAGCCATAGTGATGTTTCCTTCATAGTTTCCCATTTGTCTCACAACAAAATTTGGTATGTAGTTGGATTCCTAAGTATTTCCCCAGCCTCATTTTGAGTTATATTCCTCCTTCAGTCTATGCACTGCAGTCATACAATTTCTCTCCAGTTCCTCAGCATGGATCATTCTTCCCTCTCTTCTGCTATTAGCTAGTACTACCACCTCTCATCTTAGCACTACTCCAAGTTGTAGTTTTTGATCATATAATTAAAATTTTCTTTTCCACAAGATCTCCAGCTGCACCAGGAAGAAATCTTGTTGATTTTTGCTCCTCATTATATCATAGCACTTAGCACAGTTTATCATATCACAAATGTGAATTAATAAATGTTTACTGCAGCTCACCATGAAGGACATTGTGCTCAGATTGATTCAACCCAATCCCAGGAGTGCAATTTGTTGAATACAATTACCCTCTCCAACACACAATCAGCACTTATTTTGGAGCACCTAAGACTAGAGCTTTTTGTAACTCAAGTCTATGATATAAAAAACAGTGCCAACGGGGGAAGAATATCTGGAGGCATTACGCTCTGCAGCTAGAATTAACAAAAAAGTGAGCTCCGTTATAAATGGAATTGATACCCATCTTTCACTATTTTAAGAAATTTTAACTATAAACTTTCATTTTAATACCTAGAATTAACCTCGTATTATTACCTTTAACTCTGATTTAAGGTTTTTTTTTTTTTTTTTTTTTTTTTTTTCTGTTCAGGACCACAGAGCTAGTGAGGCACAAATTGACAACAAAACCACCAACAGCAACCCACATGAGATTTGGGTAATGACTTGTGCTGATCACAACTTTCTCTCTATATTTGTTCGCATACACCCTGGTGTGTCATCTCGGAACACACGTGCGGAGTTGGAGAAGCCGGGCCCTGCTTGTGCATTTGCTTCTTTCTTTCCAACACAGATGTTTGCCAGCACTCAAGAGACAAGGCATTGTGCTAATACTGTGCCACATTTATGTCTGTGTTTATCTTCAAACATATCTAACTGGTTTGAAGCCATGAATTTTTTAACCATAATTACAATTACAGCTCTGGGTGACATTGTAGATAGCTCGCTGTGTTTCTAAAAAAGTAGGAACATTTGCTTCTGGGAATTAGTGAGTCACCATAATGATTCTAGAAGTAACAATATGTACCATAAAGAATCCAAATCAATATTTTTATGGCAGAAGTTGATGTGTTTGTTGCTGCTCTCTTTTCTAAGTAAAAAGGAAAAGATCAGAATTGTAATGAACACCTAACATTTGCATAAAAGCCAGAAATTTTAAATGCACAGATTCTTTCTACAGATAATAAAAAGTAGAAAATTTGAAAAACAATACAGTGAATTCGTCAGCTGGTAGAAAACAGATTGGATTGTTCAGTTTTTCAAGACCCTAAAACACAACTTTTACTTAAATTCCCTTTATCTTTGAGTTTGAGTGCCTTATATTTGAAACTCTTCAAAGGGGAAAAGAGCACAGAAATAAACTGGGGATAGACAAAAAAGTAATAAAGTTTTGATAATAAAATTTACTTTGGGGGTAAACTGGGTTTAAATAGGTACATTTCTGGAATGGCAAAAATTTTTGTCTTTGCTACTAAATGACACTAATTTATGTCTTGTGCCTATTATGTACCAGATGCTGACTGGGTGCTTAAGAATTTCCTCTTATTTCCTTATTTTTTTTTAAAGATTTTATTTATTTATTTGACAGACAGAGATCACAAGTAGGCAGAGAGGCAGGCAGAGAGAGAGGAGGAAGCAGGCTCCCCGCTGAGCAGAGAGCCCTATGCAGGGGTGGGGGGGCTCCATCCCAGGACCCTGGGATCATGACCTGAGCCGAAGGCAGCGGCTTAACCCACTGAGCCACCCAGGCGCCCCTTATTTCCTTATTTTATGCAAGAAAAAACTAAGCACCAAAATATTGAGTAACACATCCAAATATTCAAAGCTAGTAATAAGGAAAAATGCACAATACCAAGAAGATTCATTCTCGTCTTTTAAAATAGATATCTGCCTAAATTACAACCTGTGAAATTGCCCTGCCCCTGTATAACAAAATATTTCTAACCTCAGTGCCCAGCACTATGTCTGGGTGTATTTAATATATGCACCCGATATTTACAAATCAACAATGACATAAAATTAAGGAAACGGAAAGAATGATGGATAAAAATATGTGGAGGAAGGGCTTAAGCTTTTGTTGGTAAGACAGAGTCATCATCAAAATATCCTTAAAAGCAGAACACCCATTATGCTTTTTCTGTCACATTTCTATATCTAACTAATACTGGCTTAGAAAATTTTAACCAAACTTCATAGAATTATATATGAGTGAAAAACAAAAGAATGTTTGTAGATGGACGCATGTCATTCAGCATGAAGTTTGTAACATTATTTAGAACACTCATTGCTGCCGCTTCCTCCTCCTCCTCCACCTCCTCCTCCTCCTCCTTCTTCTTTTTTAACTTCCTGACTCTGAATTATATTAGAGAAACTGCTAGACATCTGAGTTATTCCAGTTGTGTTTTTGTTTTAGTTTTTATAATTTATATGTTAATGTTAAACAATATCTGTCCTTTATTTCCCTTCTGAAAAGTAAGTCTTACAAAGGAAGAAAAGTATACATTTATAGGTGCATGGGAACACAATTTTATTATTTATTATTTACATTTATTTCTTATGGGTAAAATTGTGTTCAACTATAGAAATGGATCTCTGTGTTTCTCATTCTCTCATTCTCTCTCTCTCTTCTCTCTCTTCTCTCTCTCTTTTCTTATTTTTTTTCCCACAAAGTCATTTCTTTCTTTCTTTTTTTTTTTTTTCTTTCTAGGGAATTAGGCTTCCTGCGGAGCAGAGAGCCCGATGCAGGGCTCGATCCCAGGACCCTGAGATCATGACCTGAGCCGAAGGCAGTAGCCCAAACCACTGAGCCACCCAGGTGCCCCACACAAAGTCATTTCTAATCTACAATTATAGGTAGCATAATATCTGAACAGAAAAAAGAATGGCATCCTCTGGACATATATGTCATGGATCACTATCCTAGTCCATCCTTTCTCGGAGTAAAATTTCCTTACAATACTCTCTGTTCAAAAGGGTTTCCCAGCAGACTCGTGTCAGCTTGCACTAAGTTATAAATTAATAACATCATTTGTAATTTAAATTAGTTCATGGATGTCTTAACCTTTGCCATTTAATTTAGTTCATAGCTATCTTAACCCAAAGAAGTGGCTAATGTGACATTCCCAAGAAGATGAGAGTCTAAAAGGAGAAGTCGGAGATAAAACAATGGATGAGAAAGGTGAATTAGATGACCCCAACTCTGTCAGAAGAAATAGCTTTCCACCAGAAGAAAAGAGGGCCCAGAAAATGGCATCTGTCAAAGAAAGCATCTGAGCCTGGGCACTTGTGTTTTCTGATAACCCTAGTCTTTACGCTCTTCCTTTAAAGTTTTAAAATGTTTTTCTTTACATTTCTGGAGCCTGTTATGAATCATTTTATAGATCAAAGAAGAAAGGAGAAACTGTCAGCAATTTGTCAAATATATTAGAAAGTATAGAGATTCTCAAGATATGCATTAGTCTAGAGTCTAGGAAATTACTTCTCACAAGTAACTGGTTACATTTGAACCTTTGCCTCCCTAAATCACCAAGAGCCAACTTTATTGAATCAGTTGAAGCAGCTCTTCATTTTATTTCCTGTTGATCAGAATTTCATTAAGCTGTTCTTTAATGCTCCATGACTTTGTTTGCTCTGGATTTACATTACTCAGCCATATCCCTTAAGCTTAATTAAGTTTGTTTGTTCATGCTTTGAGCACTTTTCTCTGTTCTGCAGCAAAAGTAGGCAACAATCAAGGGACACTCATTCATCTGTGAAGCTGTCAGTCCATCATAACTTGAATATTGATTTGGGGGGAGGTTGTGACATTCCCTAGGTGAGCATGTCAAGTTTCTTGACAGAGAGCTCTCTACTTAATTGAATATGACGTCTGTTTGGGAAGTGATGAAGACTGTCAGTGCTGTGTAGTTCTTTCCGCCACTGTGTATGCAGTAGAGGGTAATGATATTCTGTCGTGTACTGACCAAACTCCATGTGCCTTGTCCTATTACTTTAGTATTTTCTCTCTTAAAGACCTGAGAGCAATACAGTTATTCATCCAAGGGATGATTATGCATTAAAAAAACTTGAAGCATGAAATATCAGATGGGGATAGTCATAAATGATTTGCCACATGAGTAATAATTTTAATTTGGTCGCTAAATTTGCAGCGTAGTTTTACTCATCTGTAATATGGGAGTAATGATCACCCTTCCTGTCATTAACTACTTCTCAACAGTGTTGTAAAGATTAATTTATGTTCTTAAATGTCTTTTCAAATGAAAAGCGCACTGTAAATGTTAGTTTCTAAAGCATAGCCCTTCCTAGCCAGAATTAGCTTTGTCTCTGATTAATGTCTAAACTGTTGTATGAGAAATAAAATTTTGCTTGGACAGTAACAAAGAGATTTTTTTTTAGTTAGTTTAAGAAGAGAAAAGGCACCTTAATCAAGGTTACCTTCCAGTTATATCTCAATTAAAAAAAATGATACTGTTCTCAATACTTTAACAGAAATAAAACAGAAAGTTTAGCTATATTGATTTAACAAATGTATTAGCTAAATCACCATTCTGTAATTTATAGGTTTCTGATAGAGGAAAAAAAAATCAGATTTTATTTTTCAACCTAATAAATTGCATTGTATTATACCAGTAAATTATACAAATTAGCTTAAAACCATTTCTTTCTATAATGTATGCAAAAATATTCTAAGGTAACATCTTGTAGAGTCTGGATTTCTCAAGGTCTCATTGGCTCAAATATATATTTAAATGATTGGTCACTAAGGCCTCTGGCTATTTCATATCTGGCAAAATTATAAGGTACAGATTTTCATAAATATGAATAAAAACAGGAGAAGTAATTTCTTCATGTGTTGGAACCTCTGATTAAGCATTAACGCTACTATGCAGCTAAGTAACAGACTGGGTATGAGAAGCTGCAACATCCACACTGTCTCTTCTCCAGTTCCTTCTATGAAGGAAAGCATGTCAGTGGAGTTTTCTTCTCCCTTGTCAGTTCTGCTTATGTAAAAATGTCTCCAGATTATCTTCCTACCTCTCTGTCCATTCACTCTTTTTCAGAATTTCATTAAGCTGTTCTTTAATGCTCCATGACTTTGTTTGCTCTTTGTTTGCTTTTTTTTATAGCTCCTGCTCCAACTGAATAAATTTTAAATTGTTTTTCTTGGCACTTAAAGTACAACTTCCATAATACCTGAAGACTGCCTCAACATTTCTCCTGACATGACCTATAAGTACCTTTTTCTTTAAAGGTTTCTTTCTTTCTTTGAAAGAGAGAGAGAGAGACAGAGCAGGGGAAGGAGCAGAGGGAGAGAATCTCAAGCAAATTCTGCTGAGCAAGGGCTCAATCCCACAACTCAAGATCATGACCTGACCTGAAACCAAGAGTTGGACTCTTAACCGACTAAGTCACCCAGGTGCCACTGACACCTTGGAATCTTAAACTCAACACCAAACAGTGAACTGAAGTGCTTTCTCCCACCTGTTCATACCCTATCCCAGTCAGTGACAGCACTACCCTAGTGGTTGCCCCACCAATTTTTTTTCTTTTTTTTACCAAGAACACACCCAGTTATTAATTTCTTTTTTTTTAAAGATTTTTATTTATTTATTTGACAGAGATCACAAGTAGGCAGAGAGGTAGGCAGAGAGAGAGGAAGGGAAGCAGGCTCCCTGCGGAACAGAGAGCTCGATGTGGAACTCGATCCTAGGACCCTGAGATCAGGACCTGAGCTGAAGGGAGAGGCTTTAACCCACTAAGCCACCCAGGCGTTTCCAGTTATTAACTTCTTAACAAAATTTTATGGAATGTGTTCCATATACCAAGGAATATGTGAGGTATTGAGCAGAATAAAACCAGTACCCGTTCTCAGGTAGCTGAAATTTCCTATTTGACTAAATGGGAAAGATTTAATGTAATGAAATAAGGAGAAGCCCTAGTCCTGACAAGGACATCAATGGGATTCTGTAATAGCATTTAACACTACCTCATGTGGGAAAGATTTCCAGAGGAAGTGAGGACTGTGCTTAAATCCGAAGACAAAAAACAGTATGAAGGTGAACAGCAGAAAAGGGCTGGGGGGCGGGGGGGGGGGTGCGTGCATTTCAGACAGAGGAAGGAGCATGTTCCCTCTTTCCTGCATCAAATCAGACCCAAATCATGGACATCCAGGCCAATTCTCTCTCTTAAATATCACTGTTGGCCCATCATTTTCAATTCCCACTGCTACTTCTTTCCTTTCTACCATCATCACATCACTAATTTAATCTGCACGTGCTATGGACTGAATATGCCTTCTGCAAATTCACCTGCAGAAATCCTAACCCCCAAAGCAATAGTATAAGTGGATGGGTCTTTGGGGAAGTAATTGGGATTAGATGAGGTCATGAAGGTGAAAGCCTCATGAATGAGATTAGTACCCTTATGTGAGGCACAGGAGAGCATGCTTACCATCTCTGCCTATTTGGGAGGAAATAAGAAGTAGGCAGTCTGCAGCCCAAAGAGGGCTTTCAGCAGAACTCGGCCAGGTGGCACCCTGATCTTACGCTTCCAGCTTCTAACACTGAGAAACAAATTTCTGTATTAGCCACCTAGTGTAAGGTACTTCATTATGGCAGCCCAACTGACATTTATTTATTTTTAAATCTCTCACACATCTTTTAAAACTCCTCCAAAATCTTTTTCAAAATCCAGTCAAGTCCTCATTGACTCTCAAATGCCTTTCTCCTTTCATTTCTCCTCGGCAAATTTTATTACCTTCTGCCCTAAATTCTCTCTCCTGTAGTGGAAACCCTGATAGCCTCTCAATCTTCTAAACTTCTCCAGGCATTTTTGTTTTTGTTTTTTACTGTCAGAGTATAAAAATTTCTCATGGGGATAAAGGAAAGGGAAAGAGAAATTTCAAATATCTTTCTTTTATTTTCTCGCTTCTTTTAAGTAGAGAAGACACAGTTACCTCTTTGGTAGTTTTATTTCTTACTGTGGCCCAAATTTAGGTTCATATCTTCTCCTCTATATATCATAACTTGGGAAATATTCATTCAAATTTAGAAGACGCTTACTGTCCTATTTTATGACAAACAGGAAAAGACGTTTTATTTTAACAAAATATTTTAAACTTCATTTGAATATATCATTGGTATGGTAAGCCTGAGGAGAGAATCCAGAACTCAGGAATGAATTACTCTTTCTAAGAAAGTGGGACAGAATTCTGCTCTTTAACATTACAGATCAGTATAATTTATCCTACCCCAGCCTATACTATACATTACTATGTTAATATTCTGACATCTTTTTTGAAGAGTTATTTTGTGTTCTTTCAGGGTAGACACATGACAAGTCAGAACCAACTCTGATTTCACCCTCGTGCTTATAAAAATTTCAAATTCATGGTAGTCAACAGTGTCCTGAAATTCTGCTAGAAATATGAAAAACTAAAGAGTTTTACGGTCATTGTCATCTGCACACTCTCACTTAATTTTCTAATAATCCAATAGGAGGTTTCAGCATTTTTATTTTACAAGACAAAATTAAAATGCAAGGAAAATAAGAAATTTGTTCTAGAACAGATTTTCATTGGCAGAATTCAATATCTGAATCAGATATTAGAGTGCATATCTGCTCTGATATTTAGTTATTCTGTTTACTCAACACTAGCTTTGTGGGTCTTCTAAACTGGTAGCCAATCAGTCACTTTTCTTTACCCTTTTAAGTATCCTACTTATTGACCACCTCCTCTTATCTTTTTGGGCCACTGCCTCTAGTAGTCCAATTTCAACAATTCTTCCACTAGCATCAGATTCTCCAATCCCATGTAATGCCATTAATAACCCTTCATATTCCTACTTCCCTCCATATCTAGTTCAGTTCCATGCCAATCATTATAACCAGTACAGCAGAAACAACTAGAAGCCAACCAAAAGTTGTTCTACCCTTCTAGAGAAATAAATACATAAGCAAAAAAGACGGTATTCAGCCAGGAATTACTTTACCTACTTTACTTTATGCTGGAAGCAGATAGGGTCATAAGACTAGTTCTCCCCAATAGAATGTGAGTGGCTGTGATGTGTGCTATTGCCAGAATATTTTCTAAAAATTGGTCTTCTTTTCTAAGCTTTCAAGAAAAACCTTGAGGTTAAGACTGTTGGGTATAGCAAGGCCACAAAAGCAAAAGATAGGTTCCTGAATCACCTAATGGGAAAAAGATAACCCCCAACCTCATATGTGTGTGAGAAATACATCTGTTTTATGTTGAAGCATTACATCAGGAATCTGTTTTTACAGCAATTTACACTATCTTAACTAATATACACAGCTCCTTGCCTATCTCTCCCTCAGATATGCTGGTTTGGCTGGTTCAATCTACTGTTCTGTTTACTCATTGTTGGAACTGAGCAGTTGAGCAGATCTCAAAGGAAAAATAAATGAAATTTTAAATAATTAAAACCATGTTACATTATATCTTTTTATATTTGTGAAATCAAATAACAAATGAGCTCTCAATATCAGTGCTAGCCCGAAATACTACTGCATTTCTCTGGTCAGTACATTCTTCTCCTTACTGAGGTGACTCTCTGATACTCCCATGAGTCTCTACATCCAACACCATTTCCTTCTTTCCAAATTTCACCTGATGATCTTTTTTCATTTCAGGAGTAAATGAAGCTATCAGTAGAGAGCTGCCATGTCCTCCCACCAACTCCATCAGCCAACTAGCATCCATGCCCAGATTTTCTCTTCCCTCTCTCTTTGCTGGAACTTTTATTCTCCTGCCTATCAATGTGCCAACTCATCCAGACTCCTGTACTATTCAATGTCACGCATGGATCATGAATCAAAATTTTCCCTTTTACCTGACCAAACATTATTAAAAAATATCTATCTATCCATATATAAAAATATATATATATACATATATAATATTATATTATATAATTTTAATATATTTATTTTTATATATAATTTATATATGTATATATAAATTATTTCATATCTTAAAAGTGAATTTCTTTTATCCTTCATTCCCTTTCACCTAATTCTCCAATCTTCTGTTCCTTTTTTAATAAAATTCGTCCAGGTCCATTCTTCTCATTCTTTCTTGAAACCACACCAATTAAGATTTTTGTCTCCACCTCGTAGAACTTCTGTTAGCAAGGCCACCACTGATATCCTTTTTGGCTAAATTCAGTTGTTGTTTTTTAATCCACTTCTCCCTTAATGTAGTATCTATATTTAATTACTCCAGTGTTTTATACTACTTTTTTTTTGTCAGTTGATTTCTGGAACATCATTCTCCTTTAGCATTCTTTCTTCATCTCCCAGGTTGCTACTTCTCATTTTCCTTTCTTACACTTTCATCACTATTCTGATTTCTAAATATTAGAATAGGAATTAAACTTTAGACATCTTCTTTATCTACACTAGGCTCTTAGGTGATCTGATTGTAGATCAGCAATATAAGCAATCCCTTAATTATCAACTTGATGTTTAGAAATACTCAATGGATATCTTCATCCAAGGCCTATGTCCTAAATTCTGCTCCCTGTTCAACATCTTCTCTTTAATGTATAATATCCAAAATTATATGGGGCACCTGGGTGGTTCAGTGGATTAAACCTCTCTCTTTGGCTCAGGTCATGATCCCAGGGTCCCAGGATCAAGCCCCACATTGGGCTCTCTGCTCAGCAGGGAGCCTGCTTCCCCCTCTCTCTCTGCCTGCCTCTCTGCCTACTTGTGATCCTCCCTCTCTCTCTGTCAAATAAATAAATAAAATCTTTAAAAAAATAATATCCAAAATTATAAATCTCAAATTTAGCGTATGTATGGAACAATTCAACCTTTGCTACAATATGCTTCTCTTCAAGACTTCCCCATCCCAGTAAATGGCAACTTCATGTATCTACTTGTCTAGGCAGAATTCTTCTCTCTTTACCACATCCAGTCTCTGTTATATCAGCAAATTCTGTTCACTTTATCTTAAAATAATTACACAATAGAACACTTCTCACCATTTCTGCTGCTACCACCCTGGCCCAAGACAACTTCCACTCTTCCCTGCATTGTTCAACATAGCTTCCTAACTAGTCTCCCCAATTCTATCCTTGCTTCCTTTAGGCCACACATATTCTCAAAATATAAATTACATCATTTTCTTCCCTTGCTTAAAATTCTCCAGGGGCTTCCCATCTCACTCACAGGAAAAGCCTGATTCTATAAAAGCTCTATGTGACCTAATGCCCTTTACCACCATGAGTTCATTGCCTACCTCTCTCTTTCTCAGCAATCTCTAGTCTCTGGTTCAGGTTATCATCATTCTTCCAACATCCTTGGACATGTTACCATGTCTGGGATTTTACACCCATTTTTTACTCCCATAATGCCTTTCCCAGGATAACTATGTCTTGGCCCTAATTTCCTGCAAATATCAATAAAGTTCCAACTGTCAGATACTTTTCCTGACCACTCTATAAAGATACTCCTTTACCATCTGTTTTTTCTTTGTCCTTCTTTAGCAAGCAGGCTAGCTAGATATCACTATCTATCTATCTTATCTATCTGTATATCTGTATCTATATTTATATCTATATCTATATCTATCTATATCTATGTGGGGACCAGAGAGCAAGCTAACAGGATCTTTGTGGTCTGAGGGCCAGGTCAGAGACCAACTCTACCCACCACAGTTCAGCCCTAAAGTGCTGCCATAACTGCAGCTGGCAGAGGCAAGTAAACCATACAGCATGAAGTAGGCATAGAAAAACAGATTTGCCCTTAAGCTAGTTGATCTGACACGATGTAGTATAACAGCACTAAATGAGAAAGCTGTTATTCACCAGTAGATTGTCCTGTTGATTGTTCTGTTGAATTATCTGTGCAATGATCAAGGTGACTCCCACGTGATTGTATTGTGCTTGAATCATATAAAGCTGCTGTAAACCAATAAACGTTCTCTGGACATTAGCTGCAACCCTCCCAACCCTTTTTCTTTGTATTTTTTTTTTCTTTCTCATTCCCACCCCAGAACTCGGGTTTCTCCTTTCAGTCAAGGCTGGTCCTTGGCAGGTGGCGCCCAAACAAGGACGTGAGTACTCGGGATCGGCATATGGCACAGCACGTGAGGAACTCCTTGGGGGTAGAGACGTCTCAGCATTCGGAATCCATAAATGGAGGAGCAATTGTGCGTCAGGAGTAATAAATTATGAAACAGCTACAGGCCAAGGATAGGTCGCTTTTCATACCAGGTCTTAAATCTATGTTAAAGTCTTAGGGAACAAAAGTTAGTGATGCTCAAATAGAGAGATTTCTAAAATTTGTCCAAGAAGTTTACCCCTGGTTTTCTAAGGAGGGCACAGTTAATCTTCCTACCTGGGAAAAGATAGGAGAATGGCTTAAAGATTATTATTCTGTACATGGTCCCACCAAGGTTCCTGTTGATACTTTCTCTTTGTAGAACTTGGTACTGATTGCCTTGATCTGGTCGATGAATTGGAAAACGTTTGGGGCTCTTTACAACCACTTTCTGGAACTGCTACAGGGATAGAGGCTTCTACTAAAAATAACTTAAAGAAGTGCCCTTAGGAGTCCAACTTATCATTGGCACAATGCATTCCTGTGGTCCACAGTGCACCCCCCCCCCCCATTATTCCACCTCTGCATTCTCTAATACTCTTCCTCATGAGTATGATGAACTCTCTCCCTTGGACAAGGGGGAGCTTGAGGAGGCTGCTGCTGCATATCATCGGGAGGAGGACGTTTTTCTTGCTCAAAAACAGAAAGACCCTATACCCAGCTCCTCCCAAACCCAGCAGCCAGTAGTCAGCCCCCTTCTGACATGCTGGATGGTAGCTATGTAAATAAGCAAAGAAGCCTTCTCCTAGTAAACTCGGGCTGCTGGAGGATACACAGGCCACACTTAGCAAATGGGACTCAGACTTTCTCTCTCTGTGTTCCTCCTAATATGTGGGCCTTCTCCCTTACTCATTTCCCAGGTTGATGGCTGTAACTGGAGCCAGCTGTGGTTGGTCTTCCTTGGCATGGAGACCTTAAGGAATATATCCAAGCAGCTGCCCAAACTCCCTTTGTTTCAGGGAAATTGCCTGTCTTCTCTGGCCCAACATGGACCGAAGCCCTCTCCTCTTGTCGGTAGTAAAACATGACATCTGCTCCTCTATTGGAGTTGAAAAGCTCTAAAACTGGGAACCCTTTCTCTGCCTTCTGGCAGCATTTCGTCTCTTCTGTCTCCTCCTTTTCTTATTTCTGCACCAACTTGGGTGTGGCCTGCATAACTGACCTCTATACCATTCTCAGTGCCTCCGGCACCATGGTTCCTCCTCTCTTCACTGTCAAGGAGCAAGAAGAGCAGCTCCTGGACCTAACAACTCCAACTCCACATTCCCCCACCCAGGTCTCAGGTAAAAATTGAAAGTGGGGTGGGCCCAGGTGCAACATAATTCAGTATTTAAACTAAGTTAAGTTTGTTGGTATAATTAAAATAGGCATGCCTTTAAAGTTATCAGCACTAAATATGAAACATTCAATCAAGGTTAACTGAAGTTCAAATAAATTTGTTCATGTTATCTGTTGAAATTTGTTAGCAAAAAGGTAACTAAACTGATGGTTAATTGTCTCAAAGTTTACATAGGTAATTGTTAAGATAGCTTTCAAAGTCTTCGGTAACCCAAAACTTTGACATGCTTATTGGATGATAAATGGAATTAAATTTGTTGGACATCTAGGTCTTTTCCAAATGGGATAAAATGCTAAATCACTGTAAACTTGGACATAGGTTTGTGCTTTTGACTTCTTACTGCAAAGAAACTAAGGATATTTAAATCTGTTGGTAAACCTGCTTTTTGTGCTTAACTGACTTCCCAAATTTGCATTCTAAAACTTCTGGTGTAACAGTTCCCAACCGGTTACTCCTTAGTCTTCTCTGGAGACTAAGGTTTCTAAGAGTGTAAAATTCTGCTAACTATAAGACTGGAAATAAAGGAAATAACTCTGTATGTGGAAAAGTAGAAGATATATAAGAAAGTTACAAGGAATGGGAATGCATTTTTGAAGGTAAAAGAACGTAATTTTGTCCTAAATAAGATGGTAGTTTGGAAAGAGAGCATGAGACAAAATCTGAATGCAAAGGAAAGTTGTAGAAGGTTTGTGAAGGGAAATCTTTGGAAAGGAACTTTGGGTGTGGTCAGGACTAAGATTGAAATGAATGGATTTTAAAGGTAAACTGGTATAAGACTGAAATTCTCTGTTCTAAAGACAAGTTTTCTTGAATTGTTAATCTGCTCTGGATAACAAAATGGTAAGCAAAATGGTAAAACATTTTTCTTTTTTTCCCTTTTGTCTGCCCAAAAAACCAGTTTCTATGTTTTGTCTTTTATCCCGTCTTTTCCGTTACTTGGTTAAAACTTCACAGTATTAAAGGCGCTACATTTTGCTAACAACTATAGAACCCTACATATTTGCCTTTCAATTCTCATATTGTCACTTCGGTTAAATAAAAATAATTTTTGTAATGATCTGTAATACTATACTATGCAGGCTTGTGCTTATAACTTCCTAAGGTTTTAACAAACTTCCCAGGATTTAAATTGTAAATGAATTCTCTTTAACTCTTCAGACTTTTTCTTTGGTATGCTAAGTTACTCTGCAGGTACTGTTAAATAATGAGCCTTAGGTTGCATTTGGGTAAATGCTGTAACTATTCTCAAGATAATATGCAATTCCTAACAATTTAGTGTGTTAATACAAGGTCATCATTACTGGATATTTTGGCTGTTGAAGTGTTTTATGTCACAGAAATAATCTGATTTCCTTGCCACCTCTGTTATAAACTCTCATCACTGGAACCATGTCCATTCTGAGGTTTTGTCATTTCTAATTGTTCTAATTCTCCTGTAAAATGAGATTCATCTTTAAGGAAGTTCAGAAAAAGAACTTTTAGGACAACACGGGTATTCAATATCTTTAAGATCAGAACTGAAATGAGTAAGAATTTCCAGAACTAACTAAAGCTGCGTTCAAACTGAACAAGAACTAGTAACATGAGACTAAATGAACTAAAAGATTATAGTGCTGTGACTCTTGTTTGAAACATTGCTGGTTCTCTAATGTTTGCTCTTCCAGACTAAGGAAAAATTTTGTTAATATAGCAGTGACCTACAGAAATGTAAAAATAGTCATTTGTAAACAAATCAAAGCATTCAACTTTCCTCTCTACCTGAACCCTCAAACTCAAATTGTCTCCACCCAGAAAACATCATGCCTAAGTGCAGTGGAAGGATCCTTTAACAAATCAATGGTCTGGCCCTGATCCTGTTTTAATTTGGGGACAAGGGCATGTGTGTATTTTTCCTAGAAACACTGATGGACCCATCTGGCTCTCTGAGCACCTCCTAGGTACTTGGAACAGATCACACTCCAGAACTTCTGGCTCTATCCCCATGCCTCATCCTGCCATTCCGGAGGCTGAGAATTACACCCCTGATGGCTGCTTCTCCACAGCAGCCACCTCATGCAAGAGCAACCCGTCAAGCAACGATCCCAACTTGGGGCAACTGAAGACCCGTACAGTGCAGGTGCAGGAATTGTTGGAAGGTCAGAAAGTTAAGAGTGAACCCGAAATGCTTTTTCTAGCCCTGATAGTGCTTGTTGCCTGCTAGGTATCCATTGCATCTGCTGATACAACTTATTGGGCCATTGTTCAAGCCATCTGAATTTGCCAAACAAGTATTTGATAAAACACAAAATTTATTGCACGCCAAGGGTCTTACTTCCTTTCTTTATTCGACTGCTGTCATGCCAACTTTTGTCTTCTTGTTTGCGTGTCTTTTGCCAGTCTTCATCCAAGTGGAGTTCTGATCCCTCCCGAAGCTCCAATCTGGCCTCCATGAGCTTCGTCTGAAAAATAAAAGGGGGCAACGCTGGTGACCAGATAGCAAGCGGACAGGGTCCTTGTGGTCTTAGGGCCAGGTTAGAGACCTTACCCACCACGGTTCAGCCCTAAAGTGCTGCTATAACCGCAGTGGGCGGAGGCGTGTAAGCCACACAGCATGAAGTAAGCACAGAAAAATAGATTTGGGCTTAAGCTAGTTGATCTGACACAACACAGTATAACAGCACTGAATGAGAAATCTATTATTCACCAGTAGATTGTCCCTTGATTGTTCCATTGAATATTCTATGCAATGATCAAGGTGACTCCCAGGTGATTGTATTGTGCTTGAATCATACATATCTGCTGTAAACCAATTAAAGTTGTCTCAGTATTAGCTGAGATCCCATTCTTTGTGTTTTTGTTTTTGTTTTTTTTCTTTCTCATTCCAATCCCAGATCTCAGGTTTCTCCATTCTCCAGTCAAGGCTGGTCCTTGGCATCTATATATCACTGCCGCTTCCCTGATGCTTTTAAACAAATGGAGTTTATCATTTACAAAACATCTTACACAGCTGTCTACCCAGTTATACTCTGTTCCACGACATTCTTGACACTCGGGTGCATGAGACTCGTTTTGCTGCTTCTGTACTTTTCTGGGAATTCCTTGAAGGCATCTAAAATCATGTCTCCCTAAGAATATCACAAAGTCATATATTCTTGGGGACTCTACTCTTAGTTCTTCCAGAAATCCTACATGATTTGCAAAGTTCTTTTTTTTTTAAAGATTTTATTTATTTGTTTGACAGAGAGAAAGATCACAAGTAGGCAGAGAGGCAGGCAGAGAGAGAGGGGGAAGCAGGTTCCCTGCGGAGCAGAGAGCCTGATGCAGGGCTGGATCCCAGGACCCTGAGATCATGACCTGAGCCAAAGGCAGAGACTTAACCCACTGAGCCACCCAGGCACCCCGACTTGCAGTTCTTATTTCCTCTCCAACTCTTTCCTAACTCCCAGACCAAAAACCTTTATAGATCTCAGAGACAAGAAATTTTGCTCTGAAATCAGTATTTTTACCATGTTTTTCCCAAAATACGCTGTCTTTGCTGAGAATTCAGTTTCCCACTCTTTCCATCCCACCCTTTTTCAAAAAACTCCATGCTTTCCTTCCTTGAGACAGTAAATCCTATCCTGAAATGGTCAGAGCGTGGACTGGGAAGATGGCAAAGGGTAAAAGAAAATACGAGAAACAAAAAGAAGGAATAGAAATGGTATTTTTAAAACAGGTTAGTCAGAATTACAGACAGAAAGTAGAATGGTGGTTGCTAGGAGCTGCGGGGGGAAGGGAGAACAAGGAGTTGTTAAATGGGTACAGAGTTTCAGTTTTACAAGAATGAAGAGTTACAGAGATGGATGGTGGCGAAGGTTGCACAATATGATGAATGCATCTAGGATCAGTGAAACATGCACTTAAAAATAGTTAATGTTAATGTTTTAAAAAAGTCAGCAAAATGTAGATCTGGGAAAGGCAAGGATGTTGAAAACTAATTAGCAAGAGCAAATTGACCTTTCAACAGTGTAATACACAATATTTTACTGTGATCCATCCCCTGCTTAACACTTTTTGCTTCTTCAAAGGTAACCCTGGAGCATTATTTTCTTACCCCCCCCCCCAGGGTCCCTTCCCTCTGAATTTTGTTGCACCTAGAGTATCAATGGTATAGAAACTTGAGTTATCCTTCCTTGAAGGTTGGCATAACTAGGGACAGGACAGTGTCCTAAGGTGGAGGCAAGAAGTTGTAACCACAGGCATACCCGTGGATGAGAGAAGCTTGAGAACCGGAGGTGCCATCTTTCCCTATGTGTCAATTACTTTGCAGCTCTTAAGCCTGTTTATTAAATTAGACATGGGGAGACACTAAGATAGAAGTGCAAAAAAGAATAAAAAATAGTTAAAATGGTATGTTTAATGTTAGGTGTATCTTAACACAGTAAAATGTTGGGAAGAAACATTATGTTGTCACATAGAGGAGTAAAGAACATATACTAGTGACCCCTGGCTTCCTGATACTCTAATATCTCCTCAAATCAGTGCTTTTCCTGCCATTTCATTCCTGGGGTGCACACGTGGGTGCACACACACACACACACGCACAGGAATCTCTATGGTAACTCAATGAATTCCTTTAAAAGTGCTACATTAATGTGAAAGCGGATATCAATAGCCTACATCTCCTCAAAAGAGATATAAACCATTTATATAGTAAGAGGATCATATGGCAAGGATTTAAAGATGGGATATTACGGAAAAGTGGTAGGTAGGCCAGTTGAGATATTTTGGCAAAGACAGGCTGTCCACTGCTGGAGATTACAGTATGCAGGCTTAAAAGATCAACTGAATTTAAGCATCAAATAGAAATCAGTTAAAAAATGAAAAATTCTTAAAAGTAGCCTAGTTTTAGATTGATTCTAAACATTTAAACTTGACCATATCTTCAATTACTAGTTAACCTATTTTCATATGAGAGAGTCTCCCCTCTTTTATGAACAGTCCCAATTTGTCATATACCAGCCCCCACCACAACACCAGGTACCTAGACACACACACACACACACACACACACGCATGCATACGTACACACACGCATGATGCATGCCAGCACAAAAAGACAATGAAAGAAAGAAGTTGAGTTTTGTGGGGAACAGAAAAAGCAGATGAAATTTTGGAAAGAAAGCAGAGGAAATAGGAGATCTGAGTGATCTCTAATATTAGTAAATGTCACAAAAATATTTAAGCAAAAGCAAATAGATACATGTGATTTTTCAAGAAATTCTTTGACATACAAATTGCTGTCTGACACATGAAAAAATATTCATCATCATTAGCCTTCAGGGAAATTCATTGAGATAACATTGAGATTGAGATAACACTTTACACCAGTTAGAATGGCAAAGATTAACAAGACAATAAAACAACAAGTGTTGGAGAGGATGTGGAGAAAGGGGAACCCTCTTACACTATTGGTGGGAATGCAAGTTGGTGGAGCCACTTTGGAAAACAGTGTAGACATTCCTCAAAAAATTAAAAATAGAGCTACCCTATGACCCTACAATTGCACTTCTGGGTATTTACCCCAAAGATCCAAATGTAGTGAAAAGAAGGGTCATATGTACCCCAATGTTCATAGAAGCAAAGGCCACAATCACCAAACTGTGGAAAGAGCCAAGATGCCCTTCAAAAGATAAGTGGATAAAGAAGATGTGGTCCATCTATATAGTGGAATATTACTTAGCCATCAGAAAGGATGAATA
This sequence comes from Mustela nivalis, assembly GCF_964662115.1. Taxonomy (NCBI): domain Eukaryota; kingdom Metazoa; phylum Chordata; class Mammalia; order Carnivora; family Mustelidae; genus Mustela; species Mustela nivalis. Next base: position 38,095,483 of record NC_139023.1, on the reverse strand, counting down.
CCCAACTTTTGTATCAACATGGATGGGAGTAGAGGAGAGTATGTTGAGTGAAATAAGTCAAGTCATAATGAAAGAGTGAAAGAGTCAAGTATCATATGGTTTCACTTACTTGTGGAGCATAAGGAATAATATGGAGGACATTAGAAGGAAAGGAAAAGTGAATTGGGGAAAATCAGAGGGGAAAATAAACCATGAGAGATTGTGGACTTTGAGAAACAAACTGAAGGTTTTAGAGGGGAAGTGGGGGTGAAAGGATAGGTGAGCCTGGTGGTGGGTATTACAGAGGGCACATATTGCATGGAGTACTGGGTGTGGCACATAAACAATGAATCTTGGATCACTGAAAAAAAAAAAAAAAAACACTCTTTGAAATGGAAAGAAAAACAGGAGTTAAAAAAAAAAAAAAAAAACAAACCCAAATGGTGATTGTTCTGATTTTCATGCTAGGATTTAAATTTAGCTTGTAAAATTTTCCTGCTCTAACAGTTCTGACATTTAAAAAAATAAAGAACTTATACAAAGTTAGATATTTGCTGTTGCATTTAAGGCACTCTGTGTGTTCAGCAAATGTCATAATGCCATTAAGTTCCTTTCACAGACATGCAATTTGATCATCTTACTGCGGGCTCTTAATGCAGTGAGTGCTTTGGGGAGTACAAGGTAGAGCCTGAGGGCCTGGTAAGGAGTTTTCAAATCCTTATGGTTGGGCATGAATTTTAATATTGTGTCATTAAGAAAATGACTCTCAATTAGTGTGGCATTTACCCTCTCTTATTTTGTTTTTACAAGACCCATTTCTCAAAAGTTTCCACTGATAAAATATATTCTCTAAGTTAGAAAAGTGTTTAAAAATTAATACCTGAAAAATAGCATTTTATCATACTGCTTTCATTATATGACATAACCAACTGTGTTGCTAGGCAACTAGCTATGGCTTTTGGAAAACTGCATACTTTATAATAGATTACTTTAGAGGCACTTTTTCAAAACAAATAGAATAGAATTATCTAAAAACATCTTGTGAAAATTCTTATAAAATGTATTCTTAAAAAGTCAACATCTCCAAAAGTGAGGAGGAGATGCTCCTATCAGATAGGTACTATAGTTTTCATTTATCAAGAAGAGAAATTAAGAGAGAAAAAAAGAAAGAGAGAGAGAGAAGGAGGAAAAGAAAGAGTAAGAGAGGAAGAAATCTCAAATTTCTTTACAAGTATCCAAAGTGCTAATGAAAATGTTAAATGTAAATTATTCATTATATTCAATTTTCACTCAAATATTTCTTTGGTGAGAAAAAACATAACTTTTTTGTAAAGAATGAACCATATATATACACATACACATATACATAGAATAGACTTGAAATAAATAAAAAAAGTAAATTGCTAGAGCCATCGTTTTGTCTACTGGTTTCCTAACAGCTCTCTTATATACAGAAATTATCATCAGACTTAAAAGAAACCACTTTTGGTGACTAACACTAGTCAACAATGACTTACTTTAGTATGGAGAGGATTACTGCATTAGTAGAAGTTCAGAATATATAACACGTAAAGTCTATTTCAAACTCGTTTCTGTGACTCCATAAGATATTATATTTTATTCTTTAACAGGGTATTTTAAATAATAAAGTGATATATGTTAGCTGTAGAGATTCTGGGTAATATGGAAATGCATAAAAGAAAAGATTTATCACTCATAATATTAAAACCTAAAAAATAAAAGCTGTTATTAATATTTTAACATATATCTTACTAGAAATTTTGCTTCTACATATATCATTTTAATTTAGAGTATTAATTTTTGCTTTTACTTTTCTATGAACCAAATTAATATGTCATATATATAATCTTATATTTTCTCTTTTTCAGTTAATGTTATACTGTGAACATTTTTCCATATATAACTTCTTGGAAATATATTATTAAGTAAGTGAGTGACAGGCTACCATATGGCTGTAACATGATTCATTTAGTTATTCTACTGTAGCTGGAATTTTCCACCAAGATTTCATTATTATAAATAATGTTGCAATGAATGTCCTTATTTATAAATCATGGTTCACATCTCTGTTGAGTACCTTAGAGTAGGTGACTAGAAGTGAATTTACAGAGTCAAAGGGTATACATAATTCCATGACTGTAAGTAGGTATTTTTAGTTATTTCTCAGTAAGCAAAAAAAAAAAAAAAATCCACCAACAATGGATGAGAATGGATAATACAGCCTAATTGACATTGGATAATACTACGTTGAATATTACGTCAGTCTGGGAAAGAAAATTCAATTGCATTTTGTGCTTTTAGTGAAATTGAATATATTCTTTTTTGCTTATTTCCATTTTTATTTCTTCTTTTGTAAATATGTGTTTTTTATTTTTCAGTTAGCATTCCGTCTTTCCTTTTTTCTTACTTTCATAAATGTTTAGTGTACATGTATTGGAGTGACACCTTTCAGAGATCTAGGATCATTTTGGATTCTTTTTGGTGTAATAAGATAGTTACAGGATGTTGAAAAAGAGTATAGTCTAAGCTTTTTATATCCTACAGCAGAGACAGCTATCTATTGAAGGCTATCTAGCCAAGAATTATGTTTCAGGAAGTCTGTTTTAAGGAATTCTGCTTTCTTAGTTCTAACTGCTGCTTTAGTTTTCCCAGTGGAGAACTTCTCATTCCTCCATTGTGTGCCAGTTGTATGTTCAGGACAAGTGGCTCTGAGGGATGTCAGAGTTGTAGGATAGAATAAATTCTGGTGTTTGCACCTCCTAGAAGAGTTGCCCACTGATGAATAGAACCTTCCGTGAATTGTCATTTGTGTGAGAAATAAGCTTCTGGATCTTTGAGTCTTTACAGACTTTTGGCTCTACTTACAATAACAACTGTCTAGTTCAACAATGCACTGAGACTCTGTTCCCTGAGCAAGATTTATTTCCTGTCGTCAACACTCCACAAATGTGAACCCCAGTGTTCACTTGATCATAGGGCAAACCTAGAAATTTTTTTTACCCAATACTCATAACTAATCCCTGAGGTTACAACTAGATAAGAGTTTCAAAAGGAGTTGTCCTTACCCTTTTATTCTTTCCCCTGGGGCAGAAAAGATTGACTGTTGTAACCACAAATCACAAACATATTACTTCATTTTATTTGCTGACCTCCTTTAAGGCCTTAAAAAGCAGGCTTTTCTCTCAGTAAAATTTTAAACAGGAAACAGAAAACAACTGGAGAATTTTCATAGCATTTTTGAAGACATTATATGTTCTCAACCCTATTTTAATGTGGTATCTTCTAGGAAATTTTTAATTATTATTTATTTATTTATTTTTATTTTAGACATATCGAGAGCATGAGCTAGAGGGGCAGAGAGAATCTCAAGCAGGCTCCGCAGTTATTGTGGAGCCTGACGTGGGGCTCTATCCTAGGACCCTGAGATCACGACTTGAGCAAAACAAGAGGGGGACACTTAAGGGACTGAATCACCCAGGAGCCCCTTTTCTGGGGACTTTTAAATCCAATAGATAAACACAGTCTGGGTTATTTTCCCTCCCACCCTTATCAACTCCCCAAAGAAAAGATAAAGATAAACATTGGTTACAGAGTAGGGATAAGATCTTTATTTCTCTGAAGGGAGATTTGATTATATCCCAGAACAACTGGAAGCTGTGCTAAACTATATATATAAATTTTTACATTCCAGGTGCACAAAAAATTATTGTGGCAATCTTTTTAAATATTTTTGATTCCCAGGCACACCTAAATTCTGTTTCTGAAGTTCTGAGATTAATACTGAAGATACATATGCTCAACAATGTTCCCAGATGAGGCTAATTGCATTTAGTCTTGGAAACAAAGGATTTGTTATTTTGAAAAATCAGTATAAAGTAATTAATTTTAAATTACTGACTTTTATTATCAAATGAAATTTGCCACCCTTTTATTGCTTCTTTCCTATTTTTATTGAAATGACTTTATTGTGTTACAAATAAATAATATTTTTCCTCTAAATTTATTCTTTTAGAGATCTCTTTATAAAATTCTTATTTTTTAAGTATTAACAATTATTATTTACATGTTACTATTTTCTGGTTTAATTGTTCATCACAATTTTTATACCTGTACTTCCCTTCTTGAAAAATTTAATTTGATGTATATTTCCATTAGCTGACTATATCTTAAGTAATTTTTTTCAGGATGACTACTTAGGTGGTATAATTTTTATGCCCTTGCATGTCAGAGAGTATCTTTCTCCTGCCCTTGCAAATAAATGATGGATTCTCTGGGTATAGAATTCATAGGCCTTAATCTTTTTTTCCTTCAAAGCTGCTGATGTTGCTTTATTGATTTCTGACCCCTAGTGATCAGAAGGAAAAAATTTAACATGAACCTCATTATATCCTTTGAAAGCAACTCATCTTTTCTGCTGGATATGCAGCATGTCTATTTTCACTAAACTTGCCTGGTACTCTCTGACCTCTTCTGATTTGAAGCTTTAAGTCTTTCCTCAGATTAGGAAACGTTTTAAAGTGTTTATTTGATGATTATCTCTCCATCACCTCTTACTGTTCTCTTTCATTCGAATTCCAAATAGCAGTATATTGGTTCTTCTGAATCCTTACAAATCTTATTCTCCAAATGGATAGTTTTTTTCCTGCAAAATCCAATCAAATGATAATTATCTCTGTTTTAAAGTTTTGTCATAATGCTTTTTATATGAATGAATTATTTTTTTAACTTTTTTTTTTAAGATTTTTAAAATATATTTGACAAAGAGAGAGCATAGGCAGGGTGAGGGGTAGAGGTTAGAAGCAAGCTCCCTGCTGAGTAAGAAGCCTGGTGCAGGACTCAGTCCCAGAACCTTGGGATCATGACCTGAGCTAAAGGCAGACATCTAACCGACTGAGACACCCAGATGCTCCTGAATGCATTCTTTTCCCATCTTAGATTTCCTCTTTTTAAATTTCAATATATAAGATATCACTGTGATTAAAAATTAGATATTTTATTGGTTCCTCTTATTTCTTTTTTTAGTAAATCCATTCCATAGCTCCTTAGTTTCAATAGTTCTGAATGCACTTTTTGTGCTACTCAATTTTTTTAAGACCATGTTATGTGTATATATTGTGTTCAAGTCTAACTTCTTTTTAAAAAATTTTTATTTATTTATTCAACAGAGACAGACATAGTGAGAGAGGGAATACAAGCAGGGGAGTGAGAGAGGGAAAACTGTCTTCCCGCTGAGCAAGGAGCCCAGTGTGGGGCTCGATCCCAGGACCCTGGGTCATGACCTAAGCAAAAGGCAACTCAATGACTGACCCACTCAGGTGCCTCTCAAGTTTAATTTTTATCCCTCATTTGTTTTCTAACAATATATTTAACAGATAGATGTGCTGCTGCTTTTATAATTTACAAAATTTTCCTTAATGAAAGCTAGATGCATACATGCCCTGCTTGTTGTCCATGTCAAACTTAAGAAAGAAATCTGGAAACCACGACTCCATTTTTATTTTTAAAAAGCATGTTAAGTGCCCTATGATATGCTTATGGGGCAAATAAAGCCTGAAGGCCTGAAGGTAATCTCCCGAAAAACTGCCCCTTGTTCAGGGAAGTCAGTGTTTTCATGCTAGTTAGGCCTTCCTTCAACTGATTAGATAAGGCCCACCCCTCTCATGGAGAGCAATCTGCTTTACTCAAAGTTCACTGATGTCAATGTCAATCTCATCAAAAACACACTCAACTTAATACATAAAGCTAACCATCACAGTGTCATGATGGAAAAATCATTATAAATATCCCAAAGAACTTAATCAATTTATTTAACCAGTTTGAGCCTCTATATATTTCTCTGTAAAAGGGGAATAATAGCACACAATAAGTGGTTATGGGAATGAAATAACATGACACAACAAAGCACAGAAGGAGAGCCCAATCCAGCAAATAATGAGTCAGGAATTTATCCTGAAATTTAAAAAAAAAAAAAAAAAAAAAAAGAAGGAGAGAGAAAGAGAGAATATAACAGGTGGATCTCCAGAGGATATGGGGGAAGAGTTAGGAAGGGAAATATTAGCTGATGTTCTATAGGTTTCCAATATAATCTCTCATTTAATTAATTTTACATTACTGAACTAGGCAGTTTCTAAATGAGGCAGTTAGCATCCTGGTTAAGAACAGTGGCATTTACACAGACAGACATGGCTTCACATTCAAGCTCTGGAACTTACTGGTAGCCAACCTGTTTAAGCCACCTAACCCCTCTAAGCCCCAGTGATCTCATATATAAAATTAGGAATAATAAACGCTTGTCTTCTAGAGGGTTGTTGTGAGGATTCATAAGATAATGCATGTAAGCATTTGATAAATGCCTAGTATACAGAATAAGTTTGATAAATGGAACTTTTTTCTTATTATAACAAATATTAATCACTAGACCCACCTTATTATGCTATCTTAAGAAATAACATAAACAATTGTTAATGAAAATATATTGAGGATGTATATCTATTAAAATACTAAACATTGAAAAATTCTAAGCCAGTTTCTCTGGTATTTTTACTTTGTAAAAATTTATTTTCCAAAAGAGTTATTTTGTATCAACTCTAGAATTTGATAAAAACAAATATGGGATGACCACTCTTATTAGGTTTCAGTACCTCATGGGAAATTTCATTTAAATGTGCACAACCTCTCGACGATTAACCTCTATTGAATTTTTTTTTTAACCTCTATTGAATTTAAAGAAAACTTTTCACCTTTGTTTTTGAGGTTTACAAATAACTAGAGAAATAGAACCTAAATAAAAAAATAAGACATTCGCAGGAGCAAGATCCCAAAAAGTCATAAAATTAGGTTAACACTATATTTTGTTTCGTTTCCCATCAACAATGAAATTTTATATTTAACTTATTTAAAATTATCAATATGTGGTGTTAATACACATGTGTTTGTAGGAGAGAAAGATTAATTTTACATTAGGTTAATAAGTTCTTGGAAGTCAAATCTGATCATATTAAATTACCAAAGTAACAAAACAGACTGAGACTGAGATTTCAGCATGCAAAATTGAGTCTAAATCCACAATTAAATGGGGAAAATGATTAACATATGTATCATAAGTAATGTTCATAAACCTTTTCAAAAAGTTTGGCTATGCAGAGAACAAACATAGTGAAAATAGGCCTCTTATCTCTAGAAAACACATTTGTTAGGCTTAGAAACAAGATATAAATTATGTATACCATTGCTGCAATGAAAAAATACAATTGTTGCTTGAAAAATTCATTAAATTATAAATAAATTATAGTTAACCCGTGAGTTGATTATTTATCTCAGGAATTTTGGGGTGGATTTGGATGCCTACAAGGTGAATAGAATGAAAGTAGACAGCATTTCGACATTTTATCCAATTTGAAGGTGGAAATCACATACCCAAAGAAGGAGAGAAAAATAAGAGAGAGAGAGAAGTTGAGGGAGAGAAAGGGAGAGGCAGAGACAAAGAGGAAGAAAACAGAGTCTATTAAAAGGAGACCTCTCAGCCAGAACTGCACAAAAAGAATCAAGTAGAAATTAGAGTACTGATTTCCATGAGTTTTAATCTGATCAATCAAGCCACAAAGTGCCAAATAATCTGGTGTGTGGGCTTTAGAGAGTAAACCTAAAAAAATGGTCCATTTGAAAATTGATTTCAAGAAACCGAAAATTGCATCAAAAGATGAAAAGAAGAGGTTGCAGTTATCTGGAATCTTGGGTGTTGATTCTATTCATAGTAGGCTTCATTTGTGAGAAATAATTAAAAGAGATTATGTGTTTTTTCTGGCTTCTCTTATTCTTTGTCGTGTAACAACTTAATTATCTTTCTTTCAATAACTAGAATCAATATACTGCATTGATGGTCTCCTTATACTCGAAAAAATAACCTTATGACACTCTATTAATGCCCTTCTACCTCTAAAATAGAAGGAGATCTGGGCGCCTGGGTGGCTCAGTGGGTTAAGCTGCTGCCTTCGGCTCAGGTCATGATCTCAGGGTCCTGGGATCGAGTCCCGCATCGGGCTCTCTGCTCAGCAGGGAGCCTGCTTCCCTCTCTCTCTGCCTGCCTCTCTGCCTACTTGTGATCTCTGTCTGTCAAATAAATAAATAGAAGGAGATCTGATGGCTTAAAGTGCCAGACTTCTTTGTGATGAAAGCACTACAAAGAAACTTGTATCTGCATCAGAGAGTCTAGACATTCCAAGGACAGATACAAATTAAGAATAAGAGGCTTAATTAATTTTCCCTTTTGAAAATAAGGGAAGAGATCTCCTTCCCTTTCCTTTCCTATATTCTTTGCCTTAGAAAACCGGTATGTAATTCTTCCTCTCTTTAAAATGTACATAAATCTTTCCAAAAACATCTAGATAGGCATTTTGTCAGCTTTCTGAACCTAGGTCTTTCTCAAGGGCCCTGAAGCTATCTCTTCAAAATCTAAAAGTTAAGGGAGATCTATCCCCTATATTCCACTGACTATGAAGAGAAGGATCCTAACTTCTTTGGGTCCTTCCTAAAAGTTGTAAAATTACCTCCTGCCATAAACATATGAGCTATTTCTTTTCTTTTCTTTTTTTTTTTTTTTTCCACTAGGTAAGGGTAATTTTAGCCAATACAGATGATTATCTTACTTACTAGGTAATGTTAAGATGCATCATGTGTGACAAATGGTGATGCGAAGTACTCTGACATGAGGACCAGTTACTGTTTATTTTGAAAACATGTATGGAATAGACTGTATCTGCTTGACTGTATAGAGAATAAGACTTCTCTCTGTCTCTTCAACTGCTTAGTGGATTACCTATTATATGCATTATATTCTGGTGGAGTGCTTGTCAATTATAAAGTTACTTTCTTTCTCTACCATGTTTGTAGAAAAGTTTTCTGAGTTGGGGGATTTTTTGTTTTTAATTTATTTCCACAACAAAACCACCTCATGATTTTTATTAAAAGATGGGGCAAGTATCTCACTGGCCTACACAGATATTTTTGGAAAATAAACTATGTCTACCAATATACATTAATAGATATAAAAGACACTGCTGCTGACATGAATATCTAATCCAGAATAGAGTGTTGTCCATTTTTTTTCACCAAGATAAAATATCTACCATATCTTTTGATATTTCATTAAAATATTTTCTTGTTGGCCACCTGCTTTAATCTGGAACAATTATTCTTAAGGAAAATTGAATTCCTGCTTCTTATATTCATTAAAAAATTTTTATTTACATAAAATATAAACATAGGATTTTGACCAGCTTCATGACGGTATCCATGATTTTAACAATAAATATTGCTGTAACAACAGTCACAAACCAACAATTTGTTATTAAACTGGAGTGAGGTGCTGATCCCTGGGAAGGATAGTGGCCAGAGTAAGGTAAGGAACCAGAAAACAAGACTCCTAGGACAGGGAGCAAGAGATAAAACTTAAAGAGAAGCAATAGTTATCTTCCCATAGTACTGAATTTTGAAACTTGGAGAATAATTAATATCCCTCCCTTACTAATTTCCCAATGACTAAAGTCTAGAATTGAGATCATTAATCAGGATGTGACTATAGAGATCTACAAACCTTATTTTTTTTCCTGTAACTTTTTTATTATTATTTAAATTTCAGTTAGTGAACAGAGAGTGCAAGATTTGTTTCTGTAGCAGAATTTAGTTATTTTTCACTTATATACAATACCCAGTGGTCATCACAAGTGCCCTTTCTAATACAGATCACCTATCTAGCCCATCCCCCACACACCTTCCTCCATCAACTTTCAGTTTGTTCTCTATTATTAAGAGTCTCTTACGGTTTGTTTCCTTCTCTCCTTTTTTTTCTCTTTCCCCTTCCCATATGTTGATCTGTTTCCATTCTTATATTCCACATATAATTGAGGTCATATGGTATTTGTCTTTCTGACTGACATTTCACTCAGCATAATAACCTCTAGCTCCATCCACATGGTTGCAAATGGCAATATTTAATGTTTTGATGGCTGAGAAATATTCCATTGTATATGTATATACCACTTTTTTTCTTTATCCATTCATCAGTCAATGTGCATTTGGGCTCTCTCCATAGTTTGACTATTATTGATAATGCCATTATAAACATGAGGGTTAGTGTATCCCTCTGAATCTATATTTTTGTATCCTTTGGGTAACTTTAAGATCCACAAACTTTAGAGTAAGGAACAGAAGGGAAGAAAAAAGAATTATATTAATATTCTATTAAGAAATACTGTCTTTGGGAAATTATTTCTGTCAGGAAATACTAACTTAATTTTATCTTTAAACTTGTGTCATTTGGAAGTTGGCATTGAGAGTTTCTTGATAAAGGTGAACTGTGTTTCATTTTGACAGTTGTAGCATTAATTTTTCAAGGAATGTTTTTCAACTATTGATCAGACCTCGGCAAAAGTGAAGTCTGGCTTCCTGTATGTATGTATGTATGTATGTGTATGTATATATATTTTTTCACATTTTCACAGGTATTATACTTTCTATTTTGTATTTGCAGTTGTTTGTAGCAATTTATTTTGAAATCTTTGAAGACCTAACAGATTTGGTCCCTTTAAAGTTTTTCTAGTTCTTATCTTGTCACATCAAACATGCTAGAAAATTTTAATAAAAGATGAGTATTTCATCTTAAGTCTTCTGTTTCACTCTAAAATGATAAAGCATTGTTTAGAGCAAAGTATCAAGCAGCACTTTTGCGGGGGCCGGGGTGTCCTGAAAAAAATATCAAGATTAAGGAATTCACTGTGGGGGGGAAAATCTGCAATAATCCAGCATCAGGAAATTATGGTTCTTCACCTGATGTATGATATTGGACAAGATCCTTGAGTTATTTTTTTACATTTATTCGCTCTTTTTTTTAAAAAAGATTTTATTTATTTATTTAACAGAGAGAGAGAGAGAGAGAGAGAAAGAGAGAGAGAGAACAAGTAAGGGGAGCTGCAGAGAGAGAAGCAGCTTCCCCACTAACCAGGGAGCCCAATGAGTGGGACCAGAGACAAAGGCAGACACTTAACTGACAGAGCCATCCAGACACCCCTATTTCCTCTTGGACGGAGACAAACATACCAATCCTGGTTGGCCTAATTACAGAGTTGTGATAAAATGCATAATGAGATAATATTAGTAAATGTATTTTTTTTTTAAAAACTAGCACGAAGTTATTGTGCACTCACCCTAACATTGAGTAATCCAAGAGAAGCTTCAGAGAAACCTAGATCTTAGCAAAATATATAGTTAGATTTATATTTCTTATTGACTCTAAAGGACCCATGGTCATGCTCCAATGTACCACCAAAGCCTCAGTACTGGAGCTGTGGTCTACAAAAACCAAATGTACCTGTGGTCTTTGCCTCTTTTCTACATATCTGAGTTTCCCTTGGAGTCTTCTTTACCTATGGAGAAAGACTGTCAATAAGAGCAAATTCCTCCTTTCGCACTCATGGAAGACATCAATAATTGACCCTAGAACTAATTCTTTCTGAGCTTAGTGTCATATTTCTTCAAATCAAAGCAGAGCATACAGCCACTACCAATTAACAGGAATTTATTCTTAAGATAAAGACAATTTACCACATTTGAGTTAGCACTTCTGTTATTTCTGTCCTCCCCATCATAATGTATGCTTTTTTTTCCTTTTTTCAAGATTTTATTTATTTATTTATTTGTCAGAGAGAGAGAGAGAGAGGGAGAACACAAGCAGGCAGAGCAGCAGGCAGAGGTGGTGAAAGAAGCAGGCTTCCTGCCAAGCAAGGAACCCAATCAGGACTTGACCCCAGGACCCCAGGAGCAGGACCTGAGCTGAAGGCAGCGGCTCAACCAACTGAGCCACCCAGGCGTCCCATGATGCATGCATTTTAAGAGTGGCTTTATGGAGTCAGTGCCTTGGCTCCGAAGGTCACTCTCTTAAATGAAAACTGGGATTTCAACTGGTTACATAGCTTGTTTATAGCTAGTTGTGGAGAATAATGAGAAAAGTAAGATTAAGAACAGTGAGTACCTGCAAATCCCACGGTCTCTTCTTCTTTTCATTTGTAGAGGGACCTTATGGGCATAATTTGTCAGTAAAAGAGAGCCACAGAATTGAACAATAAAAGTTAGGTTAAAAGAGAGCCACAGAATTGAACAATAAAAGTTAGATTAGGTTTACAGATTCTGCTGTCTTTTACATTGAGAGCAGATGAGAGAGGGAGTAGGGAGAGATGCTCAGGGTACATAGGCTGATAAATGGCAGAGGAACCCATTTTATAGAAGTGAGATTTAAAGCTCACAATCAATGACTGAATGAAGAAGGAAGATTACAATGTAGCAGGAGAAATACTTGCCCATATTATGTTCATCTTTTGGGGAGAATTTTTTTCCCTTTTTAGATTTCATGAATACCCTATGTAGAAATACCTGAGGGGCACCTGGGTGGTGTGGTCAGTTGAGGTTCTGACTCTGGGTTTCAGCTTGGGTCTTGATCTCAGGGTCGTGGAATTGAGGCCCCTGTCGGGATCCATGCTCAGCACAGAGTCTGCTTGAGATTAAGCTGTCAATAGAAAGAATTCCTAACTTAAAATCAACTTTAGGGACGCCTGGGTAGCTCAGATGGTTAAACATCTGCCTTCAGCTCAAGGCATGATCCCAGCGTCCTGGAATTGAGTCCTGCATCACACTCCATGCTCAGCGGGGAGTTGCTTCTCCCTCTGCCTTTGTCTTTCTCTCTGTGTCTCTCATGAATAAATAATTTTTTTAATCTTTAAAAAATAAATAAAATCAACTTTAAAATGACAACTCTTCCCCTATTTCAATCTCTCTGCCCTTCCATATTATTATCCTGTAACTTCTCAAACCAAAGTGTTCTGTTCAGTGACCCAGGCTGTTTTTTGTTTTTGTTTTTTCAATAAAGATCCATTTTATAAGAAATGAGTTTTAAAAGAGTTCCCTGGACTAACAGCAGTAAAATATAGTTTCTAAGTTTAGCTATATTATAAGTTAGAATCAATCTTTTAACCTCTCTGATTTTTGTTTGGATAATAAGCCCTCTCTTATCTAAAACTTAGAATTGTGGCTAATTAAGAAGGTAATGTATATTAAAGTCTTTGACTTTTATGTATGAAGCAGTATTATGATTGGACTCATTAAAATTCCAATTTCAAACATTGTAAATTAACATATGCAACTTCAAAAGATATGTTAAAATGTCCAAGTAGAAAAATACATGAAAAAAAATGTTAACTATGATGTACTCTTGATGATTTTGTCTTATTGTTTCCAGTTCAGAAATATTTTTTATTCATGATGTTCCTTTAGATTATCTTATTCTTCTGGTTTCCCAGAATCTCACCTTTTCCAAGGTTATTTCAAGAGACTTGATTTTATTTTACTTATTCTCTTTCATATATACATATATAGCAATTTCATTTTTAGTTTAATAATTAAATCTTAATTATTTTCTTACATTGGAGATCACAATTAGTGATCTTTCAGTTCTCTTTATGTACATGAAAGAATTTTATTTAACAAGAACATTTTCTTTAATTAAATGTGACTGAGATGGAAAAGTCAGAAACTGATGGTCTGAGGCATCAATTGAATTGGTTTCAATTCACTGTAGACAGATCCAGTAAAAATTATCTGGAAAGTTTTCAAAAATATTCCTTAAATGTTAGAGAAGTAATTTTATATAATACAATTATTTTTCTTTTTAGATAGATTAGGATTTCTTTATGTTCTAAGTCAAGAATACAAAACTCAACACAGCCAAAATTTCTCAACTTAGTGCTTCAGGTCTCCAAAAGATTACAGATATATCTAATGTGATGCCTCATGGATACCTAAACCCAAGGGTAGAGAAGCATTATCATTATTGTTTAATTGGACATCATTGTTGGTTGGATATGTGGCAATGGAATATATCTAAAACACTCTGACCCAGATATCAAGATGGTTGTCCTCTTTACTCACTTTAAGTTTGACTCAACTGTCACTTAGTAAGACTACTCTTACCACTCTTTTCAAAATTGCAACTCACCATACAAATTCACACATTTCTGATCCCTTTTATTCTGTCCTATTTTTTTTCTCTTTTTCCACAGTACCTAGCAATTTATAATAGTCTAAATATTTTATTTGTTCAGTAGAATTTATTGTGTGTTGCCTGGTCTTTCTAAAATGAAGTGCCATGACCACAAAGATCTTATTTTGTTCCTTGCTATACCTTCAGGCACCTAGAAGAGTGCCTGGCACAGAGTAGATGCTCAATAAATATTACTGAATTATTGAAGAAATACTAACTATGCTTAACACTCATCCTAGATTATGGTTTGTAAATACATATATCTTCAGATTAATAAGAAAATGTCACAAAGACTGATATGAATCTGTCAAATAAATATTTGTTAAATGGAACACAAGGTGCCAGTTGGTGAGCCACACTCAACAACACACCACAAAAGAAATTCAAGTAGAGAAGTTTATTACTCACCAGTCCTACAGGAAGAACATGGCACACCTTGAGGGACCACACCAGGAAGTTCAGGCAGAGTACAAAAAGAGAAATTCAGGACCTTGTGCAAAATACCTTTATTAGTGCATGGGTGGAAAGTCTTAGGGCTCCTGGGTTAAGGCCAGCTTGTTTTATTCAAATCAAGAGTGAGGCTTTCAGAAGCCCCACACGGGTCTTATCTTAGGAACACATAAAGCATACAGGTTCTGGGAGGCAAAGGAAACTGCTGATCGCAAGAGCTGTTGGAAAATCATACTAAGAGCTTACATATGTTTATGACACTGTGGGCTGCTAGCTAGAGCATGCACTTGTATGAGGGTCTACTATCGGTTTAAGGTCCCTGTAGGTCACTTGGCCAAAAGATACAGATACCAAGGTAGCAATACCACAGAGTATAGCTTAACTTTCAACAAAGATATCTTATTTTTTATCTGTTTGTTTTGCTTTTTAACAATTCTTTTTAGGGTTCCTTGAAAAACTTGCTCATTCTAAGTTTGACAAGGATAATGTACAAGATGAGCTTAGGATATCTTTTACCAGAAAGCATGGAATCAATAAAATAAAAATTGGATCATATCTAAATGATATACAATCCAATTTGTTGGCTCTCCATGATTCTAGAATGGAATAATTTGAGGGTTCAACAAGAATATTGAATTTGACTTCCAATTTCAGCTTTGACATTTAAAAAACTTGAAAGTCATCCCTTCCATTCTTATAAGAAGAAGAAGTTATACAAGGTGAAAATTAATCACTTTTCTTAAACCTATCAGACAACTGAGGTTTTAAAGCAAACTATAGCCCTGAAATCTGTAAAAATAGGTGAATCCAGATCACAGCCAAGATCTTCTTACCTGTACAGAACTGGTAGGAAGACTTAAATGGTAATTTTGACAAATTGTTGGAAGCTGAGTGTGGACTAATATGAGAATGAAAAGTTCTTGTGTGCCACAGTCTTAGGAAGGATACTTTGCGGGCATGACTTTGGGAAACCCACAAGGTTCTTAAGGTAAAGATCTGAGAAAAGTCCCCTCCTGGTTCTGGAAGGACAGGGAAAAAGTAAACATGTGAAAATGCAAGAGCCCTCTCCATAATAAAGATCTACTTTCTATGGAAAAAAGGTTGCACCAGGGCTTCATCCTTGCTGGGAAGGGCATTCCTCCCACTTAGTCCTTCCTGTCTCATATAAACAGGAATAAAACATAATAAATAGGGATCAAGTCTCCAAGAAAATTGGGAATGAGAGGTGAGCCAGAGAAGAGAGGGAAGAACAGGAGGGAAAGTAAGTTACCAGAGAAATATTTACTTAAGATCACAGCACAAAGACACATACCCAGGGAAAGATATGTGTCTATAATATTACAGAATACTCCCTCTATCTCATCAACACACACACACAGGGCTCCAGTATCATAACAACAGATTACATCTGCAAGACCTGAGGCCCTCCAGGCACACAAACTCTCTCTCAGGAGGAATATATAGGGAAGTTCAAGGTTATGAGGAACAGCATATACTAAGACAGTAGAGGAATTTGAAATCTGATACCTTAGGAACAGGAAACATTAAACATAGCTCAGTTCCTAACTAGATTAACATTCGTTCTCACACTAAAGACCTATATAGCTCAGTTCCTATTACCTGATACAAACATGTCCAAATTTTAACAAAAATTATAAAGCACAACAAAAGGCACATAAAAATACAATATGAATAGATAAAGTAAGCATCAGAACCAGACTCTAATATGACATAGATAATGGAATTATCAGATGGGGAATTTAATATAACTATGATCCATATATTACAGATTAATGGAAAAAGTAGACAATATGCAAGAATAGACAGGTAATCTAAATACAGAGACAATAAATCTAAAAAAAGAATTATAAAGAAATGTTATGAATTAAAATTCTTCCAACAAAAATGAAGAATGATTTTGATAGGTTCATCAGCATACTGTTCGTGTCCAAAAAAGAATACTCCCAAACAAAAATGCCAAAAAAAAAAAAAAGAAGAAGAAAGAAAAAGAAAAAATAAACCAAAAAACCTCAGAACATCCAAGAACTGTGGGCAATTTTATAGGGTAGAAAATACTCATAATTGGAGTCTCAGAGGAAAATAAATAAAGAAAAGAATATAAAAATATATTTGAAGTAATAATAATTAAGAATTTTCTAAAATTAATGACAGACACCAAATCACAGACCCAGGAAGGTCAGAAAACACTAAGCAGAATAAATACCAACTAAACTACACCTAAATATATAAGATTCAATCTGCAAATAAAGAGATAGAGAATATCTTGCAATATTGTGTAGGGAAACATCTTATCTATAGAGGAAATTACACAAGCAAGAAAAAAACCAGAGCAAAATACTTAAAATGTTAAACACATATACACACACATCCATTCCACCTAGAATTCTATAACCAACAAAATTATCTGTAAAAACTAAAGGAGAAATAAAGTTGTATGGGTTTTGGGGGGTTTTGTTTTGTTTTGTTTTGTTTTGTTTTAGACAAAAACTAAGAGAATTCATTACTAGCACAACTTCCCTGCAGGAAATGTTGAGATAGCACTGAATTTTTTAAAAACAAAATGCATCAAACACAATATTTATGAATTCAAAATACTACTCTCCCCCAAATGGGTCTCCATTGAAAGTTACCAGGGCATGAGCTCATTATTTTGAAAATTCAATAATAAAGTGAACAAATCAATCATCTATGTCTATTCTGCATAAATCGTATTTCAAGATTTAAAAAACAAAGAAACAAACAAACAAACAAAACTTGTGTGAAAAATTATTTTTTAAAAAAACATTCTAGGGATACCTGGGTGGCTCAGTCAGGGAAGCATCCAACTCTTAATCTCAGGGTCATGCAGACCCCTGCAGGTCTGCAGGGTCATGAGTTCAAGTTCCATCTTGGGCTTCACACTGGGCAAAGAGCCTACTTAAAAATCAATCAATTAATCAATCAGCATTCTAGCTAATAAATGCAAAGGGGGTGATAGAATTATAAAATTATTATCTTACACCACCCGATAAAATAATAGAACTTGACAATGATCTGCTACAAACATTGAATAAACCTTGACAAGAAATTTTATGAAAAAAGGATCACACTGGCATTATCTCAACCTCCTCACAGCTTAAGCATCACCAAAAGTGAGACAACCACAGATCGTGTGGGTTTTGATCAGATGACCTAGTAAACATTCTTAACCTTTCCACCAATCGAATCTAAATCTAATTAAACTTCTAGATGTAATTACCAGTGTGCAGGATATGTGGGTGATAGTAAGGTAAGATAAATGACACCACTGGAAGTAATAATCCAAATTTAGAACACGCTATAGGGACAAACAACTTGATTTCCCTGACAAATCTATGACATAAAAAATAATTTAAAAAGTGATATCTGGACTTTTTGGGATCCTGATATTAACAAATGAACCCTAATAAAAGGTTATCTTTGAGACAATTAGGCCCGTGTAAACATGGTTATTAAAAAATTTCCCCATGACTTAGTCATTCCGTAACTGGAAACCTTTATCTCCTCCCCTTCACCCATTTTGTGGATCCCCCTAACTCCCTTCCCTCTGGAAACCATCAGTTTGTTCTAATTATAGTAAAAAATACTTATGGAAATTGAGGGGTCTGATCAGCTATCCCCCCTCACCCATCAATACAAGTTTTGTTGAAACGTATATGTGAAACCAAAAGAAAAAAAAGAAAAAAAAAATTCATACTTCATTAGCATGTTTCTTGAAGAAAAGCTCTAACTTGAAGAGAGATTACTAATTGAAAGATAGGATACCTCCTGTGACCTTCACTCAAGGTATAAGGACCACCTAATTTATAATTGAGGAAAAATATCTTAGGCATCTCTAACACCCAGGGATGGACAAGAAAAGGTATACATTAGTTGATTCAAAGAGATAACTGTAATCATAAATTATAAAAGAAGATTCTTTTTTATTAAAAATTTCATTTTAAAAGTAACATTATCACTTTCTATAGTATTTATCCCGAGAAACACATTTTAATGAGTCGGAGTTAAAAATAAAAAAAAAATTTTAAAAGTTGTTTCTGAAGGCCACTACAGGCTTCTCCTCACCCCCATACCCCCACCCCACCAGAAAATGAAGAAACCCAAGACACACCCAGTGACTGGAATTCCAGGCCATCCCAAAGGCTCAGAAAATTCAGCTGGAAATTCCTGTGATGACTTCCAGCACATGGCCATGAAGACGTAGCCTGTAGGAAAGAGAAAGGAGGGAAGTTATGACAATGCCTTCTCTAATAAAATTCCTGGAACCCAATATTGTACCAGGCCAGGTGAAAGTGAAAGAAGTTGCCTTTTTATGTTTTCTTACTTATAGTGACTAAGGCAAAGACTCTAATAAAACTAGAATCTAAGATTATGAAGTAAAATGCTAGCTGCAGTTGTGGACATAGATATATAGATTGATGAATAGATGTAGCTAATGCTTTACATAAAAGAAAAAAATATGGCTTTCTAAAATGAATAACATAATTCCTGAAATATTAAATCCCAATTTAATATTTTATGTCGCTTTTTACTATGGTATTAACTGTTAGATAACACAGCGCCAAATACAGACATTCCTCTTAGATTATTGTTGTGAAAAGTCTCAACTTGTTTATAGGTTTAAGAGCAGGTAGAAAAATCAATCCATTTCTCATTGTCTACTTACAGAGCTTAAAGTGCTCATTCAGCAAAAGTAAAAACAACTATTCTAATAAAATTTAAGTAACATTTTAATTGGGCCCATAAAGGAGAGGCAAAAACAAATAAACAAACAAAAAATAGGAAGGAATTATTAATGTTTCCTGTGGTGTTTCTCATACATTCACCTGATCCTCCTTTATTATGAGCTGATAATCATAAAGTTTTCATCCTCATGAAATCTCCTTGCATTGTTAGGGTCAGGAGGAGAACGAAATCACAGAAGAGAAAATTTCATCTCCAGGATTAGAAACAGAACAAAAAGCTTTTTTTCTTATACCTATAATATTTTTATTCTGGGCTATAAACATTAGATGTTATTTATTTAATAATTCATATTTTGCTTCATTCCCCAAACTATTTGAGGCTGTGCATTAGATAGGTCCTCTTTGAAAAACTGCTGGGAAAAAAACAAAAAACAAAAAAACAACATTCTATTTTGAAAAGCAAAGAACTAAAACACAGAAGGAACTTTCACAAGGTCAAAAACAAAATCAGAGTTGAGCAAAGTAATCGAGATTTTCAGTGTTTTTATTCCTTATTTCTAATTCTAAATTTTTCATTGGAATGGCCAAAAGTGATTCATTGTTTCTTTCATCCTCTTTGAAAATATTTTGTGAGCTAGAATTTGAGCCCTAAGTGATTTCTTATAAAGGTTGAGTATTTCATATTTTGAAGTGCCTGAAGCAATTAAATATATATTAATTGAATAAGTTATAAATCATGTTCTTCAAATGTCATTTTTAGATTAAAAAAAAACTGAATGGTAGTTGGAGAATTTATTAAATGAAAACTAAATCCCCAGCTGAAAAAAAAAGTCATTTACAGAGCTAAGTACTCAAAATGTACTTTAAACATTACATTTTTCTTATATAGATAGATATATACAAATGTACCTTCATTTATTTCTCCCTTCATTTATTCTTTCTTTCATTTTCTTCCATCAGACATTTATCTTGGTCAACTTATATTTTAAAAGTACGTTACAGCATTGAACAGAAATAAAACTAATAAAAAAGAGCTGTATAGGCAAAGTCAATACAAACAGGTCCAAATCAACCCCTGACTGGAGTCCCATTTGCTGTTCCCACCAGCCACCCAAACGCAAATCCCCTGCTACTAGCCTCCTCAAACTCTCACAAGGCAGCCCAAACTTTCATTCTTGTCTCTACTTTAAATTTCATTTTCTTCATTTTGGGGCTGTTTCTCCTCTGTTTCTTAGTAGCTCTGCTTCCCATTTTGAATGGTTTTGTAACATTTTAACTAATATTTTGTGTTTGTTACATCTTGCATACCATGTCAATGAACTTTATAATTTGAAGTATGTATTTCTTGTTTCCTAGGTGGGCACTGTTTGTGGAAATCCTTAATGACACCCTGAAGAAAAGTTCAAATGTCTTTGTTACCCACATGAATGTCTTAACTACTGCATTGGCCTATAGACCAGAGACCTATAGTCTTGAAATGATAGTCTCTATACAGTTAAGTCTATCTAAAAATTTGAAGACTGACCTGAAAGACAGGTTGATTTTAATAGTCATCTGCAGAAGTTGCTATTCATGCTGGCAAATTAAAAAGGGAGAACAAGCTTTAGGTAACTGTCTAAATGTTAGGCATTTTCTTCAGATTTGTGTCTCTTTCCTACCCTCTTGTAATACAGCTACAATGGCGGTCCTCTCTGCTACAGAGGCAATGGACAAGAGCAAGAAGTCAAGAGACACAGGCACCATCACTCTTTCTTAGAGTTCCATGGGCAAAAAGATGGGTCCAGTTATTTTGAGAGTGCAAACCTCTTTCTGGTAAATTTAATAGGTTTCTAATAATCTCAAGATTCCTTTTCTTCATATTATCTCGTGATATTTTAGTTAAACTTGTTTAGAAACACCAGCCTCTCTTGGCTTTGCTGGAAGTAATAAATAAATAAATAAATAAACTATTTATTTATTTATTTATTTATTTAGGTAGAACAATTCTGGAAATCTCCAAAAACAGGCTGATGTCTCCTGGTCCACTCTCCAGACCCATCTGGAATCCTTGTAAGTAGTTGCCAATGAGACTCTGAATTTAACATCACAAAGAGAAGAGGCATTTTCTTTCATCTCCAGATTCTACCTCCCACAGTTTAGTCCCATGTTTTCCTCATTCTTTAAAGGTTTTCCTCCCTCATTTAATCATCAACCCTACTGAAAAGAAGTTGGGAGTATTTGCTAAACACAACTACTTTTTTTTCTTTTTTTTAACGATAGAACGTCTAAATTTCTCTGCATCCCTGTTCTCATTTCCTTTGTCCCAGATACTGAGGAAGAAAGCTAGCCACTCCTAGTTCTTTCTGCCACGCTCCCTACCACTGTTGTAGCAATTATGTCATGCTGCTTTCAAAGTTAAAATGAATAGTTTCTATCTCATTGAAGCAGGTATTCTCTATGACAGGTATTGGGTAGTGTGGAGATTAATAGGCAAGGCCTCATTCTCGTTAGCCCATTGATAATTATAAGGTTCTACTACTCATAGACTGGGAATATGAAAGCAGCATGGGACAGTCACATGGGATTAAACAGGCACAAAGAGGACTCCCATCCCATGACACTAGAACTTGAAATAAGCTAAAAAGTTTTTGAATTGGCAGCAGGTTGCATGTAATACATGAAACCCACTATAACCACAAACACCATCTTAAAACAAAACAAAACAACAACAACAACAAAAACCCCTACAAAACAAAAAACAGAATGTCTCTAAGACCCAATAGAGGAAGCCAGGTTCTAGAAATCTAGTGAAGACCTCATGACACATCAAGTCAAACTTTAACATGACCTGGGGTATCTGATAAATAAATTATTAAGTTTAGAAAGGTGGTCTGTCCGTTCAAAGTCCGAAGAAAAGAAAAGTTCAAAAAGGAGCCATAAAAAGATGATTTCCAGTGTATTTCCAATCTGCTCACGGGAGAGGTGCTCTCTTAATCATACTCATATTGTTGGTAAGAGTACCCCCAATGGAGCACATACATCATCCACCTCCAATCTGCTCCCATGCTCCAACTCAGGCTCACTTACCAGTCTCCAGAGATTTCTGGTGTAGACTTTCCAATAGGTGACTTTGGATTATATCCCAATGAACTTGCATAAATACTAGGATTTCTTGCCAACTATTTATCATAAAATACGTGGTTTATACATCTGTCTTTTGTAAATTTTGTTTTATTGAGTCATCTTTAGTTTCTGACTTAGTCTGAGGGTAAGTGACTCTAGACCTCCATGCCAAAAATTGAGACATGGTAACTGCCAAGATACAGCTACATAAAAATGCCTGCTTGGGGGTGCCTGGGTGGCTCAGTGGGTTGACCCTCTGTCTTCAGCTCAGGTCATGATCTCAGGGTCCTGGAATTGAGTCCCAAATCGGGCTCTCTGCTTGGCAGGGAGCCTGCTTCCTCCTCTCTCTCTCTGCCTGCCTCTCTGCCTACTTGTGATGTCTCTCTGTCAAATAAATAAATAAAATCTTAAAAAAAAAATGCCAGCCTGGGGGACTCACCATCTCTGGTATCCTATTTCCCTTTAACTTTCACAAAGTCATAGTCACACTTACATACATGAATATTCATATTGTAACTATGATTCTTCATAATTAAGTATAGAGAAAATAATAAGTGGCATAAATTACTACCTACTACAAAAAAAAAGTCACAATTGCAACTCAAAGAATTGAATATACAACAGAAGTAGGAGGGAGAGGCAGAAAAAATCTTCAATGGAATGACATTTCTGAAGGAATAAGTGGAGGCATAGCCTGAACATGTGTCAACAATTTCAAATATAAAAAAAATATATATGAGAAGTCAAATGTATTAGTGCTACTTGACAGTTCTATGCTGAAATGAAGTTTCTTGCTACATGGAAATATTATCACTTCTATTATGCTCACTCTTTCACAGAGCTCAGATAGGTGATTCAAGGGATAGGCAGTATTCATCAGCAGTGTTTTGACAGTAGGAGATAACAGATATTAGGTGAATATTTCCCTGAAATGAAATATAAGAATGTGTCTAGACATTATTTTCTCAGAGTAGCTCCTAATTTCATGTGCAATCAAGTTGCCCTTGGCAACTCAGGGAAAGTTAGCTTATCTCTCTGAGTTCAGCATAAAGAATCTAGTGGAATCTTCGAGTGAAATGTGTACTGTCTTGCTGAGGAGCAGATATCCACATCCTGTTCTAATGCATCAGATTCAGTTGCCAAAGCTAATACACAATGGTGACAGAAAAGGTATCTGAATATTCTTTTTAAAGTTCTAAGTGTTTTAAAGATGAGAATTCTTATGAGACTAATTCTATCTTTTGACATAACCATTTTACATTTCTTTCAAAGTAGGTGTGACAATGAATGGTGACAATAGAACAGGGCACCCCAGGAGTGGATGAGTATTATAATCAGCAAAGTGAATTTCATTCACAGTAATTTCACTGCCACTATGATTTTCACTGCCTGTAAAGCTGAAGACTCCTGATGTCAATGGTCCCACTAAGCTGTGAGGAAACCACTGTGCTCTGTGTCCTCCTGTAAGATGAAAATTTGTGTTGGGCTCAAAAATCACATAGAGAATTTCTAGAAAAAGATAAATTATAAACTACTGAAACTCTAAAGAAGATAATCAACATTAACAAGAATTGACTTTTTTACAAGGGAAGTGGAAGAAATAAATGAGAAGTTTTATAAAGTCAACCACAAAATAACCAGAATGTGAAGAAAATAATGGGTTGGGAGAGTATGTCTAACAATATCTGGTCCATATTATAATTGTCTTCAAATAATATTTAAATCGATTTAAGCTGACAAAAGAAAAGCTTTCCTTGAGATTTGAAATTGGACTCAGAAACGTAAAATTTGATTCCCAAATAAAGCCTTTGCATTGTCTTTGAACTTTTGTTTTAAGTTTAGCATTATTATTTGTAAATAAATGTATGCTACAAGAAGTATATATTTTTAAAGTATGCAAATTTTATGTAAATGAGGTACCCTTGAGTTCCAGTTCTATAAATGAGGTAATAAATTCTTAATCAAAGAATGTTGTTTCAAAGACAGAGTGTACATCACAATCCCTTGGATAAACTTTTAATAATACAGTTTCTTGGGTCTCATCCCTGACTTACTGCATAACAATAACCTACAGCGAGCAGTCTGGAATTTGTATTTTTCAAATATTCAAAGGCCAAGTTAATGTACTTAGTCTTTAGACTTGTGTTTAAGACCTAGTCTTTAAACCATACTGTGAAGAAAGAAGAGTAACTATTATTTCCCGAACATTTACTACTATGTGTAAACTAGTTGCTTCCAAATGTTATCATAATGAATCTTCTTAATGTAGGGACACTGTGGGGGGATTTAATAGTGTCTTCTCAATATTCATGTTCACCCAGAAACTCACAATGTACCATTTTTGGAGATAAAGTCTTTGCAGTTGCAGTTAAATCAAGATGAAGTCATACTGAATTGGGGTGTGCCCTGAATCTGATCACTGGGTTTATAGAAGAGGTGAGGACATACAGATTAACAGAGAACACCACGTGAAAATGGAAGCAGAGATTGGAGTGAAGTAGTTACCAGCCCAAGAATATCAAGGATTTCCCAAAGCTACCAGGAGCTGGAAGATAAAAGGAAGGACTTTTCCAGGGAGTCCTCTGAGGAAACATGGCCCTGCTGACACTCTGATTTCACACTTGTAGCCTCAAGAATTATGAAAGAGTAACTTTCTGTTGCTCTAAATCATCTAATTTGCAATAATCTGTTATAGTGACCTGAGGAAGCTAATAGAGACACAGAGGCTCAAAGAGGTTCAGAGACTGTGTCTCTTAGTTAGAAAAGGACCAAGCAAGGTTCTAAATTCGACCCGCTGAGTCCAGACCTCATGGACCTTTGGAATAACACTAGCAGATTTCCATAGACCAAAACTTCAGCAATATGTGGTCAAAGGGAGGTTCTGGATGACATACATTAGAATCACCTGTGGGTCTTCTTAAAAATACATTTTCCTTGACTCTGTCTGGATACTAAATTAAAAATCTTTGCAGGTTGTATTTAAGAATCTGTTTTTAACAAAGACCTCAAAAAATTGTTGTTCATCTTAAAGTTCAATATCACTGACCTAGAGTCTTAGGGATCTGTAATGTGATATCCATTTGCATTTTTATTCAAATATATTCTGAATGTATGAAACAAATGATGTGACTATGATAACATTGTAGAAAATAACTCGATGAAGTCAATATTTACCTTGTATTAAGCCTTTTTATCTATAAAGCTGAGATACTAAAGATGATGCATGTAACTAACATTCATCCTATTCTTCCTTGTGTGAAGCACTTTTACATTCATTATATCCATCCATTCTCACCAAAGTCTTGAGGAATAATAAGTAGGTATCACCATTTTTCAACTCTATAGGGAAGGAGGTAGATATCAGAGACTTAGTGAAGTTCACAAGTCACTCTCTTGTGGTTCACTGGTAAAACATGAAATTTTCTTCTGTCAGGACATTGCCAAAAAATTAGTAGAGATTTATGGTAAAAAGAACATAGGTGGGTGAAGTGGGACTTCTCTCTGCTTTCCTTTAAGAGCATGAAATCAAACAATAAAAGGATATATTATTTTTAAGAACCATGGCAAGAGCAATAGAAACCAACCATGAGAAAAAGCAAAGAAAAGATCTCCATGTTGAAGACAGCCTAGAAAATCCTGGACAGCACAGATACTCCACTCTTAGATATGAAAATGTTTCATTAGTGTATTGTCCAGGAGACTCATCAGTTTCTAAACCCTCACATTATTTTTGGACCTTGATTATCTTGGAGTTTCTAAATATCTATTCATAACATTACCTGGATTTTGAAGGATAATTGAATTAGAAAACACATATTCCCCAAATATGTGTTCTAGAAAAGGTGGGGGGAGTACTTCTTTTCTCTGAAGTACCTGCCTATATTTAAAACTTTTCTCTTACAAAAGTACCACTTCATTTACTGACCATGCAGATTCAGTTCAAAATATTTCCAATTTGTTCAGAATGCTTCTTCAGTAGTGTGTATGTATGTGCTTGGTTTGGTTTGGTTTCCCCAATGCTTTCAGAAAGTGGAAACTAGAAAACATTCAATGAAAAAAATGTTACCAGAGAACACCTTTTTTAAAAAAAAAAAAAAAAAAAAAAAAAGGAAAAATGGAGGAGGGAGGAAATGCAGAGAAAGAAAAAAAATGGCAGACGATGAAAGGTACTAAAGCATAAATAGCTTGGCAAGGATGTTTCAATTTAAATTGAAAATATATTTATGTTATTCTTTATGATCCAGTAACACTACATTTTATCTTTTTTCTTTATTAAAGGGTTTTTTTTAAAGATTTTATTTATTTATTTGACAAAGAGAGACACAGCAAGAGAGGGAACATAGGCAGGAGGAGTGGGAGAGGGAGAAGCAGACTTCCAGCTGAGCCAGGAGCCTGAAGCAGGGCTTGATCCCAGGACCTGGGATCATGACCTGAGCCAAAGGCAGATACTTAATGACTGAGCCATCCAAGCCTCCCATTAAGATTTTATTTGTTTATTTGACACAGAGAGAGAGAGAGCGCATAAGCAGGAGGAGCAGCCAGCAGAGGAAAAGGAAAAAGCAGGCTTTCTGCCTAGCAGGGAGCCTGATGTAGGGCTGGATCCCAGGATCCTGGGCTCATGACCTGAGCTGAAGGCAGACGCTTAACCAACTAAGCCACCCAGGTACCCCATAACAGTACATTTTAAATCAAAGACAAATTAGAGATGAGGAATGACAAATGTGAGATATTGTTCTTCACAAAATGGAAAATTGGAAAAGTTGTTGATTACAAAATACTTAGAAATCAGTACAGAAGGTAAGTTAAAACAAAAATCAATTACATATTATGGAACTCAATGTACTTGCTAATATATTTCATTCAAAATTAAGATACTGAGTCACAAAGAACTTTATGTCATACATCAGGGTATCATATATTGGGTCTTAGATCAGGTTCTGTGGTTAATTCTTGTCCTCATTGTACATAAACCTTGAGCAGCATTTGGTTGGCTTGAGCATTCAGCAAGGCTTCTGGTATTAACCTTAGTTAATGGCCACATCCTCCATTGTTGGCTCTATCTTCTTGTTGTCTTTCACTGGTTCTTCTTCTTGAATAATTCTAATACCAGTACTATGCGACTTGATCACATACTCTTTTCTTCTTCTCTAGTCATACTCTCTTCCTGGGGAAGTTCGTAAGTTTCAACTATTTCCAATATCATCAATATCCTATCAGCCCTGAAATGTATGTCCTCTGACCAGATGTCTCTTTTGAGCTCTCTACTGGTATATCCAGTGGTCAATATAACATTCCTACTTGGCTCTGTTCAAGATGGCTCTGTACTTCCCCCTTTGAAACCATCGCCAGAAGATTTCTCTGAAAAAACGGTACTGCATTCTTTGCAATTAGGCAGAACAAAAACCTATAGCTTTCTTTAGTCTTCCCTTTTTATTTCATCTCTTACCTTCCCATGTACATGGCTGATCAGCTTTTCCTCCATCATATAACCCTAATCTCCTACTGTTCCCATTCCTAAAACCCCAGTCATCTTTTCCATTCACTTCCCAAACTCCATCCTTCCCGTAGAAATCAGAGTGAACCAAACCACATTACACCCAAATTTAAAAAACAAAACAAACAACACTTTACTTTAAAACATTTAAACTATTCTTCATTTGGTCTCCAAAGGGTCTAAATAATCTTTCTCCCCAACATCATCTGCCTCTGCTCTACCCTTATTTATAATCACTCAATTCATATTTAAAAGTTTTGTTTCCTTAAACACTGTATTATTTCTATTCCCTAGTGTTTGTATTTGCTGTTCCTTTTTCTTAGAACACTCCTTTCTCTGAGTTCCATAATTCTTCTCCCTTTATATCATGTTTTAACTCAAATATCTCTTCCTTATAAAGACCTTCAGCTGCTGTGAATAAAGCAAATCTCCTTCAATGATTCTTTTCCATATTAAATTGTTTTATAATCTACATAGTATTGATCAATACCTGATATTAACTAATTTATTGCTTACTTGTTAGCTTTTGTCTTCCTCTACTAAACGTGAGTTCCTTGAGAAAGGATCCTGTTTTGTTTTTGTTTTTGTTTTTTAAGATTTATTTATTTATTTATTTATTTGGCAGAGAGGCAGGCAGAGAGAGAGGGCAAAGCAGGCTCCCTGCCTAGCAGAGAGCCTGTTGTGGGGCTTGATCCCAGAACCCTGAGATCATGACCTGAGCCAAAGGCAGAGGCTTAAGCTACTGAGCCACCCAGGTGCCCAGGACCCTGACTTCTTTGTAGCCACTTCCCGGTATCTAGTACAGTGTTTGGCAATAATAGGTTCTCAATATCTGTTGATAGAATGATTCCAGATAAAGTCACTGTACTTAACAATGTAGAACTAACACAAATATAGAAACAGAAGTACCATTGATGTATCTATTGGCATTGCACTAAATGTGTAAATTTGTGTAGGGCAAAAAAATGCCATTTCTAGCATTTACTTGTATTCTTCCCATGCAACAATTAGAATTGTTTCAATATTTATTCAAATGTTCTTAGCTTTATTTTCTCTTTGTTGGGCTTCTATGTGTGAAAGGCTGGCTCATTCCAATGTCTACCATTGTCTAGTGACTTTACCATTGTAAATCGATATTGGTTTATACTGTACTATTTATCTATCTGGCTAATAGGAATATCATTGTTTCTTAAGTAATTTCATTGAACTCTATTACTTCTCATAAAGGAGGAGAATAGAGCTTACCTTATAAAGGGTATTGATTAGTTCTTTCGCTTTTGTTTGTTTTGAGAATCAAATGAGATGATGTGGGTAAAGCTGTTTTATAAACTATGAAGTGTTACACAAATGATAGTTTTCCATCTGTGAGCAGTAATATTTTTGGCTTTTCTTTTAATATGTCTTGACAATATACATTTCCTATATTATGTTAATTAATAATAGCAGTAGAGAAGAAAAAGAGTTTCCTAACTCATATACATTTCCTATATTATGTTAATTAATAATAGCAGTAGAGAAGAAAAAGAGTTTCCTAACTCATATACATTTCCTATATTATGTTAACTAATAATAGCAGTAGAGAAGAAAAAGAGTTTCCGAACTCTCGAGCTGTGCTCAGTCAGGTCGCTGGGAATCTTTTTCCCTTCTATCAGCACTTCCAAAATGGTAGGTCTTCTGTGAAGCCTTACCCAGATGGGTTTACTTGTTTTGGACAAGTACATACTATTTTTCACATTGTTTCTCCTACATGTAGACATCCATTTGATACCGTTTGCTTCCATGGCAACTTAGAATTATGTAATCAACACATACACAACCCCACCCTATGTCATGCACAAGTTTGCACATTTTACATGGTTTGTACCAATGCCTTTATTTATTTTTATTTTTTTTTTCTTTATAAACATATATTTTTATCCCCAGGGGTACAGGTCTGTGAATCACCAGGTTTACCAATGCCTTTAATCTTCACAAAACCTTATGAGGTACACGTCCTCTATTTGCCATTTTCCAGATGAGGCAATTAAAGCAGGTGAACAATAATAACGTACCTAATGTCACACATCTAGTAAGTAGCTGAGACACGATGTGAGGTTTTTTTTTGTCTTGTTTTGTTTTTTTACCTTCCCATCCCCTTGATAGAACTTAAGAGAGTAATGATGTTCATAAAATACAAATGTCGGGCCACAAAACTAGAAACCAGAATGGTAGCAGTTATGATCATCAATCTACACAGGTCATTTATTCATTAATTGCTTATGAGAACACATCAAGTGTTAAGTATTATGCTTGGCACCCATGATTCAAAGACGAATTAGAATGAGTCATCTACTTACGTAGTTTGGTCAGGAGGGAAAAAGAACAAGGAGAGATGCTTGGGGTGAAGAAGAGTCAGTTCTCACCTAGAATGTGTATTTTTGTCACTTTTGAGGACTTTATTTAAAAGAAAAATTGAAACAGAGGAAAAAAATATAAAAATGGAGAATAACCACAATAAGAAGAGAATTCAGAACCAACACATGCCAGAAATAGTCAAAATAACAGGAACCAAATAGCCTGGACAAGAGAGACGATTATGTTCTCACACAGAAAATAACCACAAATATCTGAATTCACTTTCAAAGACAGAACTAGTTCTTTTGGGAGAAAGGCATCAGTAAAAGAATTAGACTCAGCAAAAGGAGTGGCTTTTTAACAGAGCTATTCCAAGTTGGAATAAGCTACTTCATGGAGACTGAATCATTGCCATTGAAGGGTTAAACCTGCAAACAGCCAATTTACTACTCAGAGAAGTTGCAGAAAGTCTTCATATATTAGATTAGAAAGCTGGACTCCACCAGATGACTTGTTAGTCATATGTATCAGATTTAATTCCAATCTGAATCAGATTTGATTCTGAAGCAAAATCTATTGTGCTCTAAGGAGGATGGAGAACAAAGGATATACTGTCAGAAACGTGTAGGATCTGGGATTTACTGTTTCATGGGTGCTGGCAGGAAAAGAAACAACAAAAACAAACCAACAAAAAAAGAGAGAGAGAGACGGACCCCTGGATCAGGGACAAAAGATTTTAATACTCCTGGCAAGGTGCCAGCATACATAAATTCCGTATGTTCTCCAGACCCCCTGGGGGCAATGCCAAAAAGCTACTGTGGATACTTGCATTACAGAGGAGGAACACTGAGCTTGGGGGAATCATCACTTTTACAGTAAATGAAAGTAAACCTACTGTTTTCTAGAGGGAGACATTACCACATCCCCCAAGATTGTTCCCTGCGAACACAACCCTGAGAGATGGCCCAGATAAGTCAAGGCCTTGTGTTCTTGGACTATCCAGAAAAAAAAAAAAACAAAAACAAACAAACAAACAAAAAAAAAAAACGCAGGGAGACACTCTGGGTCCATGGTAAATCGCCTCTCTCCAACATGGATTACAGAGCCATTGAATATCTGGATTGGGCATGCCAAAGTCTCTGATTACCAAAGAAAGCAGATGATAAGGAGAAAGATATTTCAATGACAAAAGTCCTATTTAAAACAATCCCTGAACAGTGAGAGATAGATGAGATAAAAACAGTTTGCTTCTAAACCTATTGAATCCAGATGGAAGTTACATATGTCATCAACCTTCTTGTTTGTATGCCAAAAGAACTAACCTATTTGGTAGAGGCTTATTTATAAGGTTTCTAATGGCAAGAAGCACCCATTTTTCAAGTACAGAATTGCCCAAATCAGCTCTTTCCTATGCAGGAATTTTCATTAGATTAAAAAAAGGGGGGAGAAAAATCTCACCTACTCTTACAGCTTTCAGGAAGATGAAAATGTATCTTATACACAAGTAGATAAATCAACAGTGCCACCTAGTGGAATCATTTATTTATAAACTATAAAAATTTTCTACAACTCTATCCACTTTTTTCCTTGCGTTTTTCAAGCAAAGATGAGCTCATTGAAAGATTAGTTTGATCAATACATCTTGAATAATTACACTATTCTTTTCAACATCTTACCAATTTATTTTTATGCATAAATTGTGTAGTATACAATAAGAACAGTTTCTAAAATAGATCAATTATAAGCACTGCTGGTTATATAAGGATAAAATTAAGTGCACAGAACTTCTAGAAAATTTTGTGAAGGAAGCAAAAATGAGAGTAGAATCTAGAATTGAAATTATTTAAGTAATTTTTTAAAAAATCTAGATCATCTTTAAACTGACAAATCATAGTGCCTCTGCAAATTCTGTAATTATGAATCATAAATAAATTTTCAGGGTCTTTCTGACTCCTAAAGTTATGCAAATTATAGTGTGCAAGGACAGAAGTTGGTCATAATGAACACATTACAAAAATAATGCTTTCACAATCATTTACCCAAAAAAAATAAAGAAAGAAAGAAAGGGAGGAAGAAATTGTTGATAATTTCAGCATTTTCCCATTAAAAAAAGGGGGGGGATATTCTTTTCATATTCCAGTCAATAAGCATCTTGTGGAAAACCACTGCAGAGATCACAAGAATAGAGACCAATTTTAGGATCAGATTTTCCAGGAGTTTCTGACATCTTGTCAGCATCTAAGTCAAATCTCTCAAGAGAAAATGGGAGAGGAGACACACAAAAGAATCAGAAAAATTAAAATGAATTTGATGCTTTTTCTGGTGATTCTGAAATCCCATTCTCAAGTGAGGCCACTTAACACAGTGATTAATATCAGGAAATTTAAAGTCATATTTGTAAGGTGGAACTATATGAAACTTTTTTTTTTCATTAAATCAAAGGAGGTCAAATATTGACAATTTCATATGGCTCAAACCCATCGATTAATATCCTAACCACATGTGTACCTAAATGACTTTCACTGGACAAGTTGCTTCATCGCAATAAGCCTCGGTGTCTCCTCTCTTCAATGGGGATAATACATATCACAATGGGTCACTGTGACAAATCAAGGAGAAAGTATCAGATAATGTTCACAACTACCAACCCAGAGTCATCATATGAAGAATGATTTATGTAATTATAGACTATCTTGTGAAGTATATTCTGGGATAATATAAATGGGAAGAACTTAGTTAACTGTCAACTCTTAAAATACTTGAATGACTAATTAGAAAACCCCTTTCTGCTTGCCTCATTGTCACAGTTGTTTCTTTTTCTTAGACTTTCCTCCTAACACCTCTTCATACACAAATCTTCCTCACTGAAATGCTACTCTTTTAAAATATATTTTTCCAGTCAATTAGATGAAACACAATCCATTTCTTTCACAAGAGCATCCAAAGGATGGGCTGCCATTTTGTGGTTGCTTCTGTTGATCTAGTTTCCTTTGACTTATACCTGGACAAGATAACGTTATGTTAAAACTCATTTCTTCTTCAACCCTTGGCATCATGATGCGCTTTTCCCCTATCCCAGGACCTTAGGATTCATTGTGTGTTTGTGAGTCCCAGCTGAAGTGACAGGAATACGATTGCTACTGAATCCTACTGTGCTTGTATACCTGCCTCTGATACTACTTATTTTCACAGGATCTCACTAAAGACATTGGTACAGTTTAATGATTACAGGTGTGGTCACTAAAGCCAGACTCCCAAGGATAAAAACTAACTTGGACAAGTCTTACCTATGTGGTCAAAGGCAAGTTGCTTAACATCTCTACTTTATCTATTAAGAAATGGGAGTAATGATAGCACTTGTCTGATTGGGTTGTGGTCAAAAATAAATGAAATAATGCACCTACCTGGCCCAGAGGGAGAATTCAAGAGATGTTAGCTACTATTAAGGAAGGTTGTTCTGAGTCTCAGGCATTCTGAAGTGCAGTGAGAAAGTAACTAAAAGCCTTCTTTCAGTCATTCTAAAAATAATGTTTGAGCTCTACTAGCCACCAGACTGGTAACATGAGAGCATCAAGGTAGGTACAGTTTCTCTCCTCATGGAATCTGCAACCAGGTCGCACCTTGTCAGCAAAGCTGAAAATCAGAGCTATCTGTAACCCTCATTTGTGTCTCCACAAATAAATTACCACCAGGAAAGAGTAGGGATGGCCCCACAGGCCTGGAGAACATCTTCATGGTGAGGTGTGGAGGTTTTCATGCTCCCCCCACCTCCCCGGAAGCCCTTTCGGTGCACAGACAAGGGGGCTGTCCTCCAGCACAGTCCCAGAAAGAGTATTCACTCTGTGCTAGCCTGTTTGTATTCTAATTTCAATTTTTGAGAGTAATTCCCAAGGTTGATACATACGTAAGGACGTGAAAGTTCAGAATGATGGAATAATGTAACCAAGATCACACAACCCATGTCTTAATTTTAGGATCTGGACTCGGGTCTGCCTGGCTCCTAAGCACCTGTGCCTGACTTTTTCTTTTTGGGAGAGTGGGGGACGCTGTTAGCTTGAGGTTAATTATAAATAAATCTTACAGATGCTGAAATCTTGTAATCACTGGAGTAGAGAGCACAGATGGCCCTGTAGTAAACATGAAAAGAACCAAGGTACATAATAAAAAAGAAGTCTTCAGCATTGATAAGCATAAGGAAAGGTCTCCTGAAAACCCTTGGTCGCGTGAAGTCCAAAGGAATTGAGGTGCAGTGTGAAGTCTGCAAGGAATTGAGGTCAAGCTAGTTCTTCACTTCTCACATCTTGCCTGCCGTTTGCAAGGCTTTTTTGAGCCTTGGTGCCAGTTTGCCTTGCTTCTTGTGCTCTTCATCCTCTCCAACATAAGGTGCAGGTGGATGGGGTAGAAACAGGTTTGCAAGAGTCCTTAAAGGGCCAGAGGCAGATCCCCTTTCTCATTGCAGAAACTGCATTCAGACAGAGCAGCTTTGGATTTCAGTTCTGCCACAGAATACCCTCAGGAGGTAACTCAGCTTCATTTCTAAAAAGATGTGCTAATATTTACCTTACAAAATCCTGAAAAAATTAAGTGAGGTAGCATGTGTGAAATGCCTAGCCAAAGGGCAGATATATAACAGATGTTCAATACATGTTAGTTCAATATATCTCAGACTGCAAGTTGTGAAATCAATGTTATTGCTTACAGCCAGGTCATTGGAATGAAATGGAAGAGATCAGAGTGTATTGTATTTAATTAGGATAAAATTTGTAGGAAACTTCTTTCAGATATACATACAAGTTTATGTGTTCTTGGATCACAATATAAAATGAACTTATCACCATGAGTCACAACTTAAACTTTCTTTTTGTTGTTTAAGATTTGATTTATTTACTTATTTGTGTGTG
Organism: Mustela nivalis; assembly: GCF_964662115.1. Classification (NCBI taxonomy): domain Eukaryota; kingdom Metazoa; phylum Chordata; class Mammalia; order Carnivora; family Mustelidae; genus Mustela; species Mustela nivalis. Next base: position 38,060,392 of record NC_139023.1, on the reverse strand, counting down.
TGTGAGAGAGAGAGAGAGAGAGAGAGTGAGCCAAGGAGTGTGGGGTGCGGCAGAGGAAGACAGCCAGGCGGACTCCCTGCTGAGCACAGAGCCCAAGGCAGGGCAGGTTCTCACAGTCCTGAGATCACAGCCTGAGCAGAAATCAAGCGTTAGGTGCTTAACCAACAGAGCGACCCAGGCACCCCATAATTTAAACTTTTGAAGGCCCCTACAGTAGCTCCTTTCTCCTTAATGCATTTCCAACTCTATTTCAAGACATTGACCAAACCCAAATTCATTCTATTGGAGAACTTTACAGGATGGTTTTTATGTTTTCCTTTATTATTTCACGTATAACTTGTGTTTCTTTCAAAGTAGGTTGGAATTGCCTTTATTACATAGCATTTATCTCCAGCAATTATCATTACTTATTTATGTGCCTGCCTTGTCTCTGTTCAAGCGCAAAGACAGCATCTCATGATTTCTTTCTCTTTCTTCAAGGTTAACAAGAGGCCAATGAATTTTTTGTGTGTAAATAAAAAATATATAAGTTGGAAGTCTATAATTTGCTTGAAGTAATAAGACAGTGTTTAGATGAGTTTAGTAGAACTCTGTTTAAACTATCTTTCATATTTGAAAACTACAAAACAATTAAGCAAACGGAAGGAAAAGATGGGCTTGAATTTAGGAATGGATTTCATACTTGACTTTGTCACTTATGACTTTATAATAATCATTTCACCCCTCTTGATCCTGATTTGTTACCTTTTAATGAGGTGGGTAGTACATAGGATTTTTTTTTTAAGATTTTATTTATTTCTTTGACAGACAGAGATCACAAGTAGGCAGAGAGGCGGGCAGAGAGAGAGGAGGAAGCAGGCTCCCTGCTGAGCAGAGAGCCCTATGCAGGGGTGGGGGGGCTCCATCCCAGGACCCTGGGATCATGACCTGAGCCAAAGACAGAGGCTTTAACCCACTGAGCCACCCAGGCACCCCTACATAGGATTTCTTAAGTCTCTTTCAGATTTAATGTTTTTGACGTTATTGATAATACTACATGTCAGAAGAGAATATTAAATATGAATGACAGTAAGCAAGAGAAAGATTCAGATTCACAACCCCAGATTATATCATCCATTTCTTAATTCTCCCAAGATATATGATAGAACAATATAAATTATAAATTTGGGAGAAAATAACAAAAAATCTTTCAAATAATTTTGTTTCAATGAATCAGGGAACAATTCGGAATGCCAATTTTAATAAACTAGAAAACCAGGGAGAATGAATGACAACTGAATCTTGCTTGCTTTCTATATTTCATTTCCATTAAAGAGCTGAAGAAGATAATTCATGTAATAATAAATGGTTACTATTTATATAGTAATATGCTAGAATCACTGTCCTTTATTTGTGTAAACAATTTTGTCCAAGTAAATGGGAAGCATATAGAGAGTTTTTCAGAAAATAAAATAATAATATATTTTTAACTTCAGTGCAGATATATTTTATCTTCAGTACCCAGAAAATGGTAACTGAATTTGGCAACAATGTATTAAATACCTGTTAATTGACAGACCCATTTTTTTTCAGACTCATTTTTTGTACATTTTTCTGTTTTATCCTCAAACAACCCCATAGAGTATGAAAGACTGATTCACATAGTAAAGATGAGGACATTGAGGTTCATATATAAATAACATGGAACTGTAATCTTCTACAGAATTGGAAATACTATGAACTATATGTGCAACAAACAAAACATGACAAATTATGAATAAATGTCAGACAAGCTGAGTATGAGCTCCAAAGTCAGAAAAGGATTAGGGCTTAGTGTAAATCTAAGATTACACTACTGGAATTTTACAACTTACCACCAGCTCGGTTCAGTTTTTGTTTTGTTTTAGATTTGTGTATTTACATAGGTATAGAGTGTCCAGGGTATTAATGAGGAAAGGGTTGTCGTGTCTATATTTCAACCACAAGGGATTCTTAGAAAGCAGCTGACACATAAATGAAATATGAAATCATCAGGAACTAGAGAAAATCCTTGAGTTTCGTATTCACTCTAAGAGCATAAACAGTGGCACTCACTTTCTTTTAGTACATTTGTTGAAATCCTTATCCTTTCTAGATTTCTTAGATAAAAGCTGCTGCAGAAATGAAAAAGGGTATTAGGAATATTGGTCTCACGAGGGATCTGACAGAACGGGCATGCACCCAGGCTGTGTGTTCCACACCGAGGTGTTCATGGACTCATTGGTTTGCTGCCAAGACAAGTCCGAATCACCACGGACTGGCTGCAGGCAGTATAGTTATTTGGAAAGCAAACAGAGCAGCCTCATTTCATTCAGAAGTATCCTGACACTGCTTTGACCATTTGAAATTATATAATTGGAAAACATTATTGACCACAATATCAAGACATTTTTTTGAAGAGTGAATTCTCATTTATTCCTTTGAGCACCTCAATAAATAAAGGGCGACTTCAGTTCATTGTCCTATCAATGGATTTTACATTTAACCTTCCAGTTTAGGATCTCTACAAACCATTACATTGCAAAGCATCAATAGTATATTGATTTCAAATTGAGAGTCATATAAATTACTGGTCCTTACAGTCAGATGAGGGTTGCAATTATTTCCGTGCTATTTCACACTAAATGAGTGATTGACAACAAGAATCCATTAAGAACTAATGGTCTACAAAATTTCTTGCTCTAAATCACAAGGTTAAAAGAAAAACCTATTTCAGACTTAAAATCCTTTAAAGTAAAGTATAAGTCTATTCACTATGATCAATGTGGTCATGGAATTACTTGTGTCAGAGGGAATATTTAGTCTTGATTTATAAATGTTTAGGGAAATGAGAATTATATAAAATAGGAACGAGTTCATATGCTTTTTAAAAATCGCCCAGACTTTTGAATATTTAGATGCTGGTTCTGCCAACAATATAGATTTTTCATTTACCCGCATGGTAATAAGACACATGGAAGAGAGGCAAAGGATTAATAGACCAGGGACAAGGTGAGATGGTCTTTGAAATAGAAAAAGAGGAAATAGATATGTTTCAATAGCATAAACTATTTCAGTTCAGTTTCACAAGTATACTATATATCAGCAGCTGTACCAGATACTGGAGATTAGTAACAACAATAAGGCAAAACAGAAAATCTTAGAGAGCAAAAGTAAACAGTACGATCAGCAATGTGAGGTGTCACTGCATCTTGGAGAGGAGACACAGCCAAAGAGGTGGACAGAGTTGTCATCGTTTTCTAATATGTAATCGCTGGGGTTGGATTGTGTCCCACTCCCTGAAATTTGTATGTTCTAGTCCTAAACCCCAGTATCTCAAAACTTGACCTTATATGGAAATAGGATCATTGCACAGATGTAATCAGTTACATTAGGATGAGGTCATACTAGAGTCCAGAGGACCACTGATCTATATGATCTGTATCTATACTCACATAGATTTTCCTTATAGGAAAGCAAAGTTTGGACACAGACAGGCACACAGGGAGAAGGCCCCATGCTCTTTGTGGTAATTTTGTTACAACCACTCTAAGAAATTAATACAAAATTAAGACATACACTGATATTTTTAAGTATTAGGTTTCTTTTATAGATGAATCTTTAAGCCAGGCTATCTCTGTTAATTTCAAGAAATTCAACTAAGATAAAGATAGAGAAACTGTGTTCAGAATGGGCAGCAACACCATGAAATAGGAGCAGAGAGTGAAGTTCTAATGTCAGTGATTCTGATTCAAAGTCACCCAGATTCATTTATTAATCATTTACGTTATTTTCACTTTCTTTTTTTTTTTTTATGTGTCCTCCTTGTCCTTTCCAGCTGGGCCACATTTCTCACATCAGTAGCACTTGAGATTTCCATTATAGGACCAATCTGCAGATGATAAAGCAAGTCCACACTATGTATAATGTTTTTTTCCTGATTGAAACAGCCCAACATGAAAAATATGGCTTCGTAAGGAACCAGAATGAGCCTTTGATGCAATTTTTTGAAATGTGCCCAAGTTTTGTCACTATCACCACTGACTTGATGTGCATAATTACCTCCCCCAAATGGCAGGAAAGTGCTCAGAGCTGATATAAATATCACTTAATATTCTCAGGCAGTGAACCTTTTTAAACATATTAGCCTTGCAGAATATGATAGATGGAAAGAACAAATTTGCCTCAGAATTGTAGGATTAAATAGAAAGTGTCTTTGAGGAGTAATTGCTCCACTTTCAGTTTATAAGTTGTCATATTTGCAATTTTTATATTTTGTTTTTATTAGTAGTAGTATTCAGTAGTAGTAGTAACAGTAGTGTATGTATATGACAGAATTTCTGACAAAATGGCTGAATTCAAGAAATTAGGTGACTCAAATGATAATCCTTCAATGGGAAAATCACTCCTCCACTGTTACTCTATGCCCAATTTCTCAACAAGACAATCTGAGGAAGAGGACACGTGCAATTGCGTCTGCAAAGTGCTTCCTTGAATCTTATTATATCATAGCCTGTGTTCTTGGCTCAACTTCCTTAGGTTAGAGTTGAGGAAATTTTAAGACAGACTTTCAGTGCCTTTTATTTTTTTTAAGATCTATTTGTTTTTTGTTTGAGAGAAAGAGAGAGCATGAGGAAAGAGGGGCAGAGGGAGAGAGAATTTCAAGCAGACTCTGAGCTGAATGCAGAGCCTGACACAAGGCTTGATCTCACCACCCTGAGATTAGGACCTGAGCTGAAACCAAGAGTCAGATTCTTAACCCACTGTGCCACCCAGGCAACCTGACTTTTGGTGCTTTTAAATGCCTTCCTCAAGGTCACCCAAGTAGAGCAACAAAGTAACAACATCACTTATCTTATTCCAAGTGTACAGCCTGGACATTGTAGCAGTATATGCATCAATAATGGGTCTACTACCCCCTTAATGTCATTGTTCCCTCTAAAGCATTGACATGAAATGTTGAAGACATTAAAAGCAAGGATGGGTATGGTAAGACTTTTTTCTTGTGAAATCCTAAAAGGATGCACACGGCCTCCCAAAGTCTGGCGCTATACAAAACTTTACCTATGGCCTGTGCCCTCAAATCTATATTACAACACTTATTTCAATAATAATATCCCAAAATTTAACCCAAATATCATAAATACTGCCCACTTTCTTTAGAGGCAGGTTTCAAGTTATCATAATCTTCCATTTCCTGTAAAGTCATATATACTTTTAATTACTCTGTCTAGATCTTAGTCTAAAGTCTCTTAGATTGTATGAGACTGAGTAAGATAAATATTACTAGTAATAAACAGTCTCAGCCGCAATAAGCTTGACAACCTTATGGTAGAGAAATAGAATGTCACTTAACTATTTTGGTCTTGTATATGTTTAATAATTCTAATTTCTTTTCAGTTTACTTTAAGCATGCGAACCATAAAGAGGAGTTGTTGATGTTGCTGTTTTCATGTCATTCACATTTCGAGGCAACATGTAGCACAACTCAGTAGAAATTAGGACATTATTCGGTGATTTCTGTTTACCCTATTTTGCATATTATAAGCACTAGACAATTTATGTTATTTCAGGTACCTATCTAACTTCAGCACATCCTTTATCTAGAGGCCTGGGGAAGATGACATAAAGGATTGGCACACTGCAGAACTATTTACCACAAACTATAGAAGTTGAGTAGCATGTTTTCTGATCGTGTATTTTCAATTACCACTTCATTAAGGAATTAATGAGGACCATTTTCCATGCATGGTGGGAGAAAGGTTTCTAGAGTGTGCTCCGTAGGAAGTGATAACATGGATGAGATTTAGCAAAGAAGGACTTGGGGCGTGAAAGAGTTAAGGTAGAGAAAGGAAACACTTCCCAGATCATGCAGAACTCAGTGGAGAAATAGCGGGAGATCAAGAATTAGGGACTCACTGGTACTTTTTCCATTAGAAGAAAAAGAAGGGGCAAGAATAAGAAGACATTCTAGTTAGAATTGAATTCGTGCTCGAGCCAGAGCTACAGCAAGAGCTGGCATTAAGGGGCAGTGTTGAACTGGACCCCTAGGTCAAATCTGCCCTGCTTTAGTTCATCTTCAGATGCCATAGGCTGGAAAATACCACAGGTCAGAAGCACCAGGCTGTCGTCAAGACAGTGCAGGTCAAATGGAAATGATACCCATATTTCTCTGTTCACTGTTCAGGTTTCAAACATCAGTAGATTTTTGCCTAGCAAAAATCTGTTTGTCTGTTATTACTTACCACTCTGGGAAGGTGTGGCTCTCTGCCAGCCCTATCCTGGACACTGCATGGACCTTTCCTCGTGATCTCTTTCTGCTCTGAGCACACTGGTCTGCTGTCTCAATGTCCAGCCTTTTGGCATCATTTGATCAATGCCGTTTCACTGCTAGGAGAAAGGCATGCTCCTGGGGTAGATAGGTACTTTGAATATTCTCTGTGGGGAAAGTGATACACCAATCAGAATCCAAGCGAAAATATCTTTTCCCCTGAGAGTACTTCCTAGGAGGTACCATTAAAAATCCAGTGCCAGCCAGCTCACCTCTTGTGTTTACTTTTTTAAATTCCACTGGGTTTTGTGGAGAAAATTTATGTACCACAATAGAAAACAATAAAAATAAAACCAAGTATTAGACAGTATTCCCACCAGATCTGTTATCTGGGGAAGAGCTCATCACTTTTGTTATTCTTTCGTCAGGAATGCATAACCTGAATCAAATCATGAGGAAACATCAGACAAACCCCAAATGAGAAACATTCTCTAAAATAAGTGGCTTGGATTCTTCAAAACCGTCAATGGCACGAGAGGTAAATAGAGACTCAGGAACTCTTCCAGACTGAAGCAGTCTTGAGTGTCATGTCAACTAAATGCAATACCGGATCTTAAACCCCTTCCTCAAAGGGAAAACAAACAAACAAAAAGAGTGCCATAAATAACAGTCCTGAGACAAAATCAGAACATGATTCCTAGAATAAAGTATCAATGTTCAACTATTTGCATGGGATAACCAAACCAAACGGTAGTTACATGAGACAAAATCCTTGTTCCTAGGAAGTTCATATTACAATGTCGAGACAAAGGGCCACACTTGTTCCAGCTGTTCTCAAATGTGTCTTCTTTAAAGAGGTAAGCTGTTTTGAAATTCCTCAGTTGGGGGTGATTGAATAAAAATATTGGGAATGAAGGCTTCTTTTTCTGCATGCATCTGAAATGCATTGCTTAAAATAAACAGTTAAAAATAGAACAATTTCATGAGGAGTTAGAGAGGAGAATGGAGTTGGGGGAAATTGGAAGGGGAGGTGAACCATGAGAGACTATGGACTCTGAGGGGTTTGAAGGGGTGAGGGGTGGGAGGTGGGGGAACCAGGTGGTGGGTATTAGAGAGGGCACAGATTGCATGGAGCACTGGGTGTGGTGCAAAAATAATGAATACTGTTGTGCTGAAAACTAATTAATTAATTAATTTAAAAAAGAATATGAAAATGTAAAAAAGAAATAGAACAATTTCAAATTTTCAGAAAAGTTTCAAGGATACAGAAATCTTCTGTACTCCCTTTGCACAGATATAGTAGTGGCTAGCATTTTGCTGCATCTTCTGTCATCCTATCAGTTACACTTATAATGTGCATGTGTATGTCTCTGTGTATTTATATGTATATGCATATAAACCAACCTGGGAGAACATCTTTTTTAAAGACAATGATCAACTCCCTGCTTTTGGGCCTGTTGGAAACATTTAATGAAAATAAAATAAATTATATGTGGTTTTTGGCCCACTGAAAAAATGAAAGATACACAATCCCAATAAATATCTGTTTGCTATATAACCCACATCAACCTTAAAATTAAAAGACAAAAGCAAAAAAATAAAAACAAAAGACAAAAGCTAGTGTACTGATAATAGCATTTGTGTGATAATTATACTTCCTTCACTAATGTAAGTATCACTAAATTGGTTAAGGAACACAAAACAGAAACAGAGCTATGACAAAGCTTTTCCTAACTCCTTCCAGATGGGTAAAATATCCACTGCTAGACAGATGCTTCAGGTGCCCTTTCTTTGGGAAATAAAGAAGAAACTGATCAAAGGATTGTTCATACTCAGCAGTGCCCAAATGTTCATGATCATGTCGTTTCTAACTAAATCTTCATTTTTTTTTTCTGTTTTTCATCTCCTGCTTTGAATCATTTTATTGGAACCCAGCTGAGCTCAGTCAGGCTTGCAAGGTTGAATGTGCCTGCCAGGCAGGCTTAACTATTTCTTGTATGTCTTAGTGGATAGTGAAAAGGTTACTGTATTAAAATTGTTGATGTATATAAATTAAGACCATCCTTCCTCAGGTGTAAGCCAGCGTGTGGTATTTCTGAAGATGAGACAATCTGGCAATAATATGAAATACTTGAAGCAGTCGTTCATCAAGTTGGTTGCCAAGTCCATTGCCAGAATTAGTTACTTAATGAATTTTACTGATCAGTTCCTCAAATAACATTTGAGACTTAAAGAGAGGTGTTTTTGAGTTAAGAAAAACCTAAAACAAAAACAAAGCCTTATTTTAGCTACTAAAATCCAAGATATTATTTTTTATTAACAATCAAATCATCATCACAAAATAGGAATGAAATCAAATCCACCTTCTCTATTTGTTAAAAACTCATTTTCCATTACTTTTCTCATGCCTCTTTCTGCAGTGGCCACGACCCTGCTAGTTGAAAGTAACATTGTCATTCTGAGTAGTCAAACATTTGAAGAAGTCATTCTCCATATTTTGCAATGGAAATAAATCCAAAACAATATTTTTAAAAGATTAATATTAATAGATTAAAGAGTGAGATATAAAATGTGTATAATTTTCAAAACTATATGTAATTGGCAAAGATGATGATGATGATGGTAATGATGACAAATCTTTATAGTTGATTCATTAGTTCCAAACAACAAAATTCAATTCTAGCAAATGTCAGCAGAAATCTACAGGGTGTCTGCATGGCCCAGTTACTGAAGCTTCTGACTCTCGATTTTGGCTCGAGTCAGGTCATGATCTCAGGGTCTGGGGATTGTGCCCCAAGTTGAGCTCCCCTCTCAGTGGGAAGTCTGCTCAAGATTCTCTATCCCTCTCCCTCCACCCATCCCTCCCATGTCCTTGCTCTCTCTCTCTCAAAATAAATAAATAAATATTAAAAGAAGAGAAATCTATAGAATAAGACATAGTAACTCACAGAACTGAGGGAAGAGAAGAAATGATGGAGAGAGAGGCCTAAATAGGCAAAATGTTGGAGCATGAGAACTGGATTATTGGAAATAGGAGAGATTAATAGTCTTTTCAGTATTCTTTTATCTGAATGACTAAGTTAAGTTTATTTAGGGCAGAAAAGAAAAGATCACGTGGACAGGTCAGCTATCCCCAAAAAAGACATTAGGTCAATAAGGAAGAAGACTTATTCTGTTAAATTTGCAAGGAAGAACAGAACCTAGGAGTGGAATTTTCATTCATTGAAATTACTGGCAGGGGGTTACCAGGGTGGCTCAGTGAGTTAAGCCTCTGCCTTCAGCTCAGGTCATGATCTCAGGGTCCGGGAATCAAGCCCCATGTCCAGCTCTCTGCTCAGCAGGGAGTTGGCTTCCCTTTCCTCTTCTCTCTGCCTGCCTCTCTGCCTACTTGTGATCTCTGTCTCTCAAATAAATAAATAAAATCATTAAAAAAAAAAAGAAATTACTGGCAGGGAGGTTTCAGCTCAGTGACAACTAGTGCCACTCTACACGAGGTCAAAACACCCTTCATAGACATGTCCAAAGAGCAACTGTTGCCTGCCATGTGGTCAGGCATTTAACATGGTAATTTCTAATTCAATTGAAGGTTTACCAGGTGACTTCCAAGATGCTTTCTAACTTACAATGGTAATATAATCTTGTGTCTAAAAAATATTTTGCCCAAGAAATTATGTCCAAAGACTTTTCAGAATGTAGTCTCTTTAGAAACAGTTGAGGAAATTTCTTTTTCTTATTTCAAAAGATATTAGCCTAACATTCAAAAAATTACTATTAACTTTGAAAATGCCCGAATAAATATAAAATGTATTCATTTAAACCCCAAAGTAGTGCATATTTCATTTGCATGTTTTTTTTTTTTCCCATCTAACTCTTTTCCTTGTTAATATTAAATTCCAACTGCAGAATATCTGGGTATAAGGGTCTGAACCTGGATTATGTTAAAACCACACTTTAGTCATATATTATCACAATAAATCTCTGATAATATGGATATATTCAAATTAAATTAGCTTTGCATATAACTGGGTAAGTTTTCAGATACAGTTTTAATTTGGATCTCTCCTCTTTCTGAAGAACCATTTATAATTCCACCCTTCAGAAAATCTTCCTCAGTATGAATTCTGCTAAAGAATGACAAAGGATATATATTTGAAAAAATGTTTTGCAGGTATTTTGATATACATTTCCAGTGAAAAAAGCATCTTGTCTCTGGTAAAATAAATGTAAGCATTTAATATTTGTAGCACATTGACTTGCAGTACTTACCAACAGAAATGCTCAATTATTTGTGCCTCACACACACACACACACACACACACACACCACACACACAGTAATTTCTGAGTGATTAAATTTGAGTTTTTACTAAATAGCAAATAGAAATAAAAAGTTAAATTGTACTTTATAGTTACTGAACACTGACTCCAAAAAAAGTTTCTAGAGAATTGATAGGAAGAAAACAAAGAAGCTAATTGTCAACTAGAAGACAATGTTGACCTTAATGTTCTTATTTTAAAAAGAAAAATGTAGCCAGATTGGTAGAAATAATAAAAGGAGAAAAGGGTGTAAAATTCATTAGAAATTTTCTCAAAGGAGGTGGCAAGATTTCTTTGAAAAAATAAACTCTAACAGAGTATGGGAGATTTTCTTTATTTTTAGTTCAAAATCTGTTACGAAGAAAGAGTTCCAGGGAAAAGAAATATAAATGGCAGCACCAGACCTCCCAAACACTGTAGACTTCTAACACCTCCGGGGACTGCAGTTGTCTCTCCGCCTACAAATTTCAATCATCCCTGCAGCCCCAGTCTTCAACCGTCTGAGGACAACCCATCAATATAGCTGATAACAAACCCAATCTGTGGACGGGAGGGAAAGGATTCAAAATACCATTTATCCCAGAAGACACACTGACATGCTGGAATTAAGAAATACGCTTTCTCCTCACATTACATCCATTGTGCATAATGGTTGACTACTTTGGAGTTTAGCTTTGTGACTGCAGTTTGGATGACGAATTAACAGAACTACAGGAGCCATCCCGAGATTGTGCAGGCGAACGAACCAGAGTACTGTGTTGCTCAAATGAAACCACCCCGTTACTAAGCAAACCTTTTTATCCCTCTCTGTTCTCTCTCCATAAATAATAGCATGTAATATTATGTATAACATGATATAGAATATTAATGTAGTATACATTCATTGAACTTTAGTTCACTATTTGTTGAATATTAGTATCGTCTGGATGTCCTATTCTAATATTATTTCATAGCTTTGAGAAACTGACAGTAAAAGAGACCATAGAAAAGTATTTTGAAAAGAAGACAAAACCTTCTTCTGTCATTTTATCTTAAAATCGCTACTTCACTATGGAAAACATTGACGGTGGGAAACATAAAATATTGTATTTGTGCTGTTACTGGTACAGATGATAATAAAATAATGCAGTGACCCCCCCCCCAGCATGGTAAGCCACATAGCAAAGAGGTCACGACATGGACTCTGGAGCCAGATTAACTAGATTAAAGTGCTGGATTTAACTTGAGTTGAATTGTTTATTTCTAGGAATCCTTCAGCAAGTTACTTACTTCAGGTGTCTAAACCAAGTTACTTACTTCAGGTGTCTAAACTATAAAAATGGAACGACAATACCAGTGATTTTGCTAGGGTTACTGGAAAAATAAGTAAATTCATGCAATGCACTGAAAAACCCACCAGTCATAATGGCTAGATAAATGTTTGCTTTTAAATTGTATGTTTACACAGGCACTCAGACACAAACATGTTCTTTCTCAAACTTACTTACACATATATCACATAAAAATACCATGGGAGTTATTTAGAAACAAAATGTTGGTAGGAAGAGGAACTTGCATCTGGAAGCAAAAGGCTGGGGTTCATTCCCTGACATCAGCAAGCATTGTGCTGAGATTTGTGTTTTGTGGTTTTCTTGGTACTCTCCTTTCTCAATTTCTTTTCAGCTCATTTCTTTATGTTCCAGAAAGAAATTATTTATAAGCTTCATAGATGAAAAATAAATCATTTTGATATACTCTGGATCCTATGCTATACTCTTGACCAGAGCACTTCTTTAAAAGTATGTCTGTGGCTATCTTAAATGTTATAGAAGTAACATAAAGATTTAAGTATTTATTTATTATTTAATAGAACTGTGAAATTTTCATTTTAGAAGTACATACAGGAAATAAGGAGGAGAAAATATTGACATTTAGGCATTTTAATCTATATATCAAACTGAATTGGAGTTTGAATTCCCAGAATAGATCAGGGTTGCAGTCATTAGACGTATCTGTGTGCTGAAATAAGCCTAAAGAACATTCTAGAAGTCTTCCCTTGCACTTTTAAAATTTAGCTTAAAGATGTTTGTGTAATAGGAGGGGGGGGAAAGTGACTATTAACTGTAAACATTTCCCAATGTTTTTCCCATTTTCGTTGCTTCTCCTCCCATCTACATGCATTTTCAAGTATGTATGCACACACACACACACACCCCACTGGTGGTGTTCATATTATATTTTAAAACTATCGAATCTGTCAAATTTAAAGATACAACTCAGGGGAAATTTAGGTTTTCTTCAGAAAGACGTTACTCTTCTTGGCTTTCATTTTCTTAAAGATAGTTATGATGTTGAAGAGATATTTAAACATTAAATATATTGAAACCATAATGAAGAGTGTTTCTTAGAAGAAAATGGAGAGGAAAAATAAGAAAGAGTGGCTAGAAAAAGCAACATAGCTGAGATGCAAAAAGATGAAAAAAAATGAGAGGGAAGTTTGGATGTATTCTATGATCAATGATGTCTGGCACTCGAGACCCTGCTTCCCATGTTCCATCAATAGCTATACTTATGGGCTTGAGATAGGCATCTGAGAGCAATGGTTGGATCTCAGGGTACATGCACTACAGCCTTCTCAAGACTTCTGTACGCCACATTGAACAGAAACAGCAGAATAGAAGTCCTCCAAATTACTTGCAAAACAAGGTAATGGGGGTCCTCCACAGGAAGACCCCAAACTGGGAATTTAAATTATAAACTAGTTGGTAATGTTTCCTAGCACTCCACAAGGGTATGGGTTAGCAAATAAAACTTCTTATACATGTACACTGAATTGAACAATTAAATAAATGGGTGGTCAAAGGTAGGACCCAGTTTTCTCAGCATTGAAATACAAGCTTACAGGTAAAGATAGGAGACTAGAATAATGACAATGGATTTTAACTGGAGATTTCAGTACGAACTAATGTTTAGCTTAATATACATATGGTTGGTTACATATAGAAATACTTATGGGTATGTGTAATGTTTAGCTTAATATACATATGGTTGGTTACATATAGAAATACTTATGGGTATACTAAATACTTAGTACACATACACATGTATTTCCTTTTTCTGTCCCCTGAAAGGGCTTAAAAAAAATACACCACAGTATCAATGAGGACATCTCATGCCCAGATCTTGGTTTGTTTGTTTTGTTTTTGTTTATTCCAGATCTTAGTTTATTAGCATTCACTAATAAAAGGAATCTGTGTTTTTTGTTTTTGTTTTTGTTTTTGTTTTTTAATTATGTTCAGATGGCCATTATATAGTACATAATTATTTTTTGATATAGTGTCCAATGATACATTAGTTAAGTATAATAACCAGTGCTCATCACAACATGTGCCCTCCTCAATACCCATCACCTTGTTACCCCCCCCCCCAACCCTCCTACTCTTTGAGACCTTCAGATTGCTTCCCTGGGTCCATAGTTTCTCATGGTTCATCTCCCTCCCTGACTTCTCCCCCTTCAGATTTCCCTTCCTTCTCCTATGGTCCTCTGTGCTATCGCTTATGGTCCACATATAAGTGGAACCATATGATAATTGTCTTTCTCTGCTTGACTTACTTCACTTAACATAATCCCCTCCAGCTCCATCCATGTTGATGCAAATATAGGTCTTCATCATTTCTGATGGCTGAATAATATTCCATTGTATACATGGACCATATCTTCCTTATCCATTCATCTGTTAAAGGGCATCTTGGCTCCTTCCACAATTTGGCTATCGTGGACATTGCTGCTATGAACATTGGGGTTCATGTGTCCCTTCTTTTCACTACATTGTATCCTTGGGGTAAATATCTAGTAAAGCAATTGGGTCATAGGGTAGCTCTATTCTTAACATCTTGAGGAAACTCCATGCTGTTTTTCAGAGTGGCTGTACCAACTTGCATTCCCAAAAACAGTGTAAGAGGGTTCCCCTTTGTCCACATCCTTGCCAACATTTGTTGTTTCCTATTTTATTAATTTTTTTCATTTTAACTGGTGTAAGGTGGTTTTGTGGTTTTGATTTGTATTTCCCTGATGGTTAGTGATGTTGAGCATTTTCTCATGTGTCAGTTAGCCATTTGTATGTCTTCTTTGGACATGAGTCTTCTGCCCATTTTTTGACTGAGTTATTAGTTTTTTTTATTTTGAGTTTGAGACATTCTTTGTAGATCTTGGATATCAGTCCTTTACCTGTAATGTCATTTGCAAATACCTTCTCCCTTTCTGTGGGTTCAATAGTCTTGTTGACTGTTTCCTTTGTTGTGTAGAAGCTTTTTATCTTGATGAAATCCCAATAGTTCATTTTTGCTTCTGTTTCACTTGCCTTTGGAGATATGTCTTGAAAGAAATTACTGTGGCTTATATTGAAGGCAAGCTCTTTGAAGAAATGGCTGATTCAAAGAATGAGGCAGAAAGTGTAGAAGATAAACCAAGGATATCTGTAGTATCAGAAAGAAGGTGGCCAAAAGTACACAAATAAAAACCACAAGGCTGAGGACATTCCAAAGGGACTCAGGGGAAAATTGAAAGAGCTCCAAATTGCCAAAAGTGGAATAATTTGAACAAGTACAACCATTTTAACCCACAGTTAAAGTAAATATAGGAATATTCATACTGACTAGAATAAATGCTTGTATAAATAAATGTCAGTAAATTGACAAATGTCTCATGCAAAAGTATTCCAAATAATGAATGTAGGTACTCCTCCTTCCAAATAGCACAGTATGAGAAGGAAGAACAAAAAAAAAAAAAAAAAAAGTTTAAAGAGTAGCTTTATAGTGGAGAAACCAGACAAAAACTACATCAAGTCAGTTGAGCAAGATTAATGTCTACAGTGATAACTTATATTGGCGCTTAAGATTTTATTTATTTACTTGACAGAGAAAGAGAGATTACAAGTAAGCAGAGAGGCAGGCAGAGAGAGAGGGGGACGCAGACTCCCCACTGAGCAGAGAACCTGATACAGGGCTCTATCCCAGGATCATGACCTGGGCTGAACCCAGAGGCTTAACCAACTGAGCCACCCAGGTGCCCCAGAGATGTGTGTTCTTGAAGGGAAATAAGAAAGGCAATCTGCCTTGTTGGTATTTCTCCCAAAAACATATTGCCCCAATCTAATGAGAAAAACATTGCACAAATTCCAGTTGAGGTACATCCTACAAAATACCTCAGAATCCACAAAACTATCAAGGTTTTGAAAAAGAAGGAAAATCTGAAAACTCCCACAGCCAGAAGGCATGACATCTAAGTGTAATATTGGAACCTCGATGGGATCCTTGGAGAGAAAAGGACATTAGGTAGATATGAAAGAAACTGAATAAAATATGGATTTTAGTACATAATAATGTATCAGTACTGGTTTCTTAATTACAACAAATATACAATGCTAACATAAGCTATAAATAGTAGGGGAAATCAAATGTGGGGTCTAGGGGAATTCTATCCTCTGTTTGCAATAATACTGTAAATATAAAACTGTCCTAAAATAAGCAGCTCATTTTTTAAATGATGTATTGACATATATGACCATACATGTGTATGTATGTATGTGTGCATGTATATGAAGATCCCATGTATCTTTCCAAACTCATGTCAGGCCAATTGCTCTAGGCACGTGTTATATTTCAAAAACACCAAACTTCTAACAGTTCCTCGGATACTGCATGTTTTCTTTTACCTCTGTGCTATCTCTGCTAAACCTTTCCTCCCACATTCTTCCCTTATGACTGGTTCATACTTATCTTTGGAAATATTACACATTTCCAAGAAATCTGCTCTACATCTAAATTAAGAGCCCCTCTTATATATTCTCATGGCACCCTACACATCTCCTGTCAAATAATTAATTTAACATTTCCATCCCTAGCAGAGTGGGCTCCAGATAAAGGGAAGAAAAAAAATAGATAGGACCTACAACTTTTTGCTAGAAACACACACTTCCAGCTCACCAACCACATCTCCTCACCACCATTTAATTTTTACAATTAGGAAAAACTAGAAAGTACAAAAACGTATACCCACCTTTCCACCTTGTTAACTTGTCCATTGTTTAACCCTCAGTCCAAAGTTCCACATACTCAAATTTCCTGTCAATTCAAGAAAGTCTTGAAGTGGTTCCTTAGAATCCTATGACCCTGAATAATGCCATTGAATGTGGCATTCATTTGTGTAGCACTATAATTAAAAATAAGGTCTGACACGTAATATACTCTCAAGAAACACTAATTGAACTGACCTGAACTGAACTGGCCAGTGATTTTCCTCTGGAAGAAGCATACATAGATTGGACGTTTTTTCCCAAAGGGAAATGAATCCATTTGGAGACTGATAGAGTCAAAATAATTAAAAGTAACAACAGCAAGTGCCTCTGACAATCTTACTTTATTATTAAAAGGACTTATCATCTACAACTACTTGTTCTTAATATTGTTTTTTAATGGCCAAGTATTACTATTCTAAAACTAAAGATGAGAAAGAGAGAAAGTTTCCATATGGAATAATTTCAAGGTAACTCAGAAACAATTCTAATATTGTCCTCCCTTTCAAAACCTTAACATTTCTAAGGCAAAAATTATAATTATGTGAGAAAATAATATAAATGCCAATCCCTAAGACATTGAGTCAAATGACTATGGAAATGAACAGATATTATATATATTCTTGAATGATATTTTACCATTGGCTCCAAATATTGTAGACTGTCCTAATCTTTTTGTCTTTAGTGCACTTTTTTACCAAAATCTTTGTTTCCAAAAAGAAAAAAAAATTACTCTGTTCCAATATGTTAAATAAAAGTTTAAGACCCTACTAACTTCAGGCTTATGTAATGTTAATGCATTTCTATTTTATTTTCCAATATACTTGGATTAAATATTAATTTTGAGGAAAAGTTACCAATGTAACATAAAATATAGCTTTTTAAAAATAAAAGCATCAACAATGACTAAAGAAAGCTGGATATTGCGCCAAAAAAGAGATTTTAATAAGTGTCATGGTCACAGAAGCCTACTGTTTAAAAATTAATTTTTAATTTGAAAACATTACTGGCAGCACCAAGAGTGCACAAAACATATTCTCTCATTACCAGAGCCACTCCTTGGAGCATAAATGCCAAATGCTCTAAGGTAGGGACAAAGAATACTTCAAGCCCTTGAAGAACTATGACAAATAACTGGAAGTATGCACAATTGCTTCCAACCAAAATTTTTCCAAAGAAAAATGTTCAAAACAAAAAATGAATTAAGCATTTACTTATCCCATAAATAAGCATGATCTGTCTTGAGATTTTTTGTTTGTTTGTTTGTTTGTTTGTTTGTTTTTTAAGTACTTGCATTTGAATAAGTATTTTTGAGAGAAAAAAAATTAATGATTTTTTTTTTAGGTCAATGAAATGACCTTAGAATAATTATCTCAAACCATCGATACCTTAATTTCACATTAACCAAATACATGATGTGAACCCAGGATCAGTTGAGGTGATGCGTACAAAGAACAGGCGTTGGTCTCTAAGAGCCTATACTTGACTGGAGGAGGGCCTAACTAAAAAACAACTAGATCTCAGTGATACAGACAAAGCAGCTATAGAACCAGTTCAGACTGGTTCAGTTCAGATCCTCTCCAGAGGTTGTGATTTGCTGTAAAGCTTTGACCAATAGTGCATATATGTAGGCTATAAAACATTTAGCATTCTCACCAAATATATGAAGAGGTGCTTAAAAGGATATATCTGAGATACACTCTCCTAAGGAAAAATGGTAAAAGACTTTGAAATTTAGTGGTTGCCCTGGGCTAGCTCATTCATCTGGGTTCTCTTCATCTTTGTCTATCTCTGACTGGGCTATTTTATTGCTCTATACAGACAAATATTAATTTCTAATGAAGCGATACCAATATAAATAGTTCCCAGCCATATAAATGCAAGCTATATCTGTTAGAATGCAATTGATTATAGCCCTATAGGTATTCAAAAGTTGGCCGTTATTTGTATATTGGTTTCGGTAGTTCTTATCTGACTGTAAATGTGGGACTTGGAGTTATCTTTTTTTTAATTTTTTTATTATAATTTTTTATTTTTTATAAACATATATTTTTATCCCCAGGGGTACAGGTCTGTGAATCACCAGGTTTACACACTTCACAGCACTCACCAAAGCACATACCCTCCCCAATGTCCATAATCCCACCCTCTTCTCCCAACGCCCCTCCCCCCAGCAACCCTCAGTTTGTTTTGTGAGATTAAGAGTCACTTATGGTTTGTCTCCCTCCCAATAATGAAACAAGATGGAGTTATCTTTTGAACCACCAGTTTTCCCCATTAATTGATGACTCCGATAAATTCTCTGACATGTGTTCATTTTTAATCTGTATGAGTCATGATTTTATCATTTAAAAAACTATCCTTCAGCAAGTGAATGAAGAAACTTTAAATCAGGTAGGGTGTTTCTGTCTACTGCTGTTACTCATATTTCAAGAAAGTGATTCAGAACCAGCACAGGCTTCATATGTGGTTATGGACGGTGCTCTTCAATGTTTGCTCCTTCAGAAACAGAGAATGATGAGCTGAAGCCATAGATTCTAAAGAGAAAAATGCCCCAGCAAGAAGAAAAATGTGAAAAAACCATCATATGGTAAATATTTAGAAAGACAGTCCATGATGTCTAGAAACATTTATTCTGACCCAAGTGATCAAGAAGTGTGTACACTCTGAAGGATGGGATGCATCCTCTTGTAACTGCTCTACAATGCTGTGCCACGTGTTTATAATTCATGGTGTCATCTAAGGTACTTCCATTTGTTTTCAGAGCAATAACACTTTCTCAAGTAAATTAAAAGTCTGGCTGTTTAAATTAGATCACTCTATCTTAAAAATACAAGCAATTCTAAAATGGAAGGAAATTCAGGCTTTACATATTTCTTGAGTTAAATGAAATGTACTAATTTACCAGCTTGTTCTGCAATATGGTTCAAAATAGTTATAGATCTGTGCAGATATAGATAGAGATATATGTACTAGAAACTCAAAAGGGAAGTTCCAGATTACACAATGACCAGCAATTTCCAAAGCGATATAGAAGTAACAGAGCACATGGCCAAGAATGGAGTAGAGGGCTTTTAAGTGTCATGCTGCGACAAGAATGTAACAGAGTCAGGAGCACCTGCGTGGCTCAGTTAAGCCTCTGCTCAGGTCATGATCTCAGGGTTCTGGGATCAAGCCCTACATCAGCTCTCTGAGCTCTCTCTGCCTGCCTCTCTGCCTACTTGTGAACTCTCTCTCCCTCTGTTAAATAAACAAATAAAATCTTAAAAAAAAAAAAAAGAATATAATAGAGTCAGTTCAGAAAGCAAAAAAAAAACAATGTTAGGGAAGAATCTTTGCAGATAACTGTACTAGGAGATATATGCCCCAAGGAGAATGTGTCCTATTTCCTAACAGTTATGCCATGTTATAACTCCATCTAAAGAGAGAGAGAGACGCCTTAAGGATCTGACTCAGAGGCTTCATATGCATTCCCTTTGGAAAATATATGGACCTGGGTCTGTCACCCAACTGGAAGATTATAGGCAAGATATATAGGACTAGTGGCTACTCTGAGGGCTAAGCAAAAAGGATCTTTCTAAATTCGTGGCTATTCACACTTCCAAATTTCTCCTAAAGTTTTGTGGGAAAGAGGACGTTATCTCCCTTCAGTAGGAGGGAAGCAAATCAACATGAACTCATTGTGGATGCTATCCAAAAGAGTCATCTGGAAGGTACAACAGGTTTCATGAGAAGAAAGCCAGAATATAGGCATTATCACATCATGATCCATGATCAGGAAAAACTGGCAAATGTAACCTGAATTTACAGGATTATAATATTAGAGGCAGATCACTCAAAACCTAGGCAGCTTTGTAACCTTATCATTAAAAAATGCTGAAAATCCATACATATGCACATACATACCAGATTGCAAAAGAGCTAGATAATTCTAACATGTCAGAAGACATTTTAAGGGGCGCTTGGGTGGCTCAGTCGTTAAGTGTCTGCCTTCGGCTTAGGTCATTATCCCAGGGTCCTGGGCTCCCTGTCCAGCAGGAGGCCTGCTTCTACCTCTCCCATCCCCCTGCTTGTGTTCCCTCTCTCACTGTGTCTCTCTCTCTGTCAAATAAATAAAATTTTTAAAAAAATACGTTTTAAGTTCTGAATAAATAAAAACTATAGCAAATGGAGGAATTTTGTCTTAAAAATAAAAGTAGCTCAATGAAAGGGCACATAGGAATGACTAAGCCTGCTGATTATAAAGAAAAAGCAAAATAAACATAGAATAGAGATAATAATGCAATAAGTACCTTGAAGGCAGAGCATATGGCCAAGCTGGGCCAAGAGGGAAAATGTGAGATGATAGGGCATCATGTCCAGGATTGCATATTTATGTAGCTTGTTGTGATTAACTTTATTAGTATATTTTACATTCAACTGCAGATACTGGTCATCCAAAATGTTAACATACCAGTAAACAAAAAGTCACATAAGACCCCCTGAGACTTTTGCACTATAATGACATCATTCTGTTATATATCAATCACGTATTACCCAATATGAGTTACAGAAACACTCCATTTTAGCAGAGCAGACCACATCAGCAGATAACCAGGGGCTGTGGAAGGAATTAGCAACCAGTGGTGACAGAGGGTTGGCATTATTACTGCAACTACACAGCAGAAATACTCAGTGATGGCAGTGCCGCTGGTGTTGGTGAGGGTCCAAAGAATCCACAAGAGTTCACAAGAGAGGTTTAAATTCCCAGGCCTAGAGAGCTCTCCACCAACTCAATAAGGAACAATGACATAAGAACTCTCCTGATCTTTTCATTTCTTCTTCCTACTCCCACTTTATCCTGGAGGAGGCAGAGTGTGCTGTTTAGAATGCTTAGTTTATGAGAAAGGGGGGTGGGATGGAAGAAAGAGTTAAATATCAATGTGGAGGAAGAGAGAAGAAGCCATTCATGTGTGCCTCATTGAGTTTGACGCTTCCTTGTCTATACCAAGCAAGCAGATTAGGGGATGATGTTTTGACCATTACATAGGTCTGGACATTTTAATTACTGTCTAGATGGCTTTGTATGATGGCCAAGTAAGCATAAGAATCATGGGGTTACAAAATCCAGGGACAAAAGAAGGTTAGATTAATTTAAAATTAATTTAAAAGAACAGATGACAACAATGGAGATATTTTGTGTTACAATCAACAGACCCTGACATATATATCTCTAAGATTATTTATTGATGTCAAATTCTCAAGTTTTCTGGACAGTATTTTGATAATATAGTCTAGAAAAACTGGACCCTTTATTTCTTAAATTTCTCTTTTAGGAAACTATCATATGTTAGCCCATCTCCTCCTTCAGATACATAGGCAGCAATTAATTTACAAAATGATTATATTGTTTATTATAAATAGAAAAAGTGTTAAATTCCATATAATACATATATAAATGCATTAGTTAAAGCAAGATCATTTGTAAGACATTAAAACCAAACTCACATAAAGCAATAACGGGGGATTCCATTGACTTGCAGAAGCTGGAAGTTCAAACTCATACTGGCTTTAGGCATTAATTGAACCATAAAGTCAGAGGATACATTAAAACTCTTCCTGACTTTATACTGTCTCTCAGCTCTGCTATTTCCTGTATGGACTTTATTCTCTGGCAATGGTGGCATTGGCAAATTGGCTTATATCAATCTGAGGGCACTAATTCCAATGAAATTATGGTAATTTTCTTCCAGTGTTTCCACCAAAAGCCCAGAGAAATCCTCATCCATGCCAGTTGTCTTGGTTCATTTTCTTTGTCCTACACTACTGTGGACAGAAATGTAATGTTTTGATTGGCCATGGTTTGGTCAGATGCTCAGACTTATGGTATGAAATATGGAATGGATAATAGAAAGTCTCTATTAGCAAAAGGAGGGAAAAAGAAGTTAAAAGACACTAACAGTTAGAAATTCTAACCATCCCAGTGCACTACGATGGTTATTAAAAGAATGCCTTCAAAGACATTTAACCAAGATAGAGAAATCGGAATATATTTAAATGAATAAATAGGACATTATATCAAACATGTCTATATATAATGTATTTTTTTGTATTGATAGAAAAATAGATGGATATTAGATATATACATAGATGTTTAAGTTATGATCTTGACTTTGGAAAGAACTATAGAAGCATATTATGAAGGTCAAATTCTCCCAAATATTATGCTTATGTCTGATGATAAAATTATGAATAATTCATTTTTCCTTTGTTTCTTTTTTCTCCATATTTAAGATAATATACATACATACATACATTTCTTTAGTATTCAGAGAATTTCTTAAAATAAGTAAAACAAAGCAACAAATAAATCAGTGAAAATAGTTTCCTGTGTCACAATGGTTGTCATCTCAGCAGAAATGGAGTTTGTTCCAGAGAATTCTAACAAGAGGCAAGATTTGTTTATCCAGAGTGCCAGAATGCTTATAGTAATAACCCCTCTTCCCCCCTGCACTTTCATTATTCTGGCTCTCCCTATCTCATAAATTCATAGGAAGTCAGGGCCAAAAATGTCCTTGGAGGGGATTAAGTCCCAGAACTTTATTTTATAAATGAGGGAAGTCTAGCCCAGAGAAATGCGGGGACTTGTCATCAGTCAACAGGCACAAGTGGCAGAGCAAGGACTGGGACTCCACTCTATCTACTCTGAACCACGTAACCCATTCAACAAATCTTCTGCTTTTTCTTTACTTAAACATATATTCATTGAGTACATTTAATGTTTACAAGAAACTGTGCTAACATGTGGGATATATAAGGACAAATGTCTTGTGGAAACATTGATACAGGTTCACAAAGAAATATAATATCGTGTTTTTTTTGTTTTGTTTTGTTTTTAAAAGCTAAGATTGGGACACCTGGGTGGCTTCTGTACTTAAGCACCTGACTCTTGATTTCTGCTCAGGTCATGATCTTAAGATTGTGGGATCAAGCCCTGTGTGGGGCTCCATCTCAGCATGGAATCTGCTTGAGATTCTCTCTCTCTCCCTCTGCCTCTCCTCTGTTCACTCGCTCTCCTCTCTCTCAGATAATTAATTAATTAAAAAAATAAATGCTGGGGAACCTGGGTGGATCTGCCAGTTATGCATCCAACTCTTGATTTCAGCTTAGATCATCATCTCAGGATTGTGGGACTGAGCCTCACATCAGACTCTGTGTTGGGCATGGACCCTGCTTAATATTCTCTCTCTCCCTCTCCTTTCACCCCTCCCCAAACCTCACCCCTGTTGGCTCCTCCCCCCCAAAGAAAGGGTCTTAAAAGGAAGTTTCTCTGAGAAGAGAAGAAATCAAAGAAGGATGAAGGCACAGAAAAGTAAACCCACTGGAAAACTGTTTGAGAGACTGTATAGAAACTGAAAATATAGTAGACTCCATAAAGTATACCTCTGAATGAAAAATAACAGACTATATTTCTCTATAAATGCAATATATAGTATGATTCTTAATGTGTATTTAGAATATATATTCTAAATATATATATTTATACATAAATATAAAATAAATATATATTATCCCTTTTTTTTTTTAAGCCGAATCAGGGTTTTTTGTTTTGTTTTGTTTTGTTGTTTTGTTTTTTAAAGATTTCATTCATTCACTTGACAGAGAGAGAGATCACGAGTAGGCAGAGAGGCAGGCAGAAAGAGAGAGGGGAAGCAGGGAGCCGGGAGCCCGATGCGGAGCTCGATCCCAGGACCCTGAGATCATGACGTGAGCCGAAGGCAGAAGCTCTAACCCACAGAGCCACCCAGGCACCCCTATATTATCCCTTTCTAAGGCACACCTCAACTAGGAATCCAAGAGTTAATTTCTCAGTCAAGGTTTCAGGGACACCAACCACACTTGACCATGTGGCAGAAGGTTATTTTCTCTTCTGTAATTAGAAGATCTCTTTTAAGTCACTCTATTCCATCTCCAAAGAAATTAAACTAAGAAGGCTGTAATAGCACAAGGATGAATGGGGATCCTCTACAAACCCCCAAATGTGACATATCAGTGTCCACATTTTGGAAACTTGAAAATGAGATTTTGGTAACAAGTCTATATATTAAACCTAGTATAGATAAATAAGTAGAAATCTTCTTCCAGAATATAACCATCAAACAAACATAAACAAAAAACAAAGATATACAAGTAGAGACAAATTATTTCTGAGTTGTAGTAAATAATTACATAATTTTACTTCATGGGATGAGGAATTCCTCATAAATGCAATTTCACTAAAAATATCTCCATTTCATTAACGTAAGAATGGTTAATGAATAAATAAGCAGTGAAGAAATACTTTCCACAATGCTTAGATATGCAGGGAAAGTTCAGTAGTCCAGATTGAAGAACAAGGTTCTTTGTTCCTGAAATTCTATGATGGGTTACATTTTAATTCTCAATTGCAGTGATTTTAAATCTAGGAATACATTAACTTCTTCATAACCTCTGTGTTTCAATAGTATTTATAATACTTAAATAGCTATTATTTTAATAAACTTTTTCACTTAATATTGCATTCACCCATATGTTAAAACATTTATTTCTAGGAATATATACCATTTTAAGAGTGCTATCACACTCCCTCTCTTACCTTCAACCCTACAATTTTTACACTTATTTGGTTTATATTCACATTTGACTTTCTGGCATTTACAAAAACATCTCTCCTGCTGGTTCAGAAAATGTAATATTTTCAATGTGCAGTGTTTGTCTACAGTCTGCTAGTTTATCATTTTGTGCTTATGTGATTTTCTTGTAGCTAATGATGCATTTCCTTTCTACTTACTTTAGCAAAATAAAAGAAAAACCAATTCAGGCACATCATTCAATAAAACCACTGTGTACAGCAGTCCTTTTTGCAATCTGAATCGATGATGATTAATAGCTATCTAGCTCTTTCCTTGGTTTTATAATTAATTGTCGGATTTTAACCATTAAAATCTCAATGCTTCAAATTTAAAAAAAAAAAAAAAAAAGTTCTTTGGGGCCATTAAAAAACCAAAGCAAATAAGAGAAGCAGGAAGAGAAGGAGCAGAGGGAGAAGCTAATGAGGGAAAAATGATGAACAAGAAGAAAAGAAGGGGACGAAAACTGGTAATCATAGAACTGAAAAGCCTCTAGGAAATAAACACAGGGAATCAGCTGTAATAATTCATGTCCCATTGTGCTTTTGGGGGAAGCCAAAATGATACAACCTAGTTGTTCACAGTGCAGGTTAGCCTGATGTTTGGCAGCTCTCTGACATGCGAGTTGTTTTTATAATAAATGTTATAATAACATACATTGAGTAATCAGCATCATTTAAGCAAAAGATAATCCCAAGTGCCAGCATTCAAGTCCCCCAGGTAATATCTTTAGCAAGCATCGTAATAGGAAACCAACCACATTTGGTCATGATATGGGAAAGATATTTTCTAAGACCAAAGAGCTAATTGACTTTTGGTTTGCAGTCTTAACACTGACCATTAATAGCTGTTACTTGAAGCATGTCCCTTAATCTTGTGGTGTGTCAGTGTTCTCATCTGTAAACTGGCAATATTGGCTAGTACCTACCTGGCACGATGGTAAAACTTAAATGATCTCGGCTTTGCACATTTTAAATGCTCATGAGTGAATGTTATCTATTATCACCTATTATTACATATAGCCTTTTGTATGGCTTATTTTAAAACTCTGAGGAAGATGTCGTAGTTTACCTAGAGGTAAACCCCAGAATGAGAATCATAGCGCTAATTTATTTGGAAAGTAATTCCAGGAAGCACAGATAGGTTGTGGAGAATTGGGACAGGAAGGAAGTGGGGTGGAAGCTGGACGGAGTTCTGGTGATGAGCAGGTGGTGAATACAGGCACCTGGAACTCCGTCCAGCCTGGGACCTCTCAGTAATGCTAGAGTTCCTCGGAGTTGTCTCACCTGTGGGGTATTTGTCCAATGACTCCCATCTGTCATGGCTCTGGAAGATTGAAGCCTCCGGAATTCTCAGGTTGCCTTGCACAGAGCCAGGTCTGTGGCAGGAGAGAGCCATGAGACAGACAATGGCAGAAATTTGTCATGGAAGACAAAGCTGTGCTCAGGATGGATAAGAGCCAAGAAGATGCTGGTGATCCCTGAAGAGGTTGATGACACATAAGCAACTTGTTCAGAATCCTTCTTCAGAAAGTATTCTTTCCAAAATTATTTAATAAGCATACGCTTCTTAAATCCTTCAATAAGTAGGACTTAAAAGATGAATCAGGCATGGCTTTTCCATTCAATTAGCTAATAACCTACCTAGAAGTATAGCGTTGCTTTAACTCTCAGACTTCTTTTTTTCCTCCTTCCTCTCCATAATTCCAACTCTCCAAACAGCAGCAGGAATAAAAATTAAACATTAGCCCTACTCTTAAAGAGTACAGTAAAGTCTTAGTCCTTCTCTCCAGAGAAGCTAAAGATTTTCTAGTATTCCTTTGAGGGTATTCATGTAGCCTACGGCAAGTTATTTCACTTCGTTAAGCCCTGATTTTATTTATAAAATGGGGATAAGAACATTTAAGTTAAAAGGTGTCTGTGAAGATTCATTATGCCTTTAATATGCTTGACACTATGTGCAGTATATGTAGGGGCTCAACAAATGGCCATTTCTTAGCAAGTTGATTTCAAACACTCTACACACTCCATTGCCATGAAGGGTTTGGACTTAGAAGGGGATAAAAAAGAGTCCGTGATCCAGCTACCTGATTTTCTAGAGTAAAGGAGAGATTACTGGCTATAGAGACAGACCCAGTATTTGTCTTCTCTACTCTTAGACCACTTATTTGAAGTTTCAACGTCTGATATGCACTTAGCTCATTTGTA
This sequence comes from Mustela nivalis, assembly GCF_964662115.1. Classification (NCBI taxonomy): domain Eukaryota; kingdom Metazoa; phylum Chordata; class Mammalia; order Carnivora; family Mustelidae; genus Mustela; species Mustela nivalis. The sequence goes on along the minus strand of NC_139023.1, from coordinate 38,032,900 downwards.
AAACCAGGATAGCAATATCTGCTTAACCAACCTAGGAAAAAAGTGTGAAACTAGCTTACGATTGAAATTGATGAGAACCATTTGAAAGGTCATAGTCTGTGTCAATAAGAAGGGGGAAAAAAACTGTCATTAAATTATTTACAGAGGAAAAAAATGTTCTTGCATTATCTGTCATATTTCAGTGGAAACAAATCTAGACACAGGCAATGTAAATTTTACCAATATCTTGTGAGGCTCATTAGAACAAGAGTAGATGCTGAGCTAAGTAAGCCACTAAATATATCATTGAGTTTATGTCGACATAAAAAATTTCAGCATTGAGTCTTTCCTCAGTTTATCCAAAGTTTTTTTATCTTAGAAATGACCTTAGATTCTGAACTGAATTTGATGAAGTGGAAGAAAATTTTTAGGGTCTCAACAAGTAGATCTGTTCTCTGAAGGCTATTACCTAATGCTCACAGTAATTATGGCCCTTGTGTTTGAGCCTTAATTACGGTAAACCCCCAAGCATGGCGTCCTGCTGCTGTCGCTTGCAGTTATATTCCTGTTTATTTCATCGAGGTTAGAACAATTGCTCCAATAGAAAGGATTGTTTAAAGGTAATATTTGTTGGCCATTCTGGAGTATAGGAAGTCTCTTTTTACTGGGAAACACATGCTGCCCACTTGTTTCTTCTTACAACTCTCCTCAACTCAATGTATACCACCAAAATAAACTCTTACTGATAGTTGCTCAGTTTCATGGGTCTAGCAGTTAAACACGTGGTTGACTATGTGCATACGAGTGATACTGCTCAACTAGGGGCCTCTTGGGAGGCAGTGTAATGTGAAGGGGAAAAAAAAAGCCTGTACTGGGAGTCAGGAGGACTAGATTCTAAACCTGCTCATCTGCCATTATTCTATCAGTTTTTTACCTCTTCAATAGCACTACAAATGCCTCTGACTACCCTACTGGGAAGTCAGCAGAACCAAAGATGTCTATGGTCGAAAGAGATACCATTTCTTTTTTTTTTAATTCACTGTTTCTGTGATGCCTAGCATTTGGCAGGGTATATAGTTAGTGCCTCATTAGCATATGTTGACAATGTTTTTAACGCTGCACTACAATATACAAAGATAAGCTGTAACTAAGTCGCATCCATCTGATCCTTTAACCGTCCCCCCACTTTCTTCATCCTGATCTATTCTCACTTATCCTCTTAATTCATCTCAATTGTTATTTCATGAAAAGACGTCAGTTAAGTTGTTTACTACCAGAGAACTTTCAAAAAGTACAAATTACAATGAAATATTCACCTGTTGGAGAATGAATAAACAAATCATTACATCTCCATATGCTTGCAATTTTAGCATGCACCTATCCTATGCCTGGGCACCAAGGTAGATGGTGGAGCCACCATGGTACTGAAAAGTTGCTTTCATGAAGCTTCAACCCTGCACTAAAACAGATATTTGTGATTAGATATAACTGACATATAACATATTAGTTTCAGGTATCCAACACATGATTCAATATTCGTATAAATTGCTAAATGATCATGATAAGTGCTAGTTGACACATATCACCATGTAAGGATAGATTCTTTTTTCTTGTGATAAGAATTTTTAAGATCTACTCTCTTACCAATCTCAAATATACAATACACTATTATTAACTATAGTCACTATGCTATACATTACATTATCAGGACTTATTTTATAACTGTAACATTGTACTGTTTGACCTCCTTTTATGGTCTTACCCACCATCTCTCCAACCCCTACCTCTGACAACCATCAATGAGTTCCTTTATCTTTTTTTTTCTTAGATTCCACATATACATAAGATTGTATGGTTTTATCTTTCTCTGTCTGACTTACTTCACTTAGCATAATGCCCTCCAGGCCCATCCATGTTGTGATAGGTGGCAAGATTTCATTATTGTTTTATGGCCGAATAGTACCCCATTGTAGTTATACCAGTTCTTGATCCATTCATCAGTTGATGGACACTTAGTTTGTTTCCATGTCTTGGCTATTATAAATACTACTGCAATGAATATAGGGGTGCAGATACCTTTCAAATTAGTGTTTTCATTTCCTTTGGTTAAGTAGTCAGAAGTGGAACTACTAGATCATATGATAGTTCTATTTTAATTTTTTGAGGAACCTCCATACTATTTTCCACAGTGGCGGCACTAATTTATATTCCCACCAACAGTACATGAGTGTTCCTTTTTCTCCACATCCCCCAGATCCACCTCCACACTAACACTTCTAAAACAGACACTTTTAATTCAATAATTAAGTTAAAAACCATAAGTTTAATTGCTAGAAAAAGAAAGCATAAATTATCACATGAGAGTAAATAATTAAGGAATAAATCTTAATTCTATTTCACTTTCTTCAAGTTTCTGCTAAATTATCACTTCCAAGGTTTGTACTTACAGTTCCCACTCTTTGTTTTTTTCCACTGGGCTTCATTTCACTTCTTACTCATTACTTTTAGAAAATACCCTTGTTTCCTTCCAATACAATTATCTCTTTCATATAAACTAATCTGAGTTTTTGTTTGGGGAACAAAATGCTCCCTAAGTAAACGAGGAACATAAACTTTACAAATGCATATAAATATTGTATTTGATTCAAATAATAACCCTCATTTTTATGTACCGTGTATTTCTTTATAAAACATCTGAATTTATTCTTATTTTAAAATGAGATTCTGGAATGCCATTTCAAGCTTGAACAATTCTAGTGAAAACAATCCAAAATGACATTCCATCACATTTCTCCACAAAAATACAATTGTTTAGCAGATTGTGATTTCTGAAGCTCTTTCACATGCTCTAGAGCAAAATGGACAATTGCACCATATTAGAGAAAATAGAACTATCTTTCCCATGTATCTATGTTCAAGAGCGTAAACACAGTCACAATGCATACCTCTTCCAATTAATTGTTCTAGTGCTCACCTGGCCAATCATAAGAGCCTAACATTTTCCAGCTGTATAATAAAGCCTAAAATTTTATGTTGCTACCCTGACATCTGTAAGCCTTACAGGGTCCCAGAGCCTAACCATGAGTGTTCCAGCTTCAGTCAGACATGTCCCCCTAACAGCGGGAAAGGCCAGTTCCTCTATCAGCTGTAACCCTACCTGGTCCTCAACTCAGCAGGTTTTGCTTTCCTGCCAGTGCAAGAATTATTCAAGCAAGGTAATCATATCCTCCAGCAGAAACCAGGGGGCACCTCATCTTCTTGTTACTACAAAGTCTGCCTCCAACAGCTGCTGTTTACTCTGTTCCCCAGTGCAAGCGTTACATAGCCCTACATGGTGTGCAGTGTCCTCCTCCCGGGGGCGGAGAGTACACATGATTAATAAACTGGTCACGATCCTGTGTCAGGTGTTGTGTGTTTAGCCATCTTGTATTATTTAGGGTGTGGAATACTTCCCTCATCAACAGGGTAAACACCAGGGTATTGGAACACCTGCTGAGGCCTCCCTTGAAAAAATAACGGAAAGCCTCAGGGACGGAGTCCAAAAGTGGAACAGAGAGAACATTGAAATCTGATCAATTCACAGCTGTTTCCATTTCCTCCTGCCACAGGCTCAGACTGCTCCCAAGGAGTAGGTGCAGAATGAGTGCTTGGTCTCTCCAGTGATGCCTTTCTCCTCCACCTCCCTGCCAATATGCAGGGAGGTGAGTTGTTCCCATTCTGATGAGGAACAAAAACCCAGTTCAGGGTTCCTCACATTTACTTTCTCATCTGTTGTCCCCCAGGGTGTCTCAAAACTGGGTACAGCTTAAAAGCACCTTTAGCCTCAGCAATAGCCTATGCTCAAAACAGCTACCTTACACAAGCTCTTAGTTCTTTTCATGAGTCAAGTCTTCCCAGTTCCTCAAGGTTACTCAATTTCAAGATCTTATTCCTCTTCCTACTTCAGGCCATAATTGTTACCATTTCCCCTTACCCCCAATGAATACACTCAGTTAGACTCCTAGACTGTGAAAGCTGAGATATTCATTGCTTTCCTCCCCAAATGCCCTGAGTTCTTTATGCAAATTTATTAACTTTTTACCTAACAGCCAACACTTTATCTCAAGCAGCTTTTGCTAAACGGTTCCATTTGTTTTGAAGATTATATATTTATTTATTTGAGAGAGAGCGCAAGCAAGGGTGGGGGAAGCAGAGGGAGAGAGAATCCCAAGCAGACTCCCCCCTGAGTGGGGAGCCTGTTAGAGGGCTCGATCTCACAACCCTGAGATCACAACATGAGCTAAGATCAAAAGCTGGACACAAAACTGACTGAGCCACCTCAGCAACCCAAAACCACTCCAGTTTTTAAACAAAGAACTAGCTCAAAGAACACCCAGTTGTCATACATTTGCATAGATAAAAGTGTGAACCGATCTCACTTTAATCAGTGTTATCCAAAAGTTCATTCACTGAACTAAAGCAGCACAAAAATATAAATCCATCTTGTTACATACAGATAAAAGGAAGGACTATTGCATATGATAAACACATCATTTTCTAGAACAGCACTGTCCAAAAGAAATAGAATGTTAGCCACAGAGATAATTTTAAACTTTTAAAGTAGTCACATTTTACAAAAAAAAAGTAAATGGTAATATACCTTATTTAACCCAATTTACACAAAGTAGGACTGTTTTAATATATACCCAATTGCTAAGCATTATTTTTTATATTAAGTCTTCAAAATTCAGTGTTTATAATCCACTTTTAATGCTTATTATAGTTCAGACTTGCTCCATTTCAAATGCTCAGCAAGTATATGGGGCCAGTATCTGTCATCCTATACAGTGCCGATCTACAGAGAAAATGCTGGAACTCTCATTCCAGTTCCATCACTGATGGGGCGTGTAACTGTGAGCAAGTTACCAGAAATCTCTGTGATTAGTTTCCTTCCATGCAAAATAACTTCAAATGGTTGATACTGGAGTTGAGTGAATTAGTATTTAAGAATACAGAAAAGTGTCAGGCATATTAAGACTTAGTAAGAATTAGTGAATGCTATTGATAAGTGCTAACCAAGGCCAGAATACTAGTATCTTTTTCCCCTTTCTATTCCAGTTTCCTTTCCTTCAAGGCAGATCTTCTGGAGTTGCAGTTACCATTGGGAAAGTTGTAGACCCCACTGGGCCACTTCCTTTTTGATGGATTTAACTTTTCCAACTAATCAGATGTTTAATTAAATACCTGATTAGGCCACTCTGCCTTATTTCTATTCCCTGTTACATTCTATCCCCCATTACCCCTTTGACATTCAGATGATGCCTCTCCCACCCAACATTTTCTATGCCCCTCTTCACTTGTTCTTTGAATTATGTGACCCTGGTCAACTTACTCAGTGAAACTCAGGGCCCTCACCTGTAAAGAGGGGATTGGAAAACCTTCCTCGTGGGGCTCCTGTGGTGTTCAGTGATGCAACAAAATGAAGCACGTATATAGTCCTTGGTTTAGGGAATTCACGGTAGATACACATCTCCAACTCCAATAGTATAGTCCTTTCCTTTCCTTCAAGTCTCTTATCATACAGTTTAAGAAATGCTTACAAAGAAATCAGGACAACAGGAACAATTTCAAGTAGGGTTGCTTTTTACTATAATCAGTACAGTATGCTTTTTACTGTGTCTGCTTACACATATCAATGTAGACACACAGCCATGTACACCATGATACACAGATAGGCATACACAGACAGACACACATGCTCACTCACAACCGAGTAGTTTATTGAGACACCTTTTATCTGAGATGAAAAGGGGCTATAAGGATTATCAAGTCAAGACTTCTCCCTTCTTTGGCAGAAAGGTTAAGAGAATTCTAAGTAGGCTGATCATTTCCAAGGTCACACTGCTGTTATGGATATAAATAAAAGCAGAAAATCACCTACGATAGTTCATTTCTCCTGCCATTAACCCCCTGTTACATGGCCCCAAGGAAGAGAACTGTCAGAGTCTTTCTCTCAGTTTTATACCAGTTATTTGACATTTATTAGGGAATTAGCTCTAATAAATACTTATTCTGAGATTTTTTAAAAATTTCAGGTACTGATTAAAGAAGAAGTTTATTTGGTATATATTAAGTATGCCTTTGAAAAAAATTTAATTTCAGATATTTATATTTTCAGTATCTGAAAATGTCAATAAAACAATTAAATACATGATAGTTGTGATTTTTTACATTATACTATAAATTATCAATTAACATTTCCTTATGTATCATTTAAAGATTTTGTGTATTTCAATGGAATTCAGAAGAGATTATTAAATATTAGGATATAAACTACAACTTTAAAGAAATGGAAATTTCCTCTTATTTAATCAATATTTTAGCCACAAGACACATGATCTACATGTAATATAGTTCTCCCTTGAGATTTCTGCACAGCAGATTTTGTAAGCACAGAAAGCAATGCATCAAAAATAGTATAAAATACCTATATGTTGTTATTGAGACTTAAACAAATAATTTATGATTATATAGGAAAATTTTGTAGTAATGGCTATAACTTATGATTGCTTATGTAATGTTGTTACCTGATCCAGATTCTATTTATGGTGACAGAAAGTTTTTCTTCGAAAATTTTGCTTCAGAATTTTAATTAAAATGGAAGTATTTGTCCTTCATTAAAACAAAGTAACATTGTGGAAGACCTACAATTTTGCTGAAGAATATTAACAAATTAGAAAGAAATATTTATATGTCATGAATAATTTACAAAAATGTAAAAACATTTAAAAAGTCTATTGAAGGGACGCCTGGGTGGCTCAGTTGGTTAAGCAGCTGCCTTCGGCTCAGGTCATGATCCCAGCGTCCTGGGATCGAGTCCACATCGGGCTCCTTGCTCAGCAGGGAGCCTGCTTCTCCCTCTGCCTGCCATTCTTTCTGCCTGTGCTCACTCTCTCCCCCTCTCTCTCTCTGATAAATAAATAAAAATCTTTAAAAAAAAAAATTAAAAAAAAAAAAAAAGTCTATTGAAGTTAAATTATTCTTAATTACTCTATCAAATTTGGCAAATGTTATAGTCAACTGTTATTAGAACAGCTAGATATGTCTCTCTCTCTCTATCACACACACACACACACACACACACAGGAAAACAAATACAATGAAAGCAATGAATAGAAATACATCATTACATTATTTCAAATATTTTTTTTAAATTTTAATTCCAGTGCAATTAACATATAATGTTACATTAGTTTCAGGTGTACAATGCAGGTATTCAACAATTCCATATATTACTCAGTGCTCATCAAGATCAATGTACTCTTTTTTATTTTAAGATTTTATTTATTTATTTGACAGACAGAGATCACAAGTAGGCAGAGAGACAGGCAGAGAGAGAGGGGGAAACAGGTTCCCCGCTGAGCAGAGAGCCTAATGTGAGGCTGGATCTCAGGACCCTGGGATCACAACTGGAGCTGAAGGCAGAGGCTTTAGTCAACTGAGCCACCCAGGTGCCCCAAGATCAATGTACTCTTAAGCCCCTTCATCTCTTTCACCCATCTCCCCACCAGCCCTCTACATTCCCTCTGGTAATCATCTTTTCTCTATAGTTAAGAGTCTTTTTTTGTTTGTCTCTTTTTTCCCTTTGTTCATTTGTCTTTTTCCTTAAATAACACATATGACCAAAGTCATACAGTATTTTTTGCTGACTTATTTCACTTAGTATTATATTTTCTAGATCCATCCATGTTGTTGCAAATGGCAAGATTTCATTTGCTTATCTGGCTGAATAATATTCCACTATATATATATATTCCATTATATATATATATTTTTTTTTTTAAAAAATAATTCCTGAAGGGGTTTACTCCGTATCTGTTCCTACTTAAAATGACCAGAAAGAAGAACAGCTTAAAGAAAAGGGCCACTAAAAATCCCAAATATAACTACTATTCAAACATACATGAACCTACCAGAATGTTTCTTTTTGTACAATGGAAAAGCTGTAATAATGTCCACGTAATTTTAAAGTTAACACAATAAAAATTCCAGATACTTCCACAGATTCAAGTGGACACACCCACATACACACTCTTTAATAATATATATATAAAACCCCTCATATTACTTTAACTACTTGGCCACCATAGGCAAGAACATAGCATTACAAGAGAATAACTAATACCATTCTACTGGCTTGGTGAGTACATATATATATATATGAGTATGTGTTATATATGTATATACATATGTATGTGTGTGTATATATATATTTACCTACCATATCTTCTTCTATATTCATCTATCAATAGACATTTGGGTTGCTTCTATAATTTGACTATTGACTGAAAACATTTTCATTTTCTATATATATGATCATATAAATTAAAGTATATAAAAAAAAAAGAAGGGAATCTTTCTGCCCTTCAACAGATGAATGGATAAGGAAAATGTGGTCCATATTCACTATGGAGTATTATTCCTCCATCAGAAAGGATGAATACCCAACTTTTGTAGCAACATGGATGGGACTGGAAGAGATTATGCTGAGTGAAATAAGTCAAGCAGAGAGAGTCAATTATGATATGGTTTCACTTATTTGTGGAGCATAACAAATATCATGGAGGACATGGGGAGTTGGAGAGGAGAAGGGAGTTGGGGGAAATTGGAAGGGGAGGTGAACCATGAGAGACTATGGACTCTGAAAAACAATCTGAGGGGAATGAAGTGGTGGGGGTGTGGGAGGTTGGGGTACTAGGTGGTGGGTATTATAGAGGGCAGAGATTGCATGGAGCACTGGGTGTGGTACAAAAATAATGAATACTGTTATGCTGAAAATAAATAAATTTAATTTAAAAAAAAATAAAGTGTCATTTCTGATAAGAACAAAATATTTGATAAAAAATTAATAATTTTCTAAATGGAAGTAAAATGTAATGTCAAGTTTCCATTTGGTTAACATCCACTTATGTAGAAAGTCTAGAGTGGAAAGTACAATAACCAAAATAAAATATTTATTAGAGGAAATCAATAGTAGATTTGAATTTTCAAAAAAAGAATTAGTGGGGCACCTGGGTGGCTCAGTCATTAAGCATCTGCCTTCGGCTCAAGTCATGATCCCAGGGTCCTGGGATAGATCCCTGTATCAGGCTCACTGCTCCACAGGGAGCCTGCTTCTCCCTCTCCCACTCCCCCTGCTTGTGTTCCCTCTCTTGCTGTCTCTCTCTGTGTCAAATAAATTTTAAAAATCTTAAAAAAAAAGAATTAGCAAACATGAAAATTGATAAATAGAAATGATACAATTTAAGAGCAGCCTCAGAAAAATGTAGCATATGATTAAATATGACATCATTATGTAATAAGATTATCAGAAGGAAAGGAGAAAGGGGAAAAAGTATGTGAAGAAATAATGACTGAAAACTCCCCATACTTGATTAAAAACACTAATTTACATATCCAAGAAACACAAAGAACTATAAACATGATAAATATAAGGAGATCCACACCCAGACTTTATCATAGCCAAAATAATGAAAGCCAAAGATAAAGAGAAAATCTTAGAATCAGTAAAAGAAAATGTTTCATCACTCATAAGAGACCTCTCCCCTTCAATAAGGTTAACTGCTGATTTTTCTTTAAAAACAAAAAAAAGGTAGAATCCAATGAGATGACATGTTCTAAGTGCTGAAATTAAAAACAAAACCAAAAATGATTAACCAAGAGTTTGACACATAGCCAAACTCTTTTGATAATGTAAGTGAAATAAAATAATTCCCATATAAACCAAAGCTGAAAGAATATGTTGTTAGCAAACCTGCCTTCCAAAAAATACTAATGGAAATTTTGGCTGAAAACAAATGATATCAGGCAGTAATTAAGATCCACATAGGGAAAAAAAAAGAGTGTCAGTAAAGATAATTATACAGGTAATTATAAAAGACAATGTAATTGCATATTTTTTTTCTATTCTTCTCTTAACTGATTTTAATATAATTGCATAAAACCATATGAATATAATTGTATTGTTAGATTTAAAAAATGCAAATTGAAATACAGACAATAAATGTAGCAGGAAGTAAGGCGGAAACGAAGCTGTAATAGTATAAGGAAATAAGGCAGTAACTGGAATCCAAAAGAAGAAATAAAGAGAATGACAATGGTAAATTAAAATGTTAATATAATAAATTCTATAAATACACACTTATACTCCTTTCTTCTCTCAGCTTCTTTAGAAGACATAAACTTACATAATGTAAAAACAACCATTTATGGCTGGGTTTTGCAGTATGTAACACAATATGTATACCAAAAATAATACCAAAAAAAAGAGGGGAAGAAAATGTAGATATACTGGAGAAGGTTTCTTTCATTGGAATAGCATTTCAAATCTGAAGCAGACTCTGGTAAATTTTTATGTATGTTACAAGCCCTAGAACAATCACAAAGAAGACCATTAGAAAACATAAAATAATTAAAGAAATTAAAATTACATGCTAGAAAATATCTACTTAATAATAAAGGCAAAGACTCCTGGGTGGCTTAGTCGGTTAAGTGTCTGTCTTCAGCTCAGGTCCTGATCTCAGTGTCCTGGGATCGAGCCCCACATCAGGCTCCTTATTCAGCAGGGAGCCTGCTTCTCCCTCTGCCTGCCACTCCCCCTGTTTATGTTCTCTCTCCCTCTGACATAAAATGAGTAAAATCTTTTAAAAAATAATAAAGGATGGAACTAGAGCGTATCATGCTTAGCGAAATAAGTCAAGCAGAGAAAGACAACTATCATATGATCTCCCTGATATGAGGAAGTGGTGATGCAACATGGGGGCTTAAGTGGGTAGGAGAAGAATAAATGAAACAAGATGGGATTGGGAGGGAGACAAACCATAAGTGACTCTTAATCTCACAAAACAAACTGAGGGTTGCTGGGGGGAGGGGGTTGGGAGAAGGGAGTGGGATTATGGACATTGGGGGGGGGTATGTGCTTTGGTGAGTGCTGTGAAGTGTGTAAACCTGGTGATTCACAGACCTGTACCCCTGGGGATAAAAATAGATGTTTATAAAAAATAAAAAATTTAAAAAAATAATAATAATAATAAAGGAAGCAATAGAGAAATACCAAAACAAGAAAGATATGAGACATATAAAACACAAAAAAGCAGATATAAATCCAAACTATCAATAATAAAATTAAATGTGAATGAATTAAAAAACCTATCAAAGGGTGCCTGGGTGGCTCAGTGGGTTAAGCCGCTGCCTTCAGCTCAGGTCATGATCTCAGGGTACTGGGATCGAGTCCCGCATCGGGCTCTCTGCTCAGCAGGGAGCCTGCTTCCTCCTCTCTCTCTGCCTGCTTCTCTGCCTACTTGTGATCTCTCTCTGTCAAATAAATAAATAAAATCTTAAAAAAAAAAAGAAAAAATCTATCAAAAATCAGAGATTATCAGAACTAGAGCGTATCATGCTTAGCGAAATAAGTCAGATTGAAAATAAACCTATTCCAACTATATGCTGTTAACAGAAGACCAAAGAAATGAACAATTTGAAAGTAAAATGATAGGAAAGGACATATCATGGAAACAGCAACTGAATGAGAACAGAAAGAGCTATGCAGAAAAACAGACTTTAAAACAAAAAAAGATAGTGTGGCACTCCATAATGAATAGAGGGTCAATTCATCATGAATATATAATAATCATAAACGTATAAGAACCTAACAAAGGACACCAAAATACATGAAGCAAAAACTGACAGAATTGAAGGAAGAAATGAATAATTCAAAAAGAATATAGGCTTCAGTACCCCACTTTCAATCATAGATAAAGCAATTAGGTAGAATATGAAGAAGGAATAGAAGACCTGAGCAACAGTGTGAACTGCTTATATTCAGCAGCTCTCTTCACAATATGTACCATCTTTCTCAATGGCCCATCAAGCATTCTTGGGAAAAACAATATGCTATGACATAAAACAAACCTCAGTAAATTTAAGTGGATTGACATCGTTAATAACTGATGTTCTCAAACCACACTGGAATTAAATTATAAATAAATATCAAAAGAAGGTTTGGAAATTGACCAATATGTTGAATTTAAATAACACATTGCTCCTGAATAGCCAATGGGTCAAAGAAGAAATCACAAGTGAAATTCGAAGACACCTTGTGAGATAGATGCAAATGAAAACACAACATATAACAACTTATGGGATGTAGCTACCCAGAGAGATACTTATAGCTGTACATGCCTATATTTTAAAAAGAAAAAAAGAAGAAGAAAAAAGACTTCAATTCAAAAATCTGAACTTCCACCTTCAAGAACTAGAAAAAGAAGAGAAAGGTAAACCCAAATCAAGTAAATTAAAAGAAATAAAAATTAGAGTGGAAACAAATGAAATAGAGAAGAGAAAATGAATAGAAAATAATCAAAACTAAAACTTGGTTCTTCAAAAAGATCAATAAATTGACAAATATTTAACTAGATTGACCATGAAAGAAAAGGAACAGAATTATTAAAATCAAGGATAAAATAGGGAATATCACAACCAACCTAGCAGAAATAGAGAGAATACCATAAAAATGTGTGCCAGCAAATTAGATACTCTAAATAAAATGGAAAAGAAAATACTAAAAACACAAACTACCATAACTGACTCAAGATTTAGAAAAATCTGAAAGACTATAACAAATAAAGATTGAATTAGTATTGAAAAACTTCCTGTTGGGGTGCCTGGATGGCTCAATCGTTTAAGCATCTGCCTTCAGCTCAGGTCATGAGCCCAGGATCCTGGGTTTGAGTTCCACACTGGGCTCCGTGCTCTTTGGACAGCCTGCTTCTCCCTCTCTTTCTCTGTCTCTTTTGAATAAATTTTAAAAAAAAACATTTTTTTAAATAAAACAAGAAAAATGAAAACTTCCTGTGCATTGCTAAGATAGCAATACTCTATAAATTAATTTACATATTCAATACAATCACTTTCAAATTATCCTCAGCCCTTTTTGCAGAGATTGACAAGGCAACACCAAAATTCATATAGAAATGCAAAAGATCAAGAATAGCAAAAAATCAACCAATCAAAAAGTCTTTAAAAAGAACATGAAAGTTGGATTCACACTTCATGATTTCAAAACTTGCTACATAACTACAATAAGTAATACAGTATGATATGTGGAACTGAAAGTCTAGAAATAAACCCATGCGTTGATGAGCAATAAATTTTCCATGAGTGCCAAGTCAACTCAATGAGGAAAGAAGCGTTTCAACAAATGCTACTGAGACAAGTGAATATCCACATGCAATGAAGTTGAACTCTAATCTCACATTATAAGAAATACTGAAATATTAACTAAAAAATGGATCATAAACTTAATTATAGGGCCTAAGACTATAAAACTCTTAGATAAAGACATATGAGTGAATTTTAAGTTTTCATGGTGTTGGATTAAACAAAATTTTTTATTAAAGATTTTATTTATTTATTTGAGAGAGGGGGAGAGAGAGAGCAGGAGCACAGAGGAGAGGAAGAAGAAGGCTCTTTGTGAGCTTAGAGCCAATGTAGAATTCTATTCCAGGACCCCAGGATCGTGACCGGCAGAAACCAAGCCAAGGCAGAAACTTAATCAAATGAGCCACTCAGGCACTCTAAACAATGGTGTCTTAAATATGCCACCAAAAGCACTGGAAACAAAAGAAAAAATAATTTGACCACATCAAAACTAAAAAATATTATGCTGCAAATGATACCATCAAAGTGGAAAGATAACCTTCAGAATGAGAAAAAAAAAAAACATTTACAAATCACATATGCAGTAAGAGACTTTTTGCAGACCACATAAAGAACTATTACAAATCAATAACAAAAGACAAATAACCCAGTTAGAAAATGGGCAAAGAATCTGAATAGAAATTTCTTTAAAGAAAACATACAAATGACCAATAAGCACATTAGGGAAGTGCAAATCAAAATCACAATGAAACCATATGATAATTGACTCTCTCTGCAAATAGCATGGAGGACATGGGGAGTTAGAGAGGAGAAGGGAGTTGGGGGAAATTGGAAGGGGAGGTGAACCATGAGAGACTATGGACTCTGAAAAACAATCTGAGGATTTTGAAGGGGTGGGGGGTGGGAGTTTGGGGTACTAGGTGGTGGGTATTATAAAGGGCACGAATTGCATGGAGCACTGGGTGTGGTGAAAAATAATGAATACTGTTATGCTGAAAATAAAAAAAAAAAAAAATCACAATGAAATATCACTTCATAGCTCGTAGGATGGCCATGGTCAGGGAGGAATACAATGACTGGTGTTGGTGAGGATGTAGCTAGATTGGAAACTTTCTACATGGCTTATGGGAATGAAAATGGTGCAGCCAAAACATTTTGGCAGTTCCTACAGAGCTTAAACAATTACTATATGATCCAATAGTTATACTTTTAAGTGCATATACAAGAGAAATAGAAAACGTTTCCTCACAAAAACTTGTACACAAATGTTCATAACAGCATTATTCGTGAATGCCAAAATGTAGAAACAACTCAAATGTTTATCAAGTCATAAATGGATAAATGAAATGTTATCTGCAATAAAAATGAATGAAATAATATACACTACAACATTAATGAAATTTGGGAGCACTATGCTAAAAAAGCCAGTCATGTTGTATGTTTACATCTATATTAAACAGCCATAACAGGAAAGTCTAGAGGAACACATATAGATTAGGGGTTGTTTATGGCTGGGGGTAGGGAGGATGACAATGAGGAGGGATAACTTATGGGTATGGGGTTTCTTTCTTGTGTAATGAAAACATTTCAAACTGAAATTGTGTTAATGATTGAACAACTGCTAATATACTAAAATCTATTGAATTGTATATTTTGGTGAATGTCACGGTATATAAATTGTACCTCAATACAGATGCTTTAAAAGTGGAAAAGATTTAAAAAATTAAATTAAAGGGGCACCTGGGTGGCTCAGTGGGTTAAAGCCTCTGCCTTCAGCTCAGGTCATGATCACAGCATCCTGCGATCAAGCCCTGCATCCTGCTCTCTGCTTGGCAGGGGGCCTGCTTCCCTTCCTCTCTCTCTGCCTGCCTCTCTGTCTACTTGTAATCTGTCTGTCAAATAAATAAATAAAATCTTTAAAGAAAAAAAATTAAATTAAAAATAATTTTTTTTAAGTGGAATAAGAGATAATATCATCAGAAGAGGTAAAGACTTAGGGTAAACAAGAATTTTATTCTCATTAGTGAAGTCTGTTTATACAAATGACAAAAACAGACAAACAAACAAATGAGAAATAAGTTACATATTTTTGGCAAAAGAATAATTTATTGGACTGACACCTTAAAAGAAATGTTACTGTACTAGCAAAAGTGAATTCCATTTTTATAAAAATCCCTATAAATTCTTTAAGACAAAGGCCAACTTTAAGAGGTCAATCTCATGAGGGGTAAATATTCTGAGGAGATGAAATTTTAGAGAATAAAATTGAATCCAGAATATCCTAAGCTTTTTTAAAGCATTTGAATCTGTGGAGAGTTACCCCAAAGCATAGCAGTTATCATTATATTATGTGCAGTTGTTAGAAATGATATATTTTAATATATCAAAAAAAAATGTCTTGCAAGATTCAATGTGATTTTTTTAATCCTGTGGTGAGCAACCTTAATTGCAGATTAAAATTATTTCTATGATGCTTCAATGCCTAGTCATTTACATAGTGTATTATTTAGTACACACAGTCAGAAATAAGCCTTGTTAAAAATAGCATTCTTTAGGGGTTCTCCAAATCTATATGTCTATCTACATATTTGCATAACTGTGAAAGAGTTGCAGCAGAAGTGACACATCACTTAAAAATTCTAGCCTATGTTTCCTCAGCAAAATAATTTTTAAAAAAAACAGAGATTTTACTTATATTAAATTGAGAACTCTAACAGACTGTGTTCCTAACTTTTCTTTAAGATATCTAGATAGCAAATCACAACTTTTTCATTTACTCTAGTTATACTTCATTGCCAATTTCCAACATCTCTGCATATCTCTTACAGTCCTGGATATCTTGGTGCCATAACAGATCTCTGAGATCTTGTGTATGATATTTATGTGTCCCCTGAACACAAATGTACCTTGGGAAGGCATGTCCATGTGATTCTATAATGTCACTTGGCTTTCTTTGTCACTGGAAATCATGTAGTAAACGTATTCTTTTTCTAAATGTGGTTTAGTTATCAATTGTTTATGACTTTCTACTACAAAAAGACAGACTTGGCTAACTCTTGTGTCTAATGTATAATAAGGATGGTTCTCTCCCATTTCAGATACATACCTTGCATTCCTCAACCTAACATTTGTGCCTAGGGTAAGTTAATGGTTCACCACCTGACAGCCACATTCTTGATGTATCTCAGTTCTCAGTCATATAATTGACATGGAATCAAAGCTTGAAATTTGAGATAATAGAGAAAAGAGTTAATGATATATTCACCTGGTAACTAGAAAAAGAAACAAACGATTCACTTCAAAACCTCCCTCTCTCATCCTCTGTATTCGATCTTTCATACAGTACTAAAGCTCCAGTTCACTTTCACTCCCTCCATTCAGGCCTTCAAACTTCTCAACCAGACCATTGATACCGTTTGCAGGCTGCTTACCTGTCGGTCATCTCATCTTTCATAAATAGTTATCTTTTCTGCCTGAGTAATTTTTTTAAAGATTTTATTTATTTATTTAAGAGAGAGAGAGTACAGATGGGGGAGGGGCAGAAGGAGAAACAGACTCCCCGCTGAGCAGGGAGCCCAATGTCAGGGGCTCCATCCCAGGACCCTGGGGTCATGACCTGAGCTAAAGGCAGATGTTTAACAAACTGAGCCACCCAGGTACCCCAAAGCCTGAGTAATTTTTTAAGAAATAGAGTTATAGGGGCACTTGCTTGACTCACTCTGTAGAGCCTACAACTCTTCATCTCAGGAGTCATAAGTTTGAGCCCTACATTGGGTGTGGATTTTACTTAAGTAAATAAAATATAAGAACTTTTTTAAAAAGAAATATAATTATAAATAATGAGATCACCAATTTCTATTGATATTCTATAGATTCTATACTCCATAAATTCTATAGAATTGTTTACAATCCAGAATAAAGCAAATGAATTGGAATAACAACATAAAAATGAACCTGGCAATAACTGTTGTTCAATAAAAAGACATTTTTAAAGTTTCTGTTTTGTGCTGCTAAGGGCATAGGCCCAATTTAAGAAATAAGTAGATTTTAGTTATAAAAGGTAAGGGAAGAACTAGTCTAATTGAGAAGAGATTGATGCTTAGCGTAATAAAAATTATACTTAGCATGATAGAGCAACTAAAATTTGGGGCTTAGTTCTGGCTATCCCTAATTTAGGGTTTAGTGTCATGGACATTAATGAAAGGAAGAAAAAGTTTTCCTAACACATGGCAGCAGATTTGGTTTTAAGGATAGGTCCACAGTAGGCAATAAACTTCCTATAGTGAAGACTGGCCCATATTCTTTGAAACTGCAACACTTGACATTTGTAATACTTGAAAAATATGAACTCAATACTTACTATAAGTCTGTTACACACACCAGCCTTAGATGTGTGCTGCTTTGATAAGGGAAAGTTTAAAGGTGTCTGTGTGTTAAGTAATGTGGGGCAAAGAGAGGTCAGCAGCCAAAGGGGCAGAAGCTGAGTGAGAATCAAATGGTATCAGTATCCGGAATTTAGAGCTAGAGGTAATAGTGAAATACTCTTAAATATTAGAAATTCCCAGAAAATATATGGAAATGTTTGCTCAGCTTTGTATTATATGTGAGATAAAGAACTTTGGTTATTCTGCTTGGATATTTAATGAATCACTCCAAGAGGCTGGAGAATTTGGAGACATTTGACAGATTTCATGTCAAATTATTAATGTTTTGTCTAAGAAGTGGGAAATACGAGGTGAAGTGGGGATTGGGATGATGGACAAGAGATATTTTTCTAAACTGATGCATTTCTGTATATTGTAACTTTTTATAATCTTTATCAGTTTTGAATACATCGTCTCTATAAGTGTTCTTAGATATTTTCTCACAGACAGAATCAGCTATTTCCTTTGTGATCGTCTCAAAAGTAGAGACCATGCCAGCATAATACTTGACAAATTTGCTACTTAATACAACTTTGCCACTTAGTCATTTAGTTTAACACCATTAGTTCATAGAAGAGACAGGTGAGGAGCAATATATCCAATGGTTGATACAAAGTAGAGTTTCTCCATCTGTGGCTTCTGGAGAAGTAACATCAGCCTCTGCTGAGAACTTCTTATAAATCCAGAGCTAAGGGTCTTATCCCAGACCTAGAGATTCAGAAATTCTGCAGGTGGATCTTTTTTTTTTTCTTTTTTCTTTTTCTTTTTTACATATAATGTATTATCTGTTTCACGGGTACAGGTCTGTGAATCATCAGTTTTACACAATTCACAGCACTCACCATAGCACATACCCTCCCCAGTGTCCATCCCCCAGCCACATCATCCCTCCCACACTCCTTCCACCCCAGCAGCCTTCATTTGCTTCCTGAGATTAAGGCTCTCTTATGGTTTATCTCCCTTTTTCCATCCCATTTCATTTTTTTCTCTCTTCCCGCATGATCCTCTGCCTTGTTTCTTAAATTCCACATATGAGCAAGGATCCCAAGATCCTTTCTATGATTGACTTATTTCATTTATCATAATACCCTCTAGTTCCATCAACGTTGTTTCTAATGGCAAAATTTCATTTTTGATGGTTGCATGATATTCCATTATATATCTATCTACACCTCATCTTCATCCATTCATCTATCAATAGACATATAGGTTCTTTTCATAGTTTGGCTATTGTGGACATTGCTGCTATAAACACTCAGGTGCATCTGTCCCTTCAGATCACTCTTCAGGTGAATCTTAAAGATCCATGTTTTACAAGATCTTCTGGTAATTCTGATATACACTCAAGTGAACCATTGCTTCAATGTAACATGATTAATATCAAAATAGATAAAAATAGATCTTTGTAATCTGAATAATATCTAAATAAATTTATATTGAATTATAATATATATTATGTAAAAATAGATCCAATGGTAGAAACAAATTTTTTAATTCTTCATGGTATAACAAAACAAATTCATTTTCACATTTGTCTCATTTAATGTTACCTCTCTGGATACAAAAACTATGTCCTTATTGCAGTGCTAAAATATAAAATGAAATGACCAACCTAGATATACTCAGTTTACTCATTGACAAATAAGGCGCTTTATTTCCATAAGCAAATCACAATAAATTATAATCTTATTGAATCCAGTTATCTTTTAATTTTATTAGCATGCAAATAAATGTAATAATTCTATAGAAACCATTATTTCATTTTCTATGCTTTATGTGTTTTTGGGCTAGGATTGAAAATTTTGAGCTTTGGGAAAAGATATCTTATCTACAATGATGATGCCCACTGTAGAGAGAATAAGCCATAGTTTCGGTGGAGTCCTGTCGAACATATTACTTTAGTATTTACAAGCTGAAATGCTTGGTTTCAAACTTTTTTTCTTACACTCTAGAGAGAAGTCCCTCTATTAAGAGAAATTGAAACAACATCAGTCGGAAAGAAGCCACAGGTGACAGTGGTGTGTGAGGAAAGATTAGGAGAAATCATACTGCCATGCTCTATGGCCATAAAGAGTTCTAAGAAAAGCATCTGAGTCTTTGGCAGCTACCTCCCTAAAACAAGGTAAAAATCATGCTCACAACTCCAGCTTTATGACACACAGTGTGTGACTAGGGCTCAGTCATGCTGCCACACTCTTTACCCTTTGACTCATATTGCATAAGGACATATTTATTTCTTGTATTACATTGAATTCAATTCTTCCTTATTAAATAAGTACATATGAAACAGTTACCAGGAGAAAGGAAGTAAAAGATTAGTATTAAAATATTCCTAATGCTAATGCTTTCCATATCTGAAACAAAACAGAGATTTGATTACAAATTCACTTGCTTTAGACCTTTCAAACTTCTTCCCCAAACAAACGAGCAAATTGCACAGTTTCCAAGGTGTGAACTCTGGCTTTCCACTGAGAGACCACAGGCTTCAAGTGTGATATGTCACCTTGCTTCTCTGTACTTGTCATTCTAAGAATCCTACTTCTGCCTTATCAAAGCAAATTTCACATTACTTCAAACTTTCCCTGTAGCAGTACTAAAAGATTACTAAGAAATGGATGATCCTTATCTTACAAATGAAGAAACCAAGCTACGTGAATATAATCACACATCTAGCATCACAATACTGATTTTAAATCCAAAAATAAAAAATAATTTTCTTTTTTTTTCTTTGTTGTTTGGTTGGATTTTGTTTTTGTCTTGTTTTGGCTTTTTCCCTCATTCTAATTCTATTTCCAGTCAACAAGTTAACCATTATTGTTTTTTGAGAGAAAACTGGAGTTTCCTATTTAGCTAGATTCTAATATTTTATTTAATATTGTTCCACCACCCTGAATTTTAACTTTAGGAAGTGTGTACATTAGTATAGTTTTTAATTTATGTCAAGGATTTAAAAATGTTTGGAACACTATTCTTATACTTTTTGTCCTAGGTTATAAAGAAATATAAGATGTTTACTGTGCCTTAATTTTAAAGAAATAAATGAGATACTGTGGAAAGAGGCTTGACATTGAAACAGAAGACCTGCATTTGGTTTTCTTGGGCTTAGACTTCATTCCTTCATTTGTAAACTGGGAATGATATTAACTAATAGGAAGAACTGAAACATATGGATTTTTGTCTCAGCCAATAGCCACCATGTAGGAGAAACTAAAAAGAAATATGCCGAACATACTGCGTGTACTCAAGGTTTTAATCAGGAGACAGTAAAATGTAATTTTATTCTATCACTTAACAGTAGATAATGTTTAGTCCAGCGTTATACAAAGACTTTTCATCTATATACCTGGGAAGATTAAAAAAATTTCATCGATAGGGACACGTGGGTATCTCTGTCGGTTCAGTGTCTGTATGAAGCTCAGGTCATGATCCCAGCATCCCGAGATCGAGACCCACGTTGGGCTCCCTACTCAGCACAGAGTCTCCTTCTCCCTCTGCCTCAGCTGCTACTCCTGTTGGTGCTCTCTCACTCTCTCTCTGTTGAACAGATAAATAAAATCTTTAAAAATAAAAGTTCATCCATAAACTAAACTTATTAAAAAGTGGTCTAGTGAGGTTCCAGTAGGCAAATCATGTAATATCAAGATAGGTGACTATCATGAATAAAGAAAGTCCTCCAATTGTCAGGTAGTTAGTGAACATAATTCACTGGGCAATGAATGATATAGATAAGGCCTCTGCTGGTTATTACGAGGCAAAGTTTACTAATAAGAGATAAAAAATAACCAAATATAAACATACCGGATAGTTCCTATGTTTTGAAAAAGAAAAACACAGTAATGTAACAAAAAGCAATGGAAGGCCCACTTTGTATTGGCTAATCAAGGAAGGATTTGCTGAAGAGGTAAAATTTAAACGGAAAACTAAATCTGAAAAGGAGCAAGCCTGATAAAGAATCTTAAAAATAGGACTTGCCAGGAGGGAAGAACGGCTAGCAAAAAGCCCAAAGGTGAGAAGTTGACATATCAGAAAGAACCAGGGTACCTGGAACAGGAAATGTTAAGGGAGAGTGCTCTACAGCGAGGACAGAGTGAAAGACTAACAGAAAGCAGGTGGCAAGATAGAAAGCCTTGTAAGGAACAAGGATTCCTTGTCTTGAATTCACTGTTTCGAGTGCAGTAGGATGCCATTCTAGGACATTACAGAAGGAATGATAGGACCTAACTGCAATCAACTTGATCCATTTTGACAGCAAAATGTGCTAGAAGCATGCATCTCCTCTTTTGTCCCCCTGAGGTACCACTATTGGATCAGCAATTGCAGGTATCCAAAAGATACTCGACTCCAAATTTCCTCCGAGTGTTATTTCAGGACACTGAAGCACTGAATTAAGTAGCTCTTATCAGGAATGAGAAATATTCTAGCTGTTTGAAATGGGCACTTTCTTTTTCACGCTTGTTTACTCTAGAATACTTAAGTCTAGGCTACTTAAATATTTTTATTGGGATGAGTTTTCACACTAAGTTGATTTTTATTGCAACTGTTGTGCTTGGCAAAACACTAGTGAAATCCCCATATAGCATTAGAATTAAACAGAATTAGTTTTAGTTTTGTGATTTTGTGCTACTATATATACGGAATATAAAGGCTATGGAAGAAAAAGAAATTAAGATTTTGATTGACAGAAGAGTAAGTACTTAAAAGATTGTAAACAGGCAAAATAAAATGTGTATTCCCTGAATTTAGATTAGTTATATTTTGCTTGCCAGTATATATTTTAATCAGAAAAAAATTAAGCAAAGCAAATAATTTCAGTATATTGCATTTTATTGTTGTTACAAAAGATTTAATAACTAATTTTACATGGCTAAAACTTTCCAGAAGAAGGTTAGTGGACAGACAAGATCAGGGGATACTTGTTATACACTCAAGACTAAGCTGGTAAATAAATAAAATGAAGGTGTAGAAATCTTGTTAGATTGGTAAAGTGCACAACCACTTTGCTTCTGGGAGAGGGAGAAAGCAATGTCATACATCTTGCATAATTTTCCCTCTCCAGTAAGATTAGTTGATAACACAAGAGAATGTTCCCTGGCTTTACCTGACAGAAACTTGATTCATCTTCCAGCAAGAGCAATTTTTCTACCATATTCAGCAATAGTAGCTTCTGAGGGGCTTTCTTATCTCATTTCTTATTCATCAATCTCCAAAAGACATGTTAGAAACAGCAAAATGTAAATCTCTTTATAACTAAATTAATCCAATTCTTTTCATTTGTCTTTCGCAAGAGACAGCCTCATTGTCAGCTGAACATATGTAACAAATGCTTGTCACTCCTGAGTGCTCAAAGAGCAAGATCTAAAAGAGAGATCATTTCTTTAAGCAAGTGTATGTTAACAAAAGAAACTAACTTTTTCTCTATTGATTTACTTGTCTTGTATTTTTTTAATTAATATCTTCCCATAATTTATAGAGGAAGACTATGATAGCCACTTTATATAAATATAGTTCTGATGAGATAAGCCCCTGAGTTTCTCAATTTAGCATTTTGTCAAAATGGATATGAAAAAACATAACTGTACATTTGATTATTTTCCATAAAACAGTCTTATTAAAATGCAAATGTTAACCTTTCACCTGGTATTAATCTAAATCCTGCACTACAAAATTTCATTGAAGGGACACACTTCATGAAAGAAAAGTAATTTCTTGGGGCACCTGGGTGGCTCAGTGGGTTAAAGCCTCTGCCTTCAGCCCAGGTCATGATCCCAGGGTTCTGGGATCGAGCCCCACATCGGGCTCTCTGCTCAGTGGGGAGCCTGCTTCCCTTCTTCTCTCTCTGCCTGCCTCTTTGTCTACTTGTGATCTCTGTCTGTCAAATAAATAAATAAAATCTTTTTAAAAAAAGAAAGAATAGTAATTTCTCTTATAGATAATGATTGTTTTACCCTATATATCATTACCATTTGGCATGTAGAATTTTTTTTCTCTAAACTTCTATAGAAAATTTTTAGATGCCTGGTAACAGTTTATATGCTATGAAGAAATAGTTTTATAAAGGAAAACCGAAACACAATATGTTTATAGAATTTGTTCTTTCATTTCGAAGAAGTTTAAAATGTTTCATGTGAACAATTTTTAACATCTAATAGATATTAATACTCGCATTTGATAAGTAAAAAGTTGTCATCTTTCACTGTTTTTATTTTTTTATAAATATTTTATTTATTTATTTGGGAGAGTGAGAAAGAACATGAGAGGGAAGGTTAGAGGAAGAAGCAGTCTCCCCACTGAGCTGGGAGCCTGATGCAGGACTCGATCCCAGGACCTTGGGACCATGACCTAAGCTGAAGGCAGTCACTTAACCAACTGAGCCACCCAAGTTCTCCATCTTTCTCTGTTTTTATAACAGAGCCTATAGAGCTGCATCATTCCCCAATATGCCTTAAACTTCTACTGCTTGTCATTTAAGTATTTCTATTTTATCAGGTTTTTTATCACTGACATCCATTGTGTTCGAAAACTATAAAGTTATGAAGAGACTTTAAAATTTCTTCCATAAATGACATCATTATTACTAATCCAGTTTGTTGCAAAAACACTTTCCAGTGGTTTTAATAGACACATGTAGACATATATATTAAGTGAAATAAATGTAATAAAGTGAGAATAATTGAGACTAAATCAAGATTATATACTGTCAGATTCTATACATTTGCCATGGAATAACCATAATTTTATTTTAAGCTGCTTACCAGACAACTTAAGGAGGAAAATACAGTAAATTAGATATCTCAAACTCTCTTTAAGATAAACACATAAAACCAACTAAACAGGAAAATCACAATTTAACAATATAAGAACAGAATATAAGAAAACAACAATAACAATATAAGAAAAGAATGTCTTTTAAGGTTCCCCAAATGAAAAGCCTATGGAATGGAGTGAAGAACATCTTCAGAGCTGCAAGCTCCCTTTTTGTCCTTCATAGGTTCTCTCCATAGAGAGAACCTCCATAGGTTCTCTCAAAGTGGCCATGGCATTAAATCTAAGTGCAATTCCTATAAAAATTCCTTCAAAGGAACCATTTGATGCAGTAAGCTTCCAAGCAACACTTTCCTCCAATTGTTTTTTCCCTTTGATAATCTTTCAAGAAATAGAATATGGCAGGGAGTTTGATTCTGTATTCACTAGTGAGTTTTTAAATGTTTTGTTCTTCTAATGTTAGCAGTTCAGTACAAAGCCTTAACTGATGGATGAGAATAGAGAAGGGTTTGAGAAATGAGGAAGTGTGGACGTGTTATAAACAGGAGATTATCCATTTCCTCCAAAAGGGAAGTCAGATGAGTACCTCGTGTAGGGCCAGGGGTCCCTTACAAATTAATTTTTAACCCACTCTAACAGAAAACTGGACTATTAGGAAGGAATATTGTCCTCACTTGATTTTAGGAAAGTGTCTTTTATAATTATTACAATAATATAAATACAATGATTTTGTTTTAAATATTGCTTCATATATTATTATTACTATAATCATAATGACTGTTTAGTGAGTTCTTATTGAATGTTGCCACTGTTCTAAACACACTTAAAGGTCACTAAAGCATAGATTGATAGAATTATGATGTAATTTTATAGATAAAAAATTAAGAAGTTAGCTCAAGGTCATGTGGTGGTTGTATAGTGGAGCCAACAACTGAAGCCAGGATTTCTGGCTCCAAAGTCTAGATTCCACAGCTCTTCTGAATCATAGGGGTTTAGCATGGAGTGTTTTTTTTTTTTTACAACAATTTGAACATTTTGTAGCATTTGCTTAAATTGAAAAAATATTTTAAAAATTGTTTTCCTTTGGAACAGAAAATATAATTTAGAGCAATTTGTATATATCTGAGAAAAGCTGTTCTGTGGAAGAGTACACTATTTTGAAAAATATATCGAATATTGTTATAATCATGCTAAGCAAACAGAACACCTGTGCAAGCTCAGAGGAAAGTGACTTTGTTATATACTTATGAAATATACAAAAAATAATTGTTTACATACATGTATAAAATTTATCATTAAAATTAAAAAAAAAAAAAAAGAAGAGCAGATAGAATTTTTTGGAGGGGAAAATGCCATCCCAATGCTCCCACATCAGATTTAGGTGAGGTCCAGGGTTTTCTCCAAACCAAATGACATAATAGATATTCTTACCTTTCAAACTCAAGTCCTTGCATAGACTTGTAGTTGTGCCCCTCCACCTATGAGAATAATCATTAATTCTTCTCCTCAAATATTTCCTGCATGGCATTTTCCAGCCCTGTTGCTTTGGGATGGAGCCATTTGACAGGTTCTACCATGTGAATTGAGTAAAAATGCCTGGATCAACACTTTCTAGGTGAGAATGACCCAAAGAGAAGACTGCTCAGTGCAGAGTCCCTAGCAAATCTATGATGAACATATATTATGAATGAGAAATAAATATGTGTTCTTTTATGCCTGTGAAATTTTAAGCTTATGCTTTATTCATCCACCTATAGGCTCAGTTTCCATGAAAGATTAACCAAGGCTTATACAAATAAAGAAATCAATCAATAAATAAATAAGAAATAAAATAAAAATTCTGCATTTGTCTGATCTTTAGTTCATCATGAATTATGCAAAAGTTTGGTAAATTACCTAGATCAGTGTTTTGTAAAATATGTTCCATAGGTTTGCAGGAAATAGATTGCATAGAGATTCTAATTCATTCGTATATTAGGATTCTGAATTCCCACAGTAAATATACTCTGCCTTATAATTTGGCTTAAACATTAAGTTTTCTAGCACTATTTTACCACACAGCCCTTAAGCCACAGCTACCTAGAAACACTCGCAGAGCACACTGATTGGCACATCAGTGCTATTATTAGTCTCTTCTAGGCAGGGAGGGAATGCATATTTCCTTAAAAAATGCATATTTCCTTAAAAAATTAATTAATTAAAACTAATGGGAGTATAACTATTTTTAAAATTATAAATGATACTAATGCATTATTATTTTATAATTTAAAGCAAGAATGTGTCCGCTATGTCAATATTTCCAAATTATCTAAAGCGTGGTGGAATGATCATAAATGAGGGGGTCTCTAAGTAAATTCTTCAAGTGATTCATCACTATTAAATTATTTTACAGAGGATGCTTAATTTGTAACTTTTAGAATGTGTGAGTTAATTTTCGTGATTCTTCAGAAAATGTCAATGTGATATACAACCTTTTTAGAAAAGGCTGTGGTTTTCACTTGGCAGCTATTTTTGTAGATGTAAAATTTTGCTGAGGCAAAAAGTGTTAGCTCCATGACCTCAGGACATTTCAATTTTGTCAGGTACAATTTGGGCTTTAGGTCACTAAAATACACTTAGTTTAATGGAAAACTTGCCATTTTTTCCATTCTTTAAACATGTTTAAAGTACTCCTTCTAGCCAGCTGCCATTAATGATATCTTTATAATAATAACTTTTTCACCTTTATTTGGTTTTGAGTGTGCCCTTGCTTTATCAATACATACATAAGTGGGCCTATTTTAATGTAAATGTGACAGACATTTTCTGATTTGTCTTGCATATTTTCATCCCAACCTGTACAATTTCATTAAATTGACAGCAGAAGCATATATAATCTACATTGAATTTCTCACCCACCACATTTGCAAAATGCACAGCTCCCAAGAGATCAGGACTATCTCAAAGTGTTGTGTAGTCCTTAATGGTATACATCGACATTTTGCCAAACAGCACCCTTCTTCATGCTGTACACTCAATTCCCTTCCCTCTACCCTCACCACGCATCCCCCACCCCAAGTAACAAGGAGATCCCAGGATTGTGGAACAGAGTGCAAGCCAGGTAACTCATGTTACTGCTGATCAGAACTCTCTTGGAAGTGTGTTTCTCAGTTCCAACCTTAGCCTTTTCCTGTGGAGGTCATGGAGTTTTCTCCAAAATGCATGACTACCTACCTTAGTAAAAACATGAAACACTGGCATCGTTTTGTCTACTTTACCAAACTACACTAGTAATGTTCATTAAAATTAGTCAAAACAAAATAGAATTAGAGTCCAAACTTCTATGAATGTAATACCCTTCAAATTAACAAAATGTAAGTTTTTAACTTGTAAAAACTTTGAAAGAGTTAACAGGCATGTGGTATGTTACATAGTGGTGTATTTGTAGGCTAGTGAAGCACATTTTGTTTTCTTAATATACATCTAAAGCAATTTGGACCAATATTATTCTTAAAATCTGTCTGGCGTGTACATTGATGCCTATTCTATTATCCTCTCTAGTTCTTGCCTACCTCAAATCTTTCAAAGTAAAGAAATATTTAAAGGAAATATAGTCAGATTGCATTTGCATAAAATATCTTCAGAGATTTATAAAACTAATTAGTACCAGAGGGTGTCTTTGAGGAAGCGAATCAGAGAGCTGAGGGGTATGTAAAGAAGACCCTGCACTTTATATCTTTTGATGCTCTGAATTTTTATAGTATTATGTTACCTTTTAAAATACAGTATTTCTCCATAATGATTATGCCTTGCTTGAAAATGTGAGATAAATCACACAACCTCTTGCCCATTCTTCAGTTTGAATGACTTCGATGATCCTCATTATATATTCTTTGAGAGACCTCTGTCTGTCACCCTTATTTGATGAAAACCTCTCAGTTGGTTCCCCATCCCATTTATGGAACACGTCTTTTGACATTCTCTGGGGCTACTGGAAATTTTCTATTCTCATAAGAGTTTGACAAGGCCATATTCATTCTGCCCTTTTGCTCTCATTGTCATTTAAAGGTCAGGTTGTGTCAAACCAATGCTCATTTGTTTTACTATATGCTATCTGAAATCACACAAGCCTGAAAAGCCTGAAGCCCAGAACATAAATCAACAGTTAAAGAAAAAATATTATAGATAATTTTCATGAAACTCATTTTCAAATACACTCTCAGTTCAGTGTCCAATTAAAAATGAAAAATTGGTATCCATTTCTTATAATTTAATTTTGTGCTTTTTAATGAGATAGGCTCTTTCATATATGCATTTAGCAAATATGATAGAAAGCCTTCTGTATTCCAGGTGCTGTTTTTAGAACAAAATTAAGTCCTTTCCCTTTTGTATCTTATGTTACCTGGGAGAAACAGACAGCAGCTAAACCATTGAATATGTCAGAATGTGATAAGCAATATGGAGTAAAGTGAATGAGAATGAGGAGGGTAAGAGGAGTGGAAACATGCAAAATGCTGCTCTTTTGTAGAGAGTGGTTTTAAGAAAATATGTAATTTATAAACTGTTATTTAAATACGGACGTTGGAAAGTGGTAGGAGTTTCGTGTGTAATGTTCTAGGCAGAAGGTACAGCACGTGCAAAGATCTTAAGGGGAAATATGCTTAGTGTGTCCAAGCAACAGCAAGTCACATGACTACCGTGGAGAGTAAAGAAATATGTAGGGAAAAGATCAGAGAGTATTAAGGGTTTACATGGGGACCTAGAAAGACATTTTTCAAAAGCCACTGTAACTGCTTTGGCTGTTATACTCAGAATTTCTAAGCAGAGGAATGGAGTGTGTAAGAATGGAGTGTGTAAGACAAGAAAGGATGAAAGCAGAAAGACCAGCAGGAGGCAAGAGATGACCATGGCTTGGCACATCAAGATATTTGGGGATGGAGGAAACAAATAACAAAAACCATCATGCGTGATTACTTTTATTTTCCTATTTCTCAGTTTATTTTTGATAAAGTATATTGTAATCACAGTAAGTTAAGCTGAATATATTTACTGAAACTATAAATCTTGAAAATTATACAATTTCATATTCATAATATAATGAATTAGTTTTTCAGTATAGTTTAAAAATTTTTTTAAGAATTTATTTATTTATTTGACAGACAGAGATCACAAGCAGGCAGAGAGACAGGCAGAGAGAGAGAGAAGAGGAAGCAGGCTCCCCACTGCGCAGAGAGCCCAATGCGGGACTCCATCCCAGGACACTGAGATCATGACCTGAGCCCTAAGCAGAGTCTTCACCCACTGAGCCACCCAGGTACCCCTAAAATGTTCTTAGTCTAAAATTATTATGGCCATGGAATATCACTGTGGAGTCATCTACTACTTATTTACCCCATGTTAGAGCAGAACAAAAAGTTATTGAAAAGTACCACGCTCAGGCCCTGTGTAAGGAGTTAGAATGGTCTAGGAATTGGAATGGTCTGTTCTGACTTGGGTGTTTGTTAGGGTCCTCAGTGTTCCATTAGAGGCTGCCAATCAAACCCAGCTCTGGTACCTGATAAAGCATCTGACTCTGCGCTGGTCCAACAGCAGCCTAGAATCACTGCAACCAGGATGTTTGACAGAGTATGAGACAGAACTCACTCAACAGCTCTCAAAAGCCCAACTGAAAAGTAAAATATATTAGAATTTTCTAAAGATTATGAAGCTTTACATAACTTCAGACCTGTATTATAAATAGGACATGACAACACAATGATCTATGTAATTTATAATATTTAGCAAATAAACTATATTTCAGCAAATGTAAGTAAGATTGATTATTTTCTCCCAATATTGACTTTTCCTGTCTTTCATCTAAATAAAACTTTAGTTTGGACAGAAGATAGCAGAAAAATTTTTAGTATAGGAGAAAAAAAATTGTCTTCTAGGTAACTATTATTTTACAATGTCTGATAATAGCCACTGAATTTATATCTTAACTAATATACAAAATTTTAAAATACTTCCACTTCGAAAACCATGATAAAAGAAAGTTACCTCTACAATAATAGAATTTTTTCATTACTTCATTACCTTCAATGGTAGAGTAGGTAGTAAAGTTATAATGAAGACTACATATAATGGCCCAATTGATGTTGCTCCCGATGAGAGGCATTTTAGTGCTGTATCATTTACTGTTATTGTTGGATGATTACACATTATTATTTAGATGAAAAAAAGAACTCTTTTAATTTATTAATGCTTATTTTGTCAAAATACTGGGAACTAAAGATTCCAAGGTGAACAAGAGAGACGTGGTTCAAATCTCAGAGATTTGGGCTTAATAGCAGAGACATTTACAGACAATTAAAAGCAATTTGAAAAAAAAATTGTGATATATGCTGTAATGGAAGACTGAAAAGGAAGACATCAGATCAGATATAATAGCCCTTGTCTTTTATATGTCTTTTCATTTATATGTGTGCACACACCTAGGGCTGGAACAAAGGGAGCTCATCCTGTAGGAAGAGATTATTAAACTAAGAGAAGAATAATGTGAAGTTATTGCCAGATGAAGAGAAGAATGATAATCAGTGTTAGATCAAATAGCAAATGTGAAAGGTCGAGGATGAGATAATATTTAAGCAACTGAGGCATAGAGTGTGAAAGTGAGAGTGGTGAGAAGTAAGCTAAGAGTGAGTTCCCAAAGGATGTCAAAAGCTATTGGAAGAAACTGTAAGTTGTCATTAATTCCAATGGCAAATCTATATGGGATATTAGACTGGAGACTAATGTGATGTAAGTTATGTTTCTGAAGATTCACTCTTGGTTACAATGTAGATATATGATTTTTGGAACAGCTATCTAAGACAGGGAATCAAATAAGTGGTTGTGAAGGTCGTTAGATATAATAGTGTCCTAGACCTTGGCAGCACTAAAGTTTGAGACAGTAGATGATTCAAGAATGATTTACAAGATAGAATCCACAGGACTTAATTACTAATTAGATGAATGATGTTTTAAAAAAAAAAGAGAGAGAGAGAGAGAGAATGACACTTTGGTGGCTCAGTCTGTTAAGCATCTGCTCTCAGCTCAGGTGGTTGTGATCCCAGGATCCTGGGATTTAGTCCCACATCCAGCTCCTTGCTCAACAAGGAGCCTGCTTCTCCCTCTGCTTGCCACTCGCTCTGCTTATAAATGTGCTCTCTCTCTCTCTCTTCCTTTTTCTCTAACAAATAAATAAGTAAAATCTTTAAAAAAGAGAGAAAGAGAATTCCAACTGTTTGAGAAACTGGGTGAAAGTTAGCATCATTCAATCAGATTAGGACAAAAATAGAAGGAATGGAGGAATAAGCAGGGAAGAAAGATGATGCATTCCATTAGAAATGTTGAGTTAGAGGTGCCTATGACCCTTGCTTATAGAGCTATTCAGAAGAGAGTTCAATGTTCATGAATCCGTAGTGACACCAAAGTTTTCATCACTTTTTTCAGCTTCACTTAGCATCCAGGCTATCAGATAAAGTCAGCAATATTTTATATATTTTAGACAAGTGGAACAGATTGTTAATGGGGCAAGAGTATTTGGGGGTACTAAGAACATCAAGTAAAGATGAAAAATAGAATATATAATATTAAAAAGGAATCCAAGACTGTGACTGCAAGTAGATAGGGAGAGACAACAGGCTTGTGAGTAAACCGATCAATAAGGTTTATGGGTTGGTCTTGGAAATAGTTGAGGGAAAAGAGTAAGAAGGAGACTAAACTCTTGTCTGCAATTGGGTTTACAATTCCAGCTAAACTCATGTTGAAGGATTACAGAGAAACCTATGGATGGCTGTTGTAAAGTGGAAGGTAAGATCACTTGACATAAAAAGATGAAATAATGAGAGACCAGGGTATTGGCTAAATCTTATCCAGGAAAATCACAGAAGGTGGCAGGAAAAGGGGGTCTGTAAGCCAGATACGTGTGCCTTTGATGATTGTGGGACAAGCAGCCAATCAATAGAAGACAGCTGGGTGAGGAATTATGGTTAATATTAAAAAAAAAAGCCAATACATGTACTTGAGAGTGAAGAAGTAATCCTTTGGATTCACAGTGGAGAGTTATAAGGACACCAATTATATCTCAAGATGGTTTCCAGAAGAATGGTCTTTTATCAAGAAAGGTGCAAGAAGCATTATCTTCAGGGGAGAGTCAACTTCCAGAGGGCATGATGGAAAAATACTGTTAAAAAGGGTGCTATACAGGGGCGCTATGTGGCTCAGTCGGTTGTGTGTCAACTCTTGGTTTTAGCTCAGGTCATAATCTCAGGGTTCTGAGATTGAACCCCACATCGGGCTATGTGCTCGTTGGGAGTCTGCTGCTCTCTCACTCTCTCTCCCTCTGCCTCTGTCCCTACTTATTCTCTCTCTCTCTCAACAAAATAAAAGAATTTTTTAAAAATTTAAAAAGAAGAAGAAGAATGGAAGTCTAAGAAAAAATGTTATTTTCAGACAAAAAGGGGCAGGTGGAAAAGTAGCGCAAGAGATCCCATTTTGATTGTTGAGCAAGGAAAACAAATTTGGCATGTTGTATTAAACTTATTTCAAGGTCCTACAAGAAAAAAAACTGGAGTTTGGAAGTTTCTTGTAGCATCAGTGCTTTTAGGCAACATCCGTGAATAGATAAAGGAGAAAAACCAAGAAACTATAGAAAAGTCTGGGACAGGCCTCCTTTCTCAGTGACTTTTTTTTTTTTTTTTTTATGTGCAGAATACCTCTTGTCTTTCCTACTCTCCAATGCATGCAGGACACAGCGGCCAGAAAATCCTCCATTATTTTTTATACTTTGTTCCAAACCAACTTAAAAATCATCACTGCCATGCTATGGAACAGTAAAACTTTTTACATATTCTGGCTAGGCTGGTCATGATTAGGCCATGAATTGGAAACAACCAAGGGCAGGAAAAATAAAATGTCACTTGGGTATCTTTTGAGTGTGATGGAGTGGATGAGCTGGGTCATTTAGCTGAGCAGCAGCAGTAATTATGACATTTGTAACAGTGTATAACAATGAAGTTTTCCATCATGTTATATCAACAGTTCGGTCTTGAAAAGAAAGCAAATTATGGTATGATCATCTGCATCTTGTTGATATGAAGCAGGGGGTTAATGCTCAGACTCCCCTTCACATGTTGAGAACATCTGTAGGAAAGACAGTGGGCGGTATGGCAGACCACAGTGAAGCACAATAAAGTTTTAGTTTCAACCCATGCGAAATTAGAGATGTCAACCGAATGTTTGCTATTAATCTATATAGCCTGATTTGCATCTTACTGTACCACATGTTAGTGTTTCTCCCACTTGGCATTGTCATTGGCATGATAATTTGAAATTTACTGAACTTCAGCAGTGAACCCAGCAACATGCAGAACACAATCATGGAGAAATTGCATGGGCAGAGACTTTAGGCAGTGCTGAAAAGCAAGCAGAAAAAGGGATAGAAGTTGACGCAAAACATTTCATTAGGAATGATTGCTTTTATTATTCTGCAATGAACTTGGAGAAGTAATACTAAAATAAGAAAAGTGGTTTCAAGAAGATTTTAAAGGTTAAAGAACAAAAGTAAGCTTCTCATTCTGTCAGGAAAGAAGGCACGTTGTCCCAGCGCAGCCACTAAGGACCACACCGTTGGGTGTGACTATGTTTCTTTTCAATAAGTGCAGGCACTTTACGACATGCATACATTTGAGAATTAGCTTGGATATGCATATGAGAACTCTTCTTCATGTGAGTTAGAAGTTTCAGAAGGATGGAGAGCTAATATTATATTAATATTTCCACTTAAATCAGTCTCATTCTCTGTAGCTACCCTGGGGTGAACAATGTAAAAATCAAATGATCTTCAAGTTCCAAAAGTGTGCAAGTCTCAAAGATTGATGAATGATATATTTATTCAAAATTATATTAGATACATAAATTTTTCCTCATTGATATCATGTCACTAGAGCATGAGGTGGACTTGATAATTGATTTTTCCAGATAACTGAAATGCATTACATGCATATTGAAATACGTATAAGAAAAGCATTTGAGATGCATCCCAGAAACAATGCTAGGTATTTCGTAGAGTTTAAAATAATCTGACAGGTTGGATTTTAATTTGCAGAACTAAAAATAGAGCCAAAGATGAGTTAGGACATATTAGGTTAGCAGAAGAAAAGTTAACACTTGAATCTAGTTCTACTAACACCAAAATTCACACACTCTCTGCTATACCATCACCTCCCAACTCAAATAATAAAAACTAAAAACAAATATTTTTATAAGTAATCAGTTTAAGCAACACAGCTTTATCTATATGGGAGGTAAGAATACTGTCCTATGTATATAATTAACTGTAGTGTTTCATGGCATGTTCAATGTTTACAAAGAGTGGTTTATCTCCAAAATAACATTTTTATAAAACTTGATCTCTAAATATAATAGTAATATAATTACAGGGGTAACTGGGTGGCTCAGTCAGTTAAGAGTTTGCCTTCAGTTTAGATCATAATCTCAGGGTCCTTGGATTGAGCTCCACATCGGGCTCACTGCTCAGTGGAGAGTCTGACTCTTCCCCTACCCCTCCCACATGTTCATTCTCTCTCTTTCTCTCTCTCTCTCTCTCTCAAATAAATAAATGAAATCTTTTAAAAAAGAAATTAAAATTAAAATTACAAAAATTACGGCAAATTGGGGTTTCCTGTAATTTTCACCAGTGTCATTGCATTTATAAAAAATCAACTCAGTGTTTTACTAACCCTTCAATAAGGGGTTAGTAATGGGGCTTTTTGAAGATTTACTTATCAATTAGACATCTAGTCCATGGGGTTGGGAGTATCCAAGATAATTTCTTGGTTAGAAAGAATTATTAGATGGCACATGGCATTTTTTTTGGCTATTCCATCCTAGGAGTTCTTGGGGATTTTACGTTTACATGAGTAACACTTTTAAAAAAAAGTGGCATATGAATATTTTTAAACTTATTAGTGATAAAGAAGGAAAACAGCTATTGACAAGTGAGGATAAGCACTCACCATATGGATTCTAACATTTTAATTATTTTGTTCTTTTCCTTTTTAAAGCAACTTTTAGTGGTAATAATTTTTCCACTAATTAAAGACCAGCTGCTACTTAGCAAGCTAGACACCCAATTAGGAATCTGAAACCTGCTGAACAACCTTTACTGCCAGCCAGCTAGCTGAATCACCTCCTGTCACTGGCATGGAATTGATTATTTTTTGTTTTGTTAAATGCATGTTGTTGTCACACAAAATGGATCTCCAGAATGTTTTTCTCATAGAAGAGTTGACCAATCTGACATCCCATTCAATCTCATTTTTTGAACAAGCTTGAGATCTTTAACAAGGTCCTTCATCTATCTTTGTAAATATAATTATGGAATAGCTGTGGGAACTATATTTTGCAGGATAAAAAAGGAAACTTGAAAAACAGAAGGTAACCACTCACCACCGTTCAATATTACTTTGCGATTGAAAGTGAAATAGTATTATGCAAAGGTTTTTATAAACTCAGAATATCAAAAAAAGATAATTATATTTCTACATATAATAAGCTTTGTTTTGAATATCAGTGAATTTTTTTTGCCTAAGAATTCCTTAAATAATGGGATAAATGATGTTCAGTTATATTATCGACAAACTTTTAAAATACAGTTTTATTGTATGCACTATGTTTTTCGTGAGATCTCAAAACAGTTCATATTGCAAAACAAAGTCTTCCAAATCTGGAAGAAATATATACCCAGGAATGATATTACTGGAAGTTTTAAAATAAAATATAATAGGGGCTCATGAGAGACTATGGACTCTGAAAAACAATCTCTGAGGGGTTTGAAGTGGCGGGGGGGTGGGAGGTCGGGTTACCAGGTAGTGGGTATTATAGAGGGCACGGATTGCATGGAGCACTGGGTATGGTGAAAAAATAATGATACTGTTATGCTGAAAATAAATAAATTTTTAAAAATTATATTATATTATATATATATATATATATATATATATATATATATGAATGATAGGGGCACCTGGTGTCTCAGTGGGTTAAGCATCTGCCTTCAGCTCAGGTGATGATCTCAGGGTCCTGGGATGGAGCCTGGGGCTCTCTGCTCAGCGGGGAGTCTGCTTCTCTCTCTCTCTACCTGCCTTTCTGCCTACTTGTGATTCTCTCTCTGTCTCTCAAATAAATAAATGAAAAATAAAAATAAATTAAAAATAAAATATAGTACACAAAAAATTGTTTCTCACTATTTTAAATAGTTGCTGGTCAAAATTATGAGTAAATAAACCAGCTTGAAATTCAGAGATAATTGATCATGCATGCAAAATTAACATTCTTTAATTCATAAAGAGAATTCTGAACATTTTCTAAGAATTGTCCAATGCCTGGTGAATCCCCAGCTGTTAGATACCTTAGAAATTGGCAAAAGGACAGTTTATGAGTCACATTTTTTGTCATATTGAAAAATTCTTAATGGCCTGGAAGAGCTAATGCTATTGACAGGGGTGTCAGACACTACGCAAGAGGTGTTACCATCTCCCACTGCTTCTTTGCTGTGGCAGCTTTCTGTAGTCTTGTTCCTATGCTCTAAGCACAGTGGGTGCTCAATACACATTGTTTATGGGCTGCCATTACATCTGCTGTGAATGAAGCATCCAAGGATCCTCTGGCAGCAATAGCAAATGTTGAGGACGTCAATTGGGCATCATGGGACTAGAAGTGTTAAAGCTCTCAGCAGGTTCTAGGTCTGACTCCGCAAGCCTGGAGTTGGTTTGGAAGAGATATCATAAGGGGCGGCAATCTAGAGCATATTCTGACTCTTTCTTGGGTGCAGGGTATAAGTGGTATTTAGGATATGAATTATGGTTGAGACTTCACCAGGGTGCCTCCTAGGACAGATGCTGTGGCCAGAAGGCACTTTCTTGAGCTGAGAATTTATCTGCTGAATCCTGACTATTGCTTAACTAGAAATTGAAATTGTCTTTGTCAGATGTGCCAGCAGGGAAAGCAGTGGTAACTGGAAGTCAACTTTTATTCCATAATTCTTTAAATCTCTATAATGCTGTCATAACAATTTTCTGGAAGACAGGTCAGATCATGTCACAATAGAGCTTAAATACTTTAATTACCTCCCATTACTTTCAACATCACATTTAGGGTCTTTAGCATGGCACACTAATCCTCTGAACTGGCCCTTACCCACTTCTTTTAAATTTCTTGTTTGACCCAGATTTCCATGAATAATATATTATCTATTAAGCATGTACAATTTGCTAGGTGTTCTGCTATGTACTTTGCATACATAAACTCACTTAATTCTCAAAAGAAGCCTCTAAGTACCATATTATCATTACAGGTTTTTAAAGATTAAGACACAAAGAGGTGAGGTGATTTGTCCAAGGTTATGCAGATAGCAGAGGTGAAATTCTTTTTTTTTTTTTTTAAAGACTTTATTTATTTGACAGACAGAGATCACAAGTAGGCAGAGAGGCAGCCAGAGAGAGAGGAGAAAGCAGGCTCCCTGCTGAGCAGAGAGTCCGATGTGGGGCTTGATCCCAGGACCCTGGGATTATGACCTGAGCCGAAGGCAGAGGCTTTAACCCACTGAGCCACCCAGGTGCCGCAGATTCAGGCTCCTGGCCACCATGAGACCTCCCACAGAAGCCCATACGATTGCAAACCTCCTTACCTTTCTATTTGCTCTCCACTCCATCTTGAATGCCCTTCTTCATGGCTGATGGGGCTCAGCCTTCAAGACTCAGCTAAATAATCCCTTTCCTTATAAAGTAATCTCTGATACTTCAAACAGAGTTGCCTACTCCCTCCTTTTTTACTAATACTAGACCTTGGCTGAAAAACAAAACAAAACAAAAACAAAACACCAACCTAGGCACAAACATTAGCTACCACTGCCACTGTAACAATAGCAATAGTAATTACCATGTATCTGTCAAGTATAATGGCACTACTATGCATTTAGCATTACCCTATACCAACTTCTATCCATACCATAGCACTCCATAATAGCATGGTATAGCCAGGCTAAGTGACTTGCCCAAGGACAGGTAAAAAATGGGTGACAGAGCCAGGATCCAGTTCCAGATCAGTCTATGCCAAATATGGGACCCCTTGTGAAGAAGTTAAGAATATTATGATGGCCACAGCAGAGCATTAAACCAAGTGTGGGCTCTTTTAAGCATGAATACCTGTGTGAATGCATTGGACGCCTACCATTAAGTCATCCCTGGCAGGAACCACTGGAAACACCACTAAGTAGCTAAACATCAAATTGCTGTATATTACTAACTTCAGGACCGAGGTACACAATATTGAGTTATTCTTGCATTCCCAGGATAAATTTCACTGGTTTATACTTATTATTTTACAAGTGATAGTGGATTTTACTTGTTCGTGTTTCATTTACAGTTTTACATCAACATGCCTACATGCTATTATTATCCATATGCATATTAAATTTAATATGCTTTATTACTCTTAATCTCATAAAACAAACTGAGGGTTGCTGGGGGGAGGGGGTTTGGGAGAAGGGGGTGGGATTATGGACATTGGGGAGGGCATGTGCTTGGTGAGAGCTGTGAAGTGTGTAAACCTGGTGATTCACAGACCTGTACCCCTGGGGATAAAAATATATGTTTATAAAAAATAAAAAATTAAAAATTAAAAAAAAAAGATTTTAAAAAATTTCCCTCTGGAAAACATAAATAACCTTATGACTATGATTATCTAGTCTCCACAGAGTAAGAATCTCTCATGAAAGCATCTAGATGTGGTGCTATTTTAAGTAGTGTTTCTTTAAAAAGTGTACTTTCTTTCATAGGAATAGTTTCATTTAACTATTTCTAAATAGATGAATTAGTAAATTTTCTAGTTAAAATTTAGTAAATTTTATTTTCATTGTATAGTTTTCCCTTATCTAGGTTTTCATATATATTTGTAGGGGTCCATACAGTAATTTCTCGTAGCTTTTATAGAATTGTTTCTGTTTCAGTGGCTATGACCGTTAATCATTTAACAAATTGTAAATTTGTACCTTCTCCTTTTCTCTTATTAGGTTACCTAGTGTTTTTATCTATTTTATTTTTTTCTTTACAGAAAGTCTATTGACTTGTTTATTCAATTTTTTTTCTGTTTTATCTGTCACTAACCCTGTTCTTATATATATTCTTATATATTTTTTCTTAAATCTTTGCATTACTTTACTTTTATTTTATTTTACTTTTATTTTTCTCACACTAGCTCTTAAGTTTGGATGTTTTCAATGCCTCATCCATTCTTATTTTTAAAAAATTTTACAATTTTTAATCTTATGAATTCTATTTTATAGTCCCCACAGTAGTTGCATAACAGAGATATTCCCCCCAAGATGGAAGGGCTGTTTTTTTCTTATAATTAATTCTAGTTTCATTGTATTATAATCAAAGGATATTATTTGTATCACTTCTACATTATGATCAATTTTATAAAAAGTAAATAAGTGCTTTAATAAGATAACATCATCTCATTATTATGATATAAATAAAATATTTTGTATTATAAACACATAAAGTTTCCCTTTTTTAGCTTCTTAAGTTTGTAATTTTAGTTAGTTAACATACAGTGTTATATAGTTTCAAGTGTAGAATAGAGTGATTCAACAATTCCGTACATCACCCGGTGCTCATCATAACAAGTTCACTCTTTAATGCCCATCACCTGTTACACCCATCCCCCACCCACCCACCTCCCTTCTGATAACCATTAGTAGTTTTTCTCTATAATTAAGAGTCTGTTTCTTGATTTCTTTATCTCTGTTTTTCTCTCTCCCTTTCTTTTCTTTCTTATATTTTACATATGAGTGGACTCATATGACATTTGTCTTTCACTCACTGAGTTATTTCACTCAAATTATACTCTCTAACTCCATTATGCTCCATCCATAAAATTTCTATAGATATAGATATAGATATACATATCCATAAAAATATAGATATGTAGATATAGATATACATACCCATAAAATATAGATATATAGATATAGATATACATATCCATAAAAATGAAATTTTACAGATATATCTAGAGATATACATATAGATATAGTCTTCTTTATCCATAGATACAGTCTTCTTTATCCATTCATCAATGGACACTTGGGCTGCTTTATTTCTTGGCTATTGTAAATAACTTTACTATATACATAGGGGCACCCCATGTATCCTTTCAAATACTTGGTTTTGTATTCTTTGGATAAAACCCAGTAGTATGGTAGTAGAATCATAGAGTAGTTCAACTTTTAACTTTTTGAGGAATCTCCATACTGTTTTCCACAATGATTGCACGAATTTGTATTCCCACCAACAGTGCATGAGTGCTTCTTTTCTTTCCATATCCTCTCCAACACCTTGTGTTTTTTCTTATTTTGTTGATTTTAGTCATTCTGACAGGTGTGGGGTGATATTAAGCATGTAAAGTTTCACATCTAAATATATACCAACACATATCAATAAAATCTACCTTAATACAGTTATTTTGATCTACTATATCCTTATTTTTATTTGCTTGGTCTTTTTTGGACTAAACATAGTGTTTTAAAGGTTAAAGTCTTCTATGCGTTTCTGTTTATTTCTCCTTGCACCACAAGGAGAAATACTTTACCTAATTGCTGTGTTATTTGTGCATATTCATACTTTCTATCATCCTACATTTTGTTCTGTAGCATTTTGAGATGTTCATTATCTAATGCTTTTTGGCCTGAATTCTACCTCATCTTGGATTAAACCTCTGGTTTGACGAAAACCTCTGGTTTCTCGTTAGCCTTCAAATTGTTGTACACATTTGTCCCATACACACTTACCCATCCCTCTATTTTTAGTGTTATTGAACAACTTTATCTTACTGTGTTGACTTTTGGTTAGTAAGACGATTTAAAATGTTCTTTACTTTAATAGGTAAATGAAGCACATTTGATTGATATATTTATGTTCGTTCTTAACTGGGTATAGCATTTTATATATACTTTTGTTTTCTGAATGTCTTTTGTTTTCTCTTTTTCAGTTTCTTCCATGATTCATGAAAGTTTGAGGTCTTCTTCCTGAGATCGTCTTTTTTTTTTTTTTTTTTTAGATTTTATTTATTTATTTATTTGACAGAGAGAGATCACAAGTAGGCAGAGAGAGAGAGGAGGAAGCAGGCTCCCCGCTGAGCAGAGAGCCCGATGTGGGACTCGATCCCAGGACCCTGAGATCATGACCTGAGCCGAAGGCAGCGGCTTAACCCACTGAGCCACCCAGGCGCCCTGAGATTGTCTTTTAAATAACATCTTTAATAATGTTCTTAGTCTACTATCCCTTACTTAGTTCTCTACTATTTGATTTACCAGCTTATAATGTTATCTACTGACTCCACTATTATTTAAGTGACCGCTGCTGAGCTTATTCTAATTCATTACCTTCCCTTTCACCTTTTTATAACATTATTACTTTTTAATGTCAAGGCAAACAACAATTCTATTCTCTTACCCTTTACTTTCTTAGTCATACAATTAAATATATTCAGTGGTCCCTCTAAATTTTTTGCCAAAAATTTCATAACCCCTCCTATTTTTTGTATATTACTCAGAAAGAGCTTTGGATACCATATTCTCTGAGTTTTGGTGTATTTAAATCTGTATTTATATAACCATAATACTTGAAAAACAATTTAGCTAGAGATATAATCCTTGGATCACCTATTTCTTTCTTTGAAGGTTTTTTTTTTTTTTAAGTTATTGTAGTGATGTCTTCATTTGTATGTTACTGTCAAAAAATCTGAGGTCAAAATGATTTTTCTATGTAAGTGACTTTTGTATTTTATTGATGTTCTAGGGAAATTTGTTATCTTTAAAATCAAATACTTTTTCATGTGTCTGTTGGCTTAAGTGGGTAGGAGAAGAATAAATGAAACAAGATGGGATTGGGAGGGAGACAAACCATAAGTGACTCTTAATCTCACAAAACAAACTGAGGGTTGCTGGGGGGAGGGGGTTTGGGAGAAGGGGGTGGGATTATGGACATTGGGGAGGGTATGTGATTTGGTGAGTGCTGTGAAGTGTGTAAACCTGGTGATTCACAGACCTGTACCCCTGGGGATAAAAATATATGTTTATAAAAAATAAAAAGTTAAAAAAAAAAAAATCAAATACTTTTACTATAATATTTTTGGAGATGACAAATCTAAATCAATTTTTCCAGATTCACTGGGTATCCCTTTGTATGTCACTGAATGCCTTTTATTTACATGGAGTTTTTTGGAGAATCGCTTAAATACTAATTCTTCTGCATTGTTTTGTTTTTCTTCTGCATAGAATTCCAGTATGCATATGTTGGATCTTGTTTCCTTTCTTCATTAAAAATCACTATTCTCTCTGATCCTTTTTTAGCTATTTCTTTATTGTTTTGTTATCTTTTTTGTTGTTGTCATAAGTATATGCAAACCTAGCCTAAAATCTTTTTTTTATATTTTCAGTTGAACCTATACTACCGGGAGTTCTAATTTAGTCTTAATTGCTAAGATTACTTTGTCTTTTCTTTAAATGTTTTCTTGTGCCCAGTATACTAGTATTTGTTCTTTCTCACTTGGTCATTTCCCGGATTTTTTTTACTATCTCTGCTCTCCAGCCACCCCCACCATCCCATCATGCTCTGGATGAGCACAACTGTACTGAGCCCTTCATGGGATCTCTGTGCCTGATATTCCTGCCTTTCTCTCTGCAGACCTCATTCCCAGTCGCAGTGACCCACACTTTCTGTCTCTGACCCAGATCCTACACTGGAAATTTCAACCTGGATCCCAGTTCCACTTGAAAGACAAGGCATTTCATGAGTCCTTCTCTTCCCAATACCAACAGAATGAATATCAAATGTGAAGTTAACCTGGAGGATCCCCAAATTCTGCTATTGGCCAGGGCTTGGATGGGACCAAATACACACAGAGAGGCCAACAGGAGGGGCTGGAGGTCAGCTTTATAGTGACTTGGGATCCTTCACT
The DNA here is from genome assembly GCF_964662115.1 of Mustela nivalis. Taxonomy (NCBI): domain Eukaryota; kingdom Metazoa; phylum Chordata; class Mammalia; order Carnivora; family Mustelidae; genus Mustela; species Mustela nivalis. Next base: position 37,989,512 of record NC_139023.1, on the reverse strand, counting down.
CCTCTCATAATTCCCCCAGCCCCATTTGGGGGGGGGGGGGTTTGGACGATCATTAACCACAGGGAAAACTTGTAGATAAAGGAACCAGTAGGGTGAATTCATGCTATCAGTATTCTTGGCTGTGTGAAAAAGGTCCCATTATTTAATGTTCCTGGCCCCAATTCACTTCTTGAGAGCTGATGCTTCTTAGCTTCAGCACTCACCTTTTGGATGATGTGAATACATGGTATAGAAGGTAAACTATTTTAGTTTACAGCTCCTTAGACCTGTTTCTCTACATTCCTGAGTCAGGTTTATCGACTTGGCTCAGGAAATGTTATTTTACTTTTGTGTTGTACAGATCCCAGCCTCACAAATCTTTCTTATGAACAAGTTTTATCATTTAATACACAGGTACAACCTTATTTGCACTCTTCTAACAATGACTAGAAGAACTCAAGGTCCTTGTACAGTATTGCTTAACCATGGAGAATATAAACTTTGTGAGAATTCAATTGACTAATGGGTCACCAAAGGGTCCCCATTATCTTTAGCTGGGGTGGAAATAAATATTTGCAGCTGGGAACAGGGTTGGTTAGGAAACACTACTTTTGTCCCAGATAGAGGCTCACAGCTAGGACTCACAGGCATGGGAGAACCAACCCAAACTTCACTGACAGACTTAGCTGTAGGCACATCAGGCCAGGACTGACACACCACCACAAGGGCTCAAAGGCCCTTCCTCCACCCCTGGAGCAATGTTCTCTTTCCACCAAACCCCTACAAGGATGTTTGATCTGAACACTATATATAAGTGGAAGTAATATAAGTGGAGTGCCCCTGAGAATGCTATTGCCATCGTCCATGGGAAAGATACTTAATGAAAAGACTATTTTGATACCAGAGTGAAGAAAACACAGCTAGTTCCACTGTTTTATAGAGGCTGGGGTTTCAGCCCTTCCTGCTTAACTAGAAGTTCTCAGTGAAATCAAAAGAAAAGTTCAAAAGTAAGGAATGTGCATTTGCAGAAAATAGACAATCTTTTACTTAGTTGGGGGTATGTGGCCCAGAATCCTGTGAACCCCTGTCCTAATAGAAATCAATCACATCTTTTCCCAGTAATCCAAACACTAGTTTAGATACAGCTGAAGGGATTTGACAAATGGAATCCCAACCGTTGAATTAATTGAAAGGGCTGCTATCCAAAATTAGCCTGACTCAATCACATGTAAGATTTGTCAACTATCCTCCTTTGCGTCAGATGATACCAGGACTCAAAGAGAAGGTAAGACGTGTGTCCAGAATCACAAGTCAGGTGGGGATGCTAAGAAACAGTACCCATATTAAAAACCAGGGCCTTGATGCCCAATGCCAATGGTGGGTGGTGGCCAATTCCTACACATCAGAGCCAGTTTTTGCCTCAATGGCCTCCAACTCCCTCTACACCAATATATTCACTGCCAGGAAACATGTCAATCACTCCTCTGTTGTCTACTCTCCTATCTTAGCATCAGTCTTCCCTCTCAGTTTGGCTAAGGGTGTCAAAACCTGTCCCGAGATGCCATTCTCTCTCTACTCTAGACTCATGTTTCCTGAAGCCTTGATTTTCTACCTAAAATATTTATTTTGCTACTAAAGAGCCTGTGGACTCCCTTTTATCTCCTTGTACAACTCCACTAGTTCCAGGACTCAGCAAAACCTCCCCTTGGATCCCACTCATACCCATAATTTCTGACTTCTCTTCCTCAAACCTCTTTTCTGTTGACAACTATTTCTATGCAGGCACACTGGTGTCATTACACAATGTCATTACACATTCCTCTCCATTCCTTCCAGATTCCCTTTCATTCCAAAATGTTGTCTGTATACATTTTCCTAGGTCATGTTTTATGTTGGTAATGAAAAAATCTTTTAAACTGGTGATTTTCTATCAGCTCACCTGTTTCCTCTCATATCCTTGAAAATAGAAGCAGTTCTAAATCATAGTGAAATGCACATCCTTTTATGAGGCTAATATTGACCCATGAGGAGAAAAATCAGACACTGGGGTAGAAAGCTTTGCTCCTTGTCTATGGAAAAGTCCCTCTCGGAGTCTGGTCGATTAAATGCTCTCTCTTTCCCTCTCTTTCTCTCCCTGATTGTCTTCAAGCTGGGAAGGTGGCTTCTCTTATAGTGAGAATCCCTGTGTGAGTTTGTCTCCAAGGCCATGTCTTCTTTGTCATCTCAACTTTACATGACACATTCTAGGTAGAAACTGCCATAGTTTCTTGGGGCGCCTGGGTGGCTCAGTCTGTTAAGCTTCCAACTGTTGGTTTTAGCTCAGGTTATGATCTCAGGTGAGATTGAGCCCCACATCAGTCTCCAGTTCAGCAGGGACTGCTTGGGATTCTCTCCTGTCCCTCTGCCCACCCGTGTGTGTGCACGTGTGCACACACAACAGTCTCTCTCAAATAAATATCTGTTTTTAAAAATAAAATGCCACAGTTTCTCTCTAACATTTCTCTTTTCTCAATCTCCCTTATTTCATAGTACTTAATTGTCTTTATTTTTCCTTTTGGCACTCAAAGAGCTGAAAAGACTCCATTTTTCCTCAGAAAATAAAACACTTCCTGGGGCACCTGGCTAGTTCAATTGGTTAAGTATCAGCCTTCCGCTCAGGTCATGATCTCAAGGTCCTGGAATCGAAGGCTGTGTTGGACTCCCTGCTCAGTGGGTAGTCTGCTTGTCCCTCTGCCTGTCCCTACCACTTGTGTGCTCTCTCTCTCTCTCTCTTACTCTCTCTCAAATGAATAATTTTTTTAAAAAAATTATTAAAAAATAAAAATATAATACTTATTAGTCACTTCCTTGGCACATCAGAAATTATTACCAGCCCTCACAGTTATCCATACCTATAGCCTGTGATCTTCCTTCACAAAGGACACCAGGATCACTTTATACTTTCATTAACTTCAAATACTTTTCCTCCCAAGATTCTACACTGTTTCCCTTCTCATTTCAAAATTTATCCAAGAAACTTCACAGTTGAATGTTTTACAAAGACACAATTAAAGTTTCTCCTAAGGGCACCTGGCTGACTCAGTGGGAAGAGCATGTGACTCTTAATCTTGGAGTCCAGAGTTTGATCCCCACATTGGAGAATAGATATCAGAAATACATACATACATACATGCATACATAGTTTTTAAAAAAGAGAAAAGAAAGTTTCTCCAAAATCTGAGGATTTTTCCCTAAGGTTTGAAGCTTAATACCCAATTTCCTCATCTTCAGAAAGACAAACAGCACTGAAATTGTGTGAAATTAATTCCTTTAAATCCACATCCTCGTATGTATAAGTGTCAGACCTCAGGAATTCTTTCCTAGATTACACCTTGGTCACCTGTCTTGGGCCCCAGAGATTCCCTGAGAACTACCAACATTTTTCCAGGAAGCAAAAAACAAACAAACAAAACAAAACAAAAACACCTCTACTGACCATCAGATCCTTTTTAAGAGGAATTTCTCTACTTTGATGATACCTTAGAACCACCAGAAATCTTCAGAACTAGTGATAATTCAATCCCAAACTTCATCAAGTGAGAATCTCTGAGAAACTATACTCATTAGATGACTATAGTCATCTTTAGGCAGTTCCAAGCTGCAGCCTGGGTGGGACTCACAGTGACTGAAGTCTCCACCTGCCTGGAGCATTATGAGGTGGATATGGACAGAAGTGTCCCCTGCACTCAGGTGCAACCTCATGGCAAAGCCCAAACTGTCCTCTGAGACAGCAGATCTCAACTCAGCCTACATGTTAGAATCACCAAGGTAGTTTTTCAAAACACAAATGCCAGGACCCAGCCCAAAATAATTAAATCTGAATCACAGGGGTTGGCCTTTGAAATGCCTTCAGCTGATGCCATTGTAGAATCAGCACTGGGAAGCTGTTTCATAGCTAAATTCACTTGTAGGCAGGTTCCATGATTTTGCTGAGTTGATAAACTAGTGGGAGAGATATACTTTGCTAGAAGTATGTTGACCTGTAGAAAGTGTCAGTCAAGGTTGGGGACAGAAGGACAGGGAAACGTCTCTGAGGGATGTCGCTGTCTGGGCAGACCTCTATGAACGGGGTGACTCCCAGAGACCCAAGTGAGCAATATGAGCCAACTTGATGAGAGCACTAATGGAGGATGGGAGAGGAGGGGTCACCTCCATGACCTTAAATAGTGGCAAGACCGCCCAGCCGCTTCAAACACTGCCAGAAGCCGAGAAGGGCAAGCACATTTCAACATTCTGGGACCTCCTGACACTCCTGAAATCCAGCAGGGCAGATAAAGCACTAGCTCTCTGCAGGCCCTTTGGCTATGGAGAAGACCCAAGAATAAACCTGGAGGTGAGTTGAGAGGCAGCCTGCTTCCTGGTCGTTTGTAGGAGGATTGCCGGGTTGTGTTCATTCTATTTCATAAACATTTTTATAGCTGTTAAAACTTGTGTCCTGCAAACTTCTCTGTTCTTTACAAATATGAACTGTTCTCACCCCTCCTAGCAAGCCTGATAAAAGATGTTATTACTATACTTATTTTACAGAGAGAAAAACTGAGGCATGGCACGGTAATTACCTTGAACAGGGATCCACAGGTGTCACTGCAGAGATGGGAATAGAAACCCAGCACTATGGTACCTTAAGAGTAGTCCTATGCTACTTCTCAACTGTTTGGTGGTATGTCCTTCACAAATTCCTGATTTTAAGGGAATTATGTGTCTTATTTGATATTTTATCTTCGTTATTGTAATTTTCAACTCTGGAAGATCCACTTAGATTTTGTCTTACTATCTTGTTATGCTCCTATTTCCTTTTATGTTTAGTCATAGAAAGTCCATTCCTCATGCTTGTTTTTAAGTCCTTCTATACCAATTCTATCTCTTTGGGGTGGTGGTGGTGGTGGTATTAGGTGTCTATTGGTTGATTTCTCTGTTAGTGGTGAATTCTATTTGTTTCACTGCACACCTGGTAACTCTAGGTAAGAGACCAGCATTGCACATTTTAAATAGTTGAGTGCTGAGTATTTTCTGTTCCTTTAAATAAAGTTGGGCTTTGTTCTTTGATGCCATTATTTGGAATATTAATGCTTTGGAGAATTGTTTCGAATATGTGTCAACTGGGACTGGAACAGGCTTCAGTCTCTGTATAATTTGGCCTCACTGCTGAGGCAGTTCCCTCAGAGAGCTCTGTTTCAATCCCCTTGCACTCAGGGTCTTTGCCCTTGGCTGCCTGGGACGGAGGTTCTTCCTGGGCTTGAGTGACACCAGGGAGCTATTTATATTCTGAGTATTTGAATACCTGCTTCAAGGTGTTTTTGTCTGCATGAAGGTTGACTTTGAAGACAGAGTTTCACCTGAAATTCTCATCTTACGAATTTTTATGTTTCCTTTGTATGATGTTATCTGCCACTTTCTGTTCATTTTAAAATACCCTATTTTTGTTGTGTACAACCCCTCCTCCAATAAATAAATTATCACAGGTGAATAAAACTGCACTTTATTTATACCAATAGTAGGCCTTCTTGTACTAAAAACCCCAGTAATAAACCCAAATCCCTCACTCCTATAAATTGGAGAATTGGGGCAGAAGATCTCTTTTTTTCCCGCCCAAGGAAAACACTCAGTTTCAAAAATGTGCCCAATATCCATACTTATACCAGGTTTCTTAAACAATATGCTAAATGAGTTCTCACATTGGGTAACCAGAAAAGAATGTTACCTACACTAAAGATAACAATAACCAATTCTTAGCCGGTCTTCATAGAATTGTAAGAACAAGATTTTGTATGACTAATTAGTATTTTTTCTTTAAAAGTTAAAAACTATTCTGACACTTGTTAAAACAGTATAGAAGATTTTATTCAAGACTATAGTTAAGAGCTCTCTATTCAAGTCTCGTTAAAACAGGGGTACATGGGTGGCTCAGTTGGTTAAACATCTGCCTTCAGCTCAGATCATGATCTCAGGGTCCTGGAATTGAGCCCCCACATTGGGTTCCCTGCTCAGGAGGGAGCCTGCTTCTCCTGCTTCCAATGTTTGTGTTTCCTCTCTCACTGTCTCTCTTTCTGTGTCAAATAAACTAAACTCCTTAAAAAGAAAGAAAAAAAAACCAGCCTTGTTAAAACAGTAAAGGAGATTTTATTCAAGACATCAGGAGTAAAGAGATAAAACTCCAAATAAAACAAGTAAAAGTCGGGGCACATGGGTTAAGCCTCTACCTTCGGTTCAGGTCATGATCCCAGGGTCCTGGGATCTAGCCCTGCATCAGGCTCTCTACTCAGCAGGGAGTCTGCTTCCCCCTCTCTCCTCTCTCTCTCTCTGACTGCCTCTCTGCCTACTTGTGATCTCTCTCTCTGTCAAATAAATAAAATCTTTAAAAAATAAATAAATAAAAACAAGTAAAAGTAGAAGGTGAGGATACCCAGTGAGAGTATAAGGAACTTAACTCTGTATTAAGGGTGGATAATTTCTCACTAAACTGACTCAGCAGGATTTGTGATAAAGGTAAGCTAAAGTCAAGTCTCCCTCGAAAAAAAGAGCTCAAAGAACCTAACTAAAGTTTGGTTAAAAAGGCCTACAAGTAGAAAAATATGAATTGTAAGAATTAATATTGTTAAAATGTCCTTATTACCCAAAGCCATTTATGGATTCAGTGCAATTTCTATAAAAATGCCAGTGACATTTTTCATAGGAGTGGAAAAACAATCCTAAAATTTATGTGGAACCACAAGAGACCCCAAATAACCAAAACAGTCTTGAGAAAGAAGATGAAAGCTGGAGGTGTAACACCTCCTAATTTCAAACTATAGAACAAAGCTGTGGTAATCAAAACAGTATGGTACTGGTATGTGAAAAAACACATAGACCAATGGAACAGAACTGAGAGCCCAGAAATAAACCCTTGCATATATGGTCAACTAATCTTTGGCAAGGGAGCCAAGACTACTTAATGAGGAAAGTATAGTCCTCAATAAAAAATAAATTATGTTAGGAAAACTGGATAAATAAATGATGTTAGGAAAACTGAATAACCACATGCAAAAGAATAAAATGGACCCCTATTTTACATCACTCACAAAAATTCACTCAAAATGGATTGAAGACCTAAAGATGAAAACTGACCATAAATCTTCTAGAAACCTGTTGAAAAAGCTTTTTGACTTGGTCTTGGTAATGATTGTTTATTATGATCCCTACAACAAAAATAAATAAGTGGGATTGCATCAAACTAAAAAGCTTTTGCACAGCAAAGGAAATCATCTATCAAATGAAAAGGCAACCTACAAAGTTCCGAATCACATATCTGCTAAGGGGCTAATATCCAAAATATTTAAAGAAGTCATACAATTCAACAGAAAAAAAAAATTAAATGGGATTGGGAGGGAGACAAACCATACGTGACTCTTAATCTCACAAAACAAACTGAGGGTTGCTGGGGGCAGGGGGTTTGGGAGAAGAGGGTGGGATTATGGACATTGGGGAGGGTATGTGCTTTGGTGAGTGCTGTGAAGTGTGTAAACCTGATGATTCACAGACCTGTACCCCTGGGGATAAAAATATGTTTATAAAAAATAAAAAATTTTAAAAAAATGGCAGAGATTCAATAGACATTTTTCAATAGACCTGCAAAGGAGGAACAGGTACATGAAAAGGTGCAACATTACCAATTGTCAGAGAAAAACCACAAATGAAAACCATGTGGAGATATAACCTCATCTCTGTCAGAATTGTATTATCAAAAAGACAAGAAAGAAAAAGTGTTGGCAAGAATGTGGAGATAAGAAATTTGTGGGAATGTAAATTGGTTCAGCCATTAGAGAAAACAGTATGGGGTTTCCTCGAAAAATTAGAAAATAGAAATACCACAATTTAGCAATCTTTCTCAATACATATCCAAAGGAAGTAAAAACAGAATCCTGAAGAGATATCTGCCCTCCCACATTCATTACAGTATTATTCACAGCAGCCAAGATATGGAAATAACCTGAGTGTCCATCAACAGATAAATGGATAAATATGTGGGGAACATATGTATATATACATATATGTGTACATGTAACATTCCATTGTATATACACCCATATATATATATATATATATATATATAATATATATATATATATATATATAATATATATATATATATATATATATATATATACACACAATGGAGCGTTATTCAGCCATGACAAAGGAAATCCTGTCATCTGTAACAACATGATGAAACTTAGGGCATGATCCTAAGTGAAATGTTAGAGAAAGACAAATACAGTATGATGTCACTTACAAATGGAATATAAAAAAACCCAAACTCCTCTTGCCCAACGCTGCCACAACAGTGTTCAGGAGCTTTGTGGTGGTTGGCCAGGTGGTCTAATCTCCTTTGGACTTCATGAAGGGAAGGTGGTTGAGATTATAGATGTTATTGATCAGAAACCTTTGGTTGATGGACCCTGCACTCAGGTAAGGAGTCAGGCTTTGCCTCTCAAGAGCATACAGCTCACTGACTTCAAGGGTCCACACGATGCCAGTCATAAGTGTGTCTGACAAGCCTGGCAGAAGACAGATATCAGTACAAAATGCGCAGTCACAGGATGGGCCAAGAAGATGAAAGCCAGAGAAAGGAGAGCCAAGATGACAGCTTTTGATTGTTAAAAATCAGGAAGGCCAAGAAAATGAGGAACAGAATAATCAAGTTTGAAGTTAGGAAGCTACAAAAAAAGCAGCTCTCCTGGAATTTTCTTCCAAAAAAAGCACCCTCTGCTAAGGGTGCAGCTGCCACAGCTGCTGTAAATGTTCCAGCAAAAAAGGTGGTCACTGCAGACAAGAAGGCTCCAGCCCAGAAGGTTCCTGTCCAATAAGCTGCAGGCCAGAGGCAGCCTCTCCAGAAAGGTCAGAAAGCGCCAGCCCAGAAAGCACCTGCTCCAGGCATCTGCCAATGTCTTACCCATAAAAGTGTAAGAAGTTATTTTTCTTTCTCTCCCCCTCTCTCTCCCTCTCTCACAAACACGTGTGTGTGTGCATCAAACTCATAATAAGAATAGTGGTTACCAGGAGCTGGTGGGTAGGAAAAAATGTTAGTTGAATGGTATGAACTTCTAGTTATAAAATGAGTAAGGCCTGGGTAATGAAGGTACAGCATGATGATTATAATTAAAAGTACTATATTACGTACTTGAAAGTTTCTAAGGGAGTAGATCATAAATGCCGGACAACAAAAGAAATAGTAATTACTTGACATGATGGAGATGTTAGCCAACATTAGGATGGTAATCATTTCATTTTATATGTGTATGAAGTCAACATATTGTATACTTTAAACTTACACAATATTATATGTCAAATATATCCCAAAGCTTAAAAAAATAATCTTTGATGGAGGTAGTCTGTCAAAACCATCAGAAAATTTATTCTCTACTTTTAAAGACAATGTCACTTTTCATTCACAGTAGACAATAAATTGAGTCCAAAAACAAAATGCTATAGGTAAATGAGATCTTAATGAATACATATTAAAAGCAAAAATAGTTATAATTATCAAGATGGAAAATTGAACTTGTCTAAAGTGTTTAGATATACAAGAATCAATTATTAAAAGGGTTTAATTTCTCTTAAAATTATCATGAAATTATAACATTAGCACTGCTATTTGTTGACATTTTCTTATGTTAGATTTTCATTTTTCTATGAAAAGCTAATTTCATTAGAGCTATAATTGGCATCTTTAATAAACTCAAATCTAGGTCTTTAGACCTTTTTTTTTTAACAAATCTGTAGAAAAAATTATTTAGTTCCACCAAAAACTTGTCTATTTATAGGTTAACAACAGAAGTAAGACTATTTCAAATATTATACGTTATAGTTATGTATTTACTCAGAAGGAGAATACAGGTGAAAAGTGTTTAAGTGATTAGAAAAAGCTTTATATTCTACCTTTCCCCATGAATTCATCTATTTCACTGAAGTTGACTGAAATATTATCAAATAGTTTTTAACTGTATCTTTTTAAGTTTGAAATTTTTTAATCTTTTATTATGTCTAGTTTATACCTAGTTGTGACTAGTTTAAAAATTATTTTATATCTTTCATTTTTCCCAGCATGAAAAATGTGCCTTTTTGATATATTTTCATAAAACAGGCTTTTTAGATTAGTTATTCATCCATATGGTATATTTATTTTGTTATTTATTACATTCTTATATTTAGTATGTATTTTTTTAATCTCTTCAGATTTAGTTTTTCAAGCTTCAGATGGATATTACATATAAGTTTGCAGCCTTGTCTGTATTTCTACATATATATATATGTAAAATAATTTCCTCTAAATATAACTTTTTCTGAAAATATTTTGGTATATAAATTTCCATTGAAACACCACTTTGGTTGAAACCTATGAATTAATACTTCTTTTTTAATTACTCCTTTGTTCTAAGTGTTTTCAAATTTCTATTATGATTTTTTTCTTTAAATTATGAATTATTTAGCAATGTATTTTGAATTTTTAACATTTATAGGGGTTTTCTTAGCTATTTTTAAAAACAAGCATCTTTCTTTCTTTCTTTCTTTCTTTCTTTCTTCTTCTTCTTCTTTTTTAGGGGTGGAGTTGGGGGGCAGAGGGGGAGAGAGCGAATGCTAAGCAGGCTCCATGCTCAGCACAACACAGAGCCCAATGTGGGGCTCTAATCTCACAACCCTAAGATCACAACCTGAGTTGAAATAGAGTCAACGCTTAACCAACTACACCACCCAGGTGACTCAGAAAATAAGCATATTTCTTAATTGCACTAACAAAAATATGATGTGTGATTCCTTCACTTTCTAATATGTTCAGGCTGACTTTCAGCCTAATGTATGATCCACTTTTAAATGATTTATGTGTGCGTAAGAAGAATATGTACTTGTTAACTTTGATATGTGGGTTTCAACATGCTTGTACTAATTAGGACCTCTTCAGATCATACATATTCTTATACAGAGGTGGAAATCAAGTGCATACGATACCCCAACAAACAAAATTAGTTAGCGTAATTTAAAACATAATATTTTAAAAAGTGTTAGAAAACAGCAAGTACCTAAGAACTTTTTTGAATTTTTTAAAATAATTTTAAACTATTATAAGAAACATATAGAAATGTGCACCTATCCTAAGTGAACAGTTCAGATGTTGAACATTCCTTAACACTCAGATTGAGAAACAATATCAATCACCTGTTACTTTTTTTTTCTTTTCTCTCTTTTTTTTTTTTTTTTTTTTGAACAGAGAGAGAGAGAGAGATCACAAGTAGGCAGAGAGGCAGGCAAAGAGAGAGGGGGAAACAGGCTCCCTGCTGAGCAGAGAGCCCAACGCAGTACTCGATCCCAGGACCCTGAGATCATGACCTGAGCTAAAGGCAGAGGCTGTAACCCACTGAGCCACCTAAGTGTCCCAATCACCTGTTACTCTTCCAGTCATCAACCCCCATCAAGTATAATTAGTCTCCTGAATTTTAATAGCATATATAAGCATGAACTATATTTTTATTATTTGAATAATATCTTACATATATATATTTTGTCAAGTATTATCCTACAGTACATATTTTGTCAAGCTATAATCACTCAACATTATTTGTAAGACTCATGCATATTATTACTTATAATTGTGGAATGTTATATCTTACTAATGTATGTTATGTCATTGTTTGAATACATTTATCTATTCTATTCATGGATAATAGTATACTTCCAATTTTTGCTATTACAGTGAAGCTATACATGTTCTAGACCATAACTTTGCATTTTTGATGAATACATGCCTAGAAGTATGTTGGGTCAATTTTTCAAAGTATTTGTGGCTATTTATACTCCTACCATAATCTATATGAGTTCTTATTTCTCCATATCCTTATCAATAGTTGGGATCATTTATTCCAGGATGCTAATGATGATCTGACTTGTTCTATTGTTTTGCTTTTTGTGTTTGTATTGGAGTCCACTGATTTTTTGTGGTGGTGATGAGGCAGGTGTCAAGATGTTTTTCCAATTGAAACATCTATTGAAGAAACATCCTATTATGCAATATCACCTTTGTCACAAACAGAGTGACAAGTCTGTGTGAGTCTATTTCTAGAATGTGTATTTTTATTTATGGAAGGTTATTCTTATTACAAAACCACACTGTCTTAATTACTATAGTTTTGGAATAGGTTTCATTATCTTGTAAAGTATATTTTTCATCTTTAACTTATCTCTAAAATTAGTTATATTTTTTCTTTTTATTTCCATTAAAAATTGTAGAATCAGTTTGTCAACACACACACAGACACACACACTCACACACAAAATACACCTTAAGGATACCTATATTAATATTGGCATTAGAATTATTCTATCAATTATTTTGAGGAGAACTGACATGTTTACTACTTTGAATACTCTAATCCCTGAACATGGTTTACTCATCCATTTATTTGGAGAGTCATTAACTTGTTTCAGTAGCATAGTTGTCAGTATAGAGGTTTTGCATAATATTCCATAGATTTATTCCTACATATTTGTTGGTTTTTGATGTTGCAATGGTGGCTTACTTGGACTGATTTCATTATTCAAAATAAAAAGAAATATTTTGAGTTACTATGTCATGAAGGAAAGCTAATGATTAATATAATTCTGTGAAAATAGGTTTAAAATGTCACCTTATAAATAAAAGTAATTCTTCCATATACTGGAAGTATATTTATTTTTAATAAAAAATACATTTATTCAGGGCGCCTGGGTGGCTCAGTGGGTTAAGCCGCTGCCTTCGGCTCAGGTCATGATCTCGCGTCCTGGGATCGAGTCCCACATGGGGCTCTCTGCTCAGCAGGGAGCCTGCTTCCTCCTCTCTCTCTCTCTGCCTGCCTCTCCAACTACTTGTGATTTCTCTCTGTCAAATAAATAAATAAAATCTTAAAAAAAAAATCTAACATTTAAAAAATACATTTATTCATATAAATGAAATATTTATACATAAATATTTCAGTGCTTTAGAATTCAGACATTCAATTATATCTTTAAATGCAGAAATTTTTAGAGAATGAGGTTTTTAAAGTAGCCAGAAATAGTATCTTCTCCAGGAGTCTAATCATCAATCTTCCTCTCAAATTGCTGCTGTACAGTTTTCACTAGAATAGCTACAAAATCAAAAAATTCATTTCTCTTGAGAACTCTACTTCAAATATTAGCGACTCCTTATAATGATCCAAAAATATATCTCCATATAGTTTGCACACTTTGGTTCTTATTTTAATCCAATATCCATACAGAACCACTCTCTTCTTCCCTGTGATAACTCTTGAGATCATAAGGGCAGTGTCTGTGTTCTTAGTCTCCTCCCCTTTTTTCCTCTGGTCTAAGAGTCTTCTCCCATTCATAAAACATGGTATCCAGCCTTTTCACCACCTTGGTGATGACCCTTCTCCCAATGCACCCCAAGACTTTCATGCATTCTTCACACTTCTCAGTGTGTTGCCCATTATTTTAGGTGTGGTCTCAGAAACAAAAGTAGACGAGGGATATCTTTTCACTCTGAGTTAGGTTCCCTACTACCACCAGTGCACCAAAGTTGCAGTGGCATCAGAGAAGCTGCCTGGCAAGGCATTCAGAGGCCTTGCAAATGGACATTTACATTGTTTCTTCATTGTCACACCTTTGTTTTGCCTGCCAGATGACTTTGGTAAAGTTAGGGACTTGGGTTCTGGGAAGGTAATCACAGTACACTTGAAAGGATGATTATCCGTTCATGTGTTCTGGCAGTCTTCTCTCCCTGAAGGAAAACCACTCCAGCAAAATATAATTATAATCATAAAATTGGTTTGTGAGCATAGAATTAGCACAACAGGTATTAGTTCATCAATGTAATATTTATGACATTGTGCTTATGGTCAGATACGTCCCTCATCAGAATACTGAGATACTTCCTGCTAAAACCACGAAGGGTGAAACTTTTATTGATGTGTTTTCTCCCTTCCACAGGGCTGAGCGGAGGGACTATGGTCATTAATAGCTGAGTGGTCTTGCTTTTCTATATTTTGAGCTAATCAGTCCCTGTTTCTAATAAATCTTGTTAGATTACTTAACATCTTTTGTCTTGCTCTATTCAGGAGGCCAACATATCTTTCCAAGGTGACTTTGAATCTTTCTTATCATTTGAGGTGGATTCTATATCCTGATTCTTAGAGACCATTCTTACACCTGTTTTCCAAATTCCAAGAAAGCTTGTCACTATCACCCACATGAATTTATCCAACCAAGTAACCAGTCAAAAAATTATGGTAATGTGGCCACACACATATGTAAGACCTTCTCTGTACTTTTTCTGTTACTGTAAGGGCCTACTCAACTGGAGCAACCCCATCCCGGTAGAACAGCCATTGTGTTGTGTATGCAGTGAACTTAGATTGACCTCGCCCCCCAGAGGAACTTACTTAGAAACAGGACCAGTAAAATACAGCTAATTAGCCCCTGATAACAGAGCGCAGGTACCAAGACGTGTCAGGCTAGGCGGAGCTAACAGAGCCCAGATACCAGGACATGTTAGGCGAGGTGGAGACGTCCAATCAGTAAAAGCACATCTACTACCTCCCTACCCACCAAAGAATGTAAGCCCCGCCTTTCAAGCACCAAACTAAGGTGCCAATTCTGACAGAAGTGATAGGCTAGTTTAAACAACTATTATAGGGTAAATTGTAATCCAATTAGCCACCCGTGTGTAACCTAGCATGATTGTGTGACTTTTCTCTGTGCGCTACAGTCTCATTGGCCAGGCTCAACTACATGGCCTTTACTCTATAAAAATTGGCCTATGAGATTAGGGGAGCGTCGCTTTCGCTTTGTAGGAAGTGGCCCGGGCTGGTAGGTTTGGTTCTCTGTGCTGGCACGAAATAAAGCCTTGCTTAATTTTTGCTTTGTATTGGTCTGGTCCTTTTGTCCACGGACCTTTCAGTTACCTCTGTGCCATCTATTGAGACACATAGTGGATTCTGGACAGTTTGATCACAGCAGTCACATGATTAACATTAGCTCTTTGGATATCAATCCTTCTGGCCTATCTCAGAGGGCCACTGATATTGCTGATTAGTCTTCCCTGCCTACACAGCTTTACTGTGAAGATAAGGATCTGTTCTGCCCAGGCTCCCACTTGTTTCCTGTTTTTTGTTTGTTTTTTTTTTTTTTTCTAAGGCATATTTAATTACAGTTAAAAGCACTTGGCTTGGGGTGCCTGGGTGGCTCAGTCGTTAAAGCATCTGCCTTCACTTCAGGCCATAATCCCAGGGTCCTGGAATCAAGCCCCCCATCTGGCTCTCTGCTATGGGAAGCCTGTTTCTCTCTCTCCCATTCCCCCTGCTGTGTTCCTTCTCTCCATGTCTCTGTGTGTCTGTCTCTCTGTCAAATAAATAAATAAAATTTAAAAAACACTTGGCTCCTTCAAAATACTGTGAAGAATCAGGGCATAATAGAAGTCAGAAAAGCAGTTTTAAAGTCCTTGTATTACCATAAATATCTAAAGAGAAATTCTTTTGAATATCTTTATATCTGAGTAAGATAACATCTGTATTTCTAGAGTTCCTTCAGACTCTCTAAAGACCTTAACAATATCCCTTGACCTTACATATTGGCTAAAATGTAACTTTGGTGACTCAGGCAACAGTTATCTATATCTAAAGTCTTTACAGAGTTCCTCTACAGAGCTATATAACAAAATGCTAAAGGGGTAATTTTTTTAAACAACCATTTTGAAGATATGAATACAAATTGGGGAGGAAGGTGAAGATGAGAAGCAATGCCATAAGGAGAATGTGTATCTCTGTAAAAGTTAATTGTGATGATAATTACTTTCTGCTTTGGAAGCACATAGATGATGTTGGCTCTTACAATGGAATTTGTTCAAAGAAATAAAATAGATTGGGCTATTCAACAGTGACTGATTTGTTCATTATGTTAAGAATGGAAAGCAATCTTGTAAAATGTCATCTTTTACTTTTATTTTAATTTTCTGAGAACATTCCTGCCAACTAAGTGTAAAACTTCCTCAATATCACTCCTAACTCATTAAAGGGGAAAAATAATATGGCTAAGTGCCTTTGACAAATAGTCATATTATTTAAATAATTATCACTGTCTTTGTCACCAGAGATACAGACACAGAAAAGTCAGGTGAAGACATAAAAGGGAGATTCAAGACACATCCCAATAATAGAAAGCTAAGGAAGAAGTTCAATGAGAAATTCACCCTCTCTGCAAACAGCAGTACCTGCAAAATTCTGCCTCTCCTGGAAGAATTGCATCCTTCGTATCCCTTTGTTGCACATGCACGCCTTCAAACATGCATTCAGAAAAGTCACTAAAACAATGCCAAAGAATAAACCATATTTTGTTTTGTTTTGTTTTGGAGGTACCAGCCCCACAAATCTGCAAACTGTTGTTTTCAGTCATTTGATTCCAGTAGTTTCTTCAGACCTGGCTTAAATGTCAGGTAGTGTCTGTGTTATTGGATTGTTTCTGCTTTAAGCTTTCCTTTCCAACTTGGGCCTCTTAGACTCTGTACAACATTGGCCTGTACAACCTTTACCTATCTCTGCTTCTGTACCCCAATTGTTTGAATTTTTAAAAGTAATCTCTGGTCTGCATGCTGAGCCTGAAAATCCTTCTCATATTTCCAGGCTGGCCTCATAGCCATACTCTTTTTTTTTTTTCAATTGGGATATAATTTTTATAATATTATATTAATTATAGGGTGAATAATGTAATGATTGGATATTTGTATATATTACAAAACCTCAGTAAGTCCAATGAACATCCATCAACATACACATTTTTTTCTTGTGATGAGAATTTTCAAGATCTACTCTCCTAGCTACTTTCAAATATGCAATGCATTATTACTAATAGTCACCATGCTGTACATTACATCCCCATGACTTATTATATAACTGGAAATATGCATCTTTTGACTTCCTTCACCCATTTTTCCCAGTTCCCACTTCAGGCAACCACCAATCTGCTCTCTATATCCAGAATCTCCAGTATTTTGTTTTGTTTTTGTTTTTGTTTTGAGGTTGAGACACAATGTTACATTAGTTTCAAGTGTACAATATAGTCTACCAAGTCCATACATTATATTCACTAGAAGCATAGCTAACATCTGCCTCTATACAATGCCATTACCATCCTATTGACTATTTATACTCCATACGCTATACCTTTTATTCTCATGACTTATTTATTCCATAACTTGAAGCTTGTATCTCCCACTCGCCTTCATCTTTTTTGTTCATTCCCCCACACCCTTCCACTCTGGCAAACATCAGTTTGTTCTCCTCTGTATTTATGGACCCACTTCTGCTTCGTTTGTTCATCTGTTGTTTTTTTATTCCAGATATAAATGAAATTATATGGTATCTGTCTTTGTCTGAGCAGCATAATACCTGCTAGGTTTATCCATGCTATTACAAATGGTAAGATCTCATTCTTTCTTATGCTTGAGTAATATTCCATTATATATACATACACCACAACCTCTTTATCCATTCATTCATCATTGCAAACTTGGATTGCTTGCATATCTTGCCTATTGTACGTAATGCTGCTATAAACATAGTGGTGTGTATGACTTTTCAAATTAGTATTTTTATTTATTGGGAGAAATGTATAGTAGTAGAATTACTGAATAAAATGGTAGTTCTATTTTTATTTTGAGAGGAAACACCATGTTGTTTTCCATAATAGCTGCACCAATTGATGTTCCCACTGACAGTGCATGAGGGTTTCTTTTTCTCCACATTCTCATCAGTGCTCATTATTTCTTATCTTTTTATTTTAGCATTCTAATACACATAAGGTGATAGCTAAAGGTTTTGACTAGTGATGTTAAGCATCTTTTCATGTGCCTGTTGGACATCTGTCTCTCTTCTTTGGAGAAATACCTATTCAGGTCCTCTGCCCATTTTTTAATTGGGTTATTTATTAGTGCTAAGTTATTTAAGTTCTTAATATGTCTTAGATCTTAATCCCTTATTGATCAATTGTGGATATCATTTCCCATTCAGTGGGTTGCCTTTTTGATTTATTAATAGTTTCCTTTGGTGTGAAAAAGCTTCTTATTTTGGTGTAGTCTTATAATTTATTTTGTTACTGTTTTCCTTGTCTCAGGAGACATGTCTAGAAAAATGCTAAATCTGATCTCAAAAAGATTACTGTCAGTTTTCTTTTAGGAGTTTTATGTGATTTCAGGTCTCACATTTAGGTCTTTAATCCATTTTGAGTTTATTTTTGTGTACGATGTTACAAAGTGGCCCAGTTTCATTCTTTTGCATGCAGCTGTTCAGTTTTCCTAGCAATATTTCTTCTTTGTATATTCTTTTTTCCTTTTCTGTACAGTCATTGAATGTAAAAGCAGAGGTTTATTTCTGGGTTTTATTCTGCTCCATTGATATATACATCTATTTTTGTGACTGCACTAACTGTTTGGATTGTTATAGTTTCGTAGTATATCTTGAAATTTTGGACTATGATAGCTCCAGCGTTGTTCTTTCTCAAGTTTGCATCAGCTAGTCAAGCTCTTTTGAGGTACCATACAAATTTGGGGAATATTTTTTCTAGTTGAGAAAAATGCTGCTGGTGTTTAGATAGGAATCACATTTAATCTGTAGATTGCTTTGGGTAGTGTGCATGTTTGAATAATATTCTTATAATCCATGAGCATGCAAATTCTTTTCATTTGTTTGTGTTGTCTTCAGTTTATCAGTGTGTTAAAGTTTTCAGAGTATAGGTGTTTCACCTCGGTTAATGTTTGTCTAGGTATTTTATCCTTTTTTGTGTAATTGTAAATGGAACTGTTTTCTTAATTTTTCTTTTTTACTACTGTGTTATTAGTGAATTGAATGTAAATGATTTCTGGATATTAATTCTGTATCCTGCAATTTTATTAAATTTATTACTTACAAGAGCTTTCTGATAGAGTCTTTGGGGTGTTCTATGTATAGTAGTATGTCATCTGATAATAGTGAAAGTTTACCTTCTTCCTAACCAATTTGGAAGCCTTTTATTTCTTATATGATTGCCCTGGCTAGGACTTCCAATACTATGTTGAATAAAGTGATAAGAGTTGACATCCTTTTTTTAATTCCTGATTTCCTGATCCCTCCACTGAGCAGAGAGCCTGATACAGGGGTCAATCCCAGGACCCTGAGATCATGACCTGAGCCAAAGGCAGAGGCTTTAACCCACTGAGCCACCCAAGTGCCCCTTATTCCTGATCTTTAAAGGAAAAGCTCTCAGTTTTCACCATTGAGTATGATGTTAGCTGTGAATTTCTTATGTATGCTCTTTATTATGTTGAGGTATGTTCCCCTCTAAGTCCACCTTATGGATATTTTTTTATCATGAATAGATCTTATATTTTATCAAATGCTTTTTCTGCATTTATTGAGATAATCATATGATTTTTATCCTTGTTCTGTTGATGTGGTATATGATGTTGATTGATTTGTAAATACTGAACCATCCTTAAATCCCAGAATAAATCCCACGTCATTGTGGTAAATTTTCCTTTTAATATATTGTTGAATGTGGTATGCTAATATTTTGTGGAGGCTCTTTGCCTCTTGTTAATCAAGGATATTTCTGTAGTTCCCTCTTTTTCAGTGTTTTTGTCTGGTCTTGGTATCAGGGTAATGCTGGTCTGTCAAATATATCAGTCAAAGACATTGTTTCCTTATTGATATTCTGCCTGGATGATTTATCCGTTGGTGTAAGTGGGATGTTTTAACAATATTTTTTCTTAGAATCCATGAGCGTGGAATGTTTTTCCATTTCTTTTTATCCTCTTCAATTAGTGTTTTATAGTTTTCAGAGTACAGATCTTTCATCTCTTTTGTTAGATTTATTCCAAGGTATCTTACGGGTTTGGGTGCAATTGTGAACAAGATTGATTCCATGATTTTCTTTCTGATGCTTCATTTTTGGTGTACAGTAATGCCACAGATTTCTGTACATTGATTTTTTTGTCCTGCAACTACTGAATTTGTATATCAGTTCTAGCAATTTTTGGTCGAGTGTTTTATACATAAAGTATCATGTTGGATGTGAATAGTGAAAGTTTGACTTCTCCTTGCCAATATGGCTGCTTTTTATTTCTGCTGGTTGTCTGATCGCTGAGACTAGGACTTCCAGTACTATGTTAAATCATAGTGGTGAGAGCAGACATCCCTGTCTTGTCTCTTACCATAGAGAGAAAGCTCTCAGTTTTTCTCCATTGAGGATAATATTAACTGTCACTGAAAGAAAGATTCACAACAGTTAAGTGAGATTTATTCCTGGACTATAAGGGTGGTTCAATTTTGTAAATCAGTCAACATGGTATACCACTTGAATAAAAGAAAAGATAAGAACCATATTATCCTCTCAATAGATGCAGAAAAAAACATTTAACAAAGTACTGCATCCATTCTTTTTTCTTTTTATTTTTTTTCAATTTTTGTATTAACATATAACGCATTACTTGCCCCAGGGTACAGGTTCCATTCCTGATAAAAGCCCTCAACAAGTAGTGATAGAGGGAACATACCTCAACATCATAAAGCTGTTGCTCTTCTCCATTCTTCTATTACTCTCTTTCCTTATGATTGATGATTTTCTGCTGTTATGCTTAGCTTTCCTATTTGTGTGTGTGTGTGTGTGTGTGTGTGTGTGTGTGTGTTTTATAGGGTTTTGGTTTTAGAGTTACCATGTAGTTCATATATAACATCCTAAGTATGAGCAGTCTGTATTAAATTGATGATCACTTAAGTTAGAACATATTCTAAAAGAACATTTTTTTATTCCTCACCGTCCATAGATAGATAGATACATACATACATACATACATATATTAGTCATATTTTATATCATTTTATCCCTATATCTAGATATTATATATCATTTTATTCACAATGTTATTCTAACTGTGGCCTTTTCTTTTCAGCTTAAAGAATTCCCTTCAACATTTCTTATAAGACCATGATAGTGGTGATAAATTCTTTTAAGTTTTATCTGGGTAACTCTTTATCTTTCCTTCCATTCTAAACGATAACCTAGCCAGGTAGAATGTTCCTGGCTACAGGTGTTTTTTTTTTTTTTTTTTTTTCTTTCAGCACTTTGAAAATATCATGCCACTTTTTTTTATCCTTCAAAGTTTTGATGGAAAAATCAGCCAGTTGTCTTATGGGGTTTCCTTTGCATGTAACCTTTATCTTTTAAAAATTTTTTCTGTATCTTTTACCTTTGGTATTTTAATTATTTTGCCATGGTGTTGGTCTTTCATCTTTTCTGGAACTCTCTGTGCTTCCTGATCGTAGAGATATCTGTTTCCTCCTTCATGTTAGGGAAGTTTTCAACTCATGTCTTCAAATTGTTTTCTGCCCCATTCTCTTTCTTTCCTTTCTATGATCCTTATAATGCAAATGTTGTTATGTTTGATGTTATCCAGGAGACCCCATAACCTGCCCTCATTTTTAAAAATTCTTTTTTTCTTTTCTCTGTTTAGCTTGGGTCCTTCCATTACTCCATCTTTTTTTTCTCCCATTACTCCATTTTGCAGATCACTGGCCCATTCTTCTGCATCCATTAATTTATTGATTCCCTCTAATATATATTTACATTCAGTTATTATATTCTTCAACTCTGATCAGTTCTTTTTTATATTTTCTAATCTGTGTTGAAGTTCTCATGGAGTTCTTCTATTCTTCTCTCCAATCTAATAAACATCTTTACTGTAATTACTTTAAACTCTTCATTAGGCATAGTGCTTATCTCCTTTCATTTAGTTCTTCTTCTGAGGATTTGTCTTGTTCTTTCATTTGGAACATATTTCTCTGTCCCCCCATTTTGCTTGACTTCCTGTATTTATTTTTATGAATTAGGTGGAACAGCTAAGTAGCTGAAGATAGACTTAAGTATCATCATCCCCTCTGTAGACTGTGTGTGTTTGGTGACTTGCTAGCTGGCCATAGCTGTGGCTTGCATGTGCCGGAGGTCCTGGGTAGTCTATGCTGGGCTTGTTCTCGTGGAATTACCAGAGCTGAAATGGGAATGGGCTGGGGTAGTCCTGAGGCTTTCTGCACAGAGGGCTTCCTAACAGAATAACCAAAGCTTCAATGGGTGGGCATGGGCCATCCCAGAATATTCTGCACAGAGTACACCCTGAGAGGACTTGAAGCTAAATTGGTGCAAGCTGGGTTATTCTGGGGCTCTCCATACACAGAGTACCCTAGGAGGAAAGCTGAAGCTGAATTGGGTGCCTGACAGTGTGTCTGAGGGTCTTCAGCACCAAGGGTACCCTGGTGGGTGGCTGGAGCAGAAGTGGGATATGGGTTAGGGGAAGTCCCAGGGCTCTCCCTGCAGAGGTTGCCTACCTGGAGTGACTGAAGCTGAAGCAGACATGAGCCAGGAAGTCCTGAAACACTCTGTAATGCTACCTGGCAAGCTACCTGAAAATGGAGCATCAGAATTTGTGTGGATTAGAGTGTATCCTGGGAGGCTTTGTATTTGTCTCTTTGGCATGATGACTGGAGCTATAATGAGTGCTGACCAGGGGTGTCCTGGTATGTACCACTCTGGTCCCACCTTGGGACCAGCTAGGGCTTGTTTGGGCTAGGCTGGGGCTTACTTGGGTGTTAGACCAACTAGAGTGCCCAGACTTTGCTCCCATCCACACTATCAAGGTAGAAAGGGAACATGAACTATGGCTCTTGCCAACCCTTCTGATCTGGAGAGGTTTTCAGCAGCTTCCCATTATTTGGCAAAATTCTGGGTCTGGTTACTCTGCAATCTATTTACTGTTTTAAACAACTGTTTCGTTTTTGTTCTTATTTTTATCTGTCCCAGAGTGTCTAAGGCTGATGTGGGCTAGGGGCTGGGGTTTGCTAAGGCAGCAAGTCAGCTGTGGCACCCGGACTCTGTTCTTGTCTATGCTGTCTAAGTGGAGGAAAGGTGTAAACTGTGGTTCTTACCAGCCCCTCTGACCCAAAAAGAGTTCCAGAGCTCTCCCATCATTTGATGGAATTCTAAGCCTGGACCCATTATATTTAGTTGCTTTTTATATTTTTAAGATTTTATTTATTTATTGGAGAGGGAGAGGGAGAGAGCACATGAGCAGAGGGGAGAGGCAAAGGCAGAGGGAGAAGCAGACTCCTCACTGAGCAGGGACCCCAATGCAGGGCTCGATCCCAGGACCCTGGGAACATGACCAGAGCCAAAACCAAATGCCTAACCCACTGGGCCACCCAGGTGCCCCTTTAGTTGTTCTTTTAAACTACAGCTTTTTTTTTTTTTTCTTCTGTGTTCCAGGGCAGACTTTAAATCTCTTCACCATCCCTATGTTCTATCCCTCCCAACTGCCATTCCCATCAATGAGGATGTGGGTTCTCTTTTTTCTTATGTCTCTGTCTCTCCTGCTGTTTTCTATGTGGCCTATTATTTGTTGAGCAGAAGCTATTCATCCAGCTTTCAGTTCAGCAGGAACTGCTCTATAAATAGATGTAAATTTGGTGTATCCAGGGAAGAAATGATTTCAGAGTCTTCTTATGTTGCCATCTTGGACCAGAACTTGTTAGGTAGTTTTGTTTTGCTTTTAGATTTTTACATATAATGAGATCATATGGTATTTATTTTTCTCTGTCTTATTCTCACTTAGCATAATTCCTGTAAGTTTCATCCATGTTGTTGCAAATGGCAAGAATTAATTTTTTTATGGCTGAGTGTTTTATTATATAATGTATACCACCTATTTTCCCATTCATCCATTGATGGACATTCAGGTTGTTTCCATGTCTTGGCTTCTGTAAACAATGTTGCAATGAACATGGGGGTGAATATATTTTTTAAGTTAGCATTTTGTTTTTATTGAAGAAATACCCAGAAGTGGAATTGCTGGATCATATGCTAGCTCTAATTTTTAACTTTTAGGAATCTCTCTAATGTTTCCATAATGGCTATAACATTCTGACCAACTATGTGCAGCATTCTCTTTTTCTCACATTCTTGCCAACATTTGTTTGCTCTTATATTTTTGATAATAGAGATACTAACAGATATGAGGTTATACCCCATGTAGTTTTGATTTGTATTTTCCTGGTGATTAATAATATGAACCATCTTTTCATGTATTTGTTGGTCATCTGTATGTCTTATTTGGCAAAATGTCTACTTAGCTCCTCTGCCTATCTTTTTAGTTGATTTTTATTTTGTTTTCTTGCTACTGGGTTATATGAATTATTTTATTGATCTTAACCCCTCATAAGATATGTGAATTGCAGATATTTTCTCCTTTTCAATAGGTTGCCTGTTCATTCTGTTGATGATTTCCTTTGCTGTCTATAAATCCGTTAAATGTACTACCAGCTGTTTATTTTTGTTTTTGTTGACTTTGCTTTTAGAAATTCAAAAAACCATTGCTGTGACTGATGTCAAGGAGCTTACCACTTATGTTTCCTTCTAGGGGTTTTATAGTTTTAGGTCTTATGTTCAAATGTTTAACCCATTTTGAGTCAATTTTTATACAAAACAGGTCCAGTTTCATTCCTTTTTATGTAGATGTTAAGTTTCCCAACACTATTAATGGAAGATACTATTATTTTTCCACTGTTTATTTTGGTTCTTCTGTAATAAGTCCACACAAATGTGACAAATATTTGTAATTAATTTATTTTGGGGCTCTCAATTCTTTTCCATTGAAGTATGTGTTTGCCAATAACATAATGTTTTATTTAGTATCATGTTACAATAATTTTGAAATCAGAAAGCATGATGTCTCCAGTTTTATTTATTCTTAAGATTCCTTATTCCATTTGCAGTCTTTATTATTCTATACAAATTTTAGGATTTAATTTTTCTATAAAAATGTCACTGGAATTTTGATAAGGATTGCATTCAATCTGTAGATGGCTTTGGTAGTATGGACATTTAAGAATATTAATTCTTCCAATCCATGAGCATAGAGTGTGTTTTAATTCATTTGTGTCATCTTCAATCTCTCTCACCAATATTTTCTAATTTTCAGTGTACAGATCTTTTACCTTCTTGGTTAAATTTATTTCTAGAGATTCTATTATTCTTGATATAATTATATATAGGAATATTTTCTTAGTTTCTCTGATAGTTTGTTAGTATTGCATAGAAACAGAACAAGTTTGTGTATTTTGATTTTGTATCCTACAATTTTACTGAATTTATTCTAATGCTTTTTTAGTGGAGTATTTAGGGCTTCCTATGTATAATATTGTATCAATGATGAATAATGATTTTCAACTTTTCCTTTCCAGTTTGGATGTCTTTTATTTCTTTTTCTTGCCTATTACTCTCAGTAAGACTTCTAGGACTATGTTAAATAAAAGTGTCAAGAGATGGTATCTTTTCTTATTCCTTGATTCTTGATGAAAAGCTTTCAGCTTTTACCACTGAATGTGATGTTAGTTGTGTACTTCTTATACTTGGCCTTTACTATGTTGAGGTGTATTCTCTCTAATCCCATTTTGTTGAATATTTTTATCATAAATCAGTGTTGAATTTTGTCAAATGCTTTCTCTATTGGGATGATTATACGATTTTTATTCTTTATGTTAATGTGCTGTGCTATGTTGGTTGATTTTATGGATGTTGAACCACCCTTGCATCCCTTGAATAAATCCCACTTGATCTTGGTATAGAATTTTTTTAATGTATTGTTAAAATGTATTGTTAAAATTTTTGAGGATTTTTGCTTATATGTTTGAGGATATTGACCTGTGACTTTTTTGTAATATCTTTGTGAAGTTTTGGTATCAGGATAATGCTGACCTTATAAAATGAGTAATTAAGTGTTCCTTTTTTTTTTTTTTTTAATGGAAGAGCAAGAGAGATAGTGGAGGGACAGGGGGAAAGATAGAGAATCTTTTTTTTTTTTTTTTAAGATTTTATTTATTTATTTGTTTGAGAGAGAGCACAAGCAGGGGGTAAGGAGGGGCAGAGGGAGATGGAGAAGCAGTCTCCCCACTGAGAAGGGAGCCTGACATGGGACTTGATCCCAGGACCCTGAGATCATGACTCAAGTGGAAGGCAGATATTTAACTGACTGAGCCACCAAGGTGCCCCAAGAGAAAGAATCCTAAGCAGACTCCATGCTGACTATGGAGCCTGACATGGGGCTCAATCTCAAGACCCTGAGGTTATGACATAAACTGAAATTAAGAGTAGATGCTTAACCAAATGAGCCACCCAGATGCCTAGGATTAATGTTCTTTTTTTTTTTTTTAAGATTTTATTTATTTATTTGACAGAAAGAGATCACAAATAGGCAGAGAGGCAGGCAGAGAGAGAGGAGGAAGCCGGCTTCCCACTGAGCAGAGAGCTCAATGCGGGGCTCAATCCCAGGACCCTGAGATCATGACCTGAGCCGAAGGCAGAGGCTTAACCCACTGAGCCATCCAGGTGCCCCAGGATTAATGTTCTTTTGTGAACATTTAGTGGAGTTCACCAAAGAAGCTGTTGGATTCTGGATTTTTGCTTGTTGAAAGGTTTTTGATTACTGATTCAATCTTCCTACTAGTAACCAGTCTATTCCAAATTTTTTTATTTCTTCATCAATCTTGATAGGCTGTAGATTTCTTCAAATTTATCCATCTCTTCTAAGTTATCAAATTTATTGGCATTTAATTGTTCATAATAGTTTCTTACCCTTTGTATTTCTGTAGTATCACTTGCAATGTCTCCTCTTTCATAATTTTGTATTTTCACTTTTTCTTTGTTGAGTATATTTAAAGATTTGTCAATTTTATCTTCTTAAATTACCAGTTCTTAGTCTCATAGAACTTTTCTATTGTCTTTTTAGTCTCTATTTTATTTATTTCCACTACTTCCATTTTCCTACTAACTTTGGTCTTCATTTGTTCTTTTTTCTTTCTTTTTTAGTTACTTGAAATATAGAGTTAAGTTGTTTAGTGAAGATATTTCTTTCTTGAAGTAGCCATTATCACTATGAACTTTGCTCATAGAATTGCTTTTCCTGCAACATATCAAAAGTTTTGATATCTTATATTTTAATTTGTTTCAGGATATTTTTGGATTTATTTCTTTGATCCATTGCTTGTTTTGTGACATATTGATTTAATCTGTACATATTTGTGAGCTTTCCTCTTGTAAATTATTTCTAGTTTCATACCAGTTAGGAAAGGTGCTTGATATGTTTTCAGTGTTCTTAAATTACTAAGACTGTTTTGTGTTCTAGTATGTGATCTATCCTGGAGAATGTTCCATGTGTACTTGAGAAAAATATGTACTCTGTTGATTTTGATGGAATGTTCTGTGTATATCTCTTAAGTTGATCTGGTCTAATTTTTCATTGAAAGCCAAAGTTTTCTTACTTATTTTCTATCTAGATGATATAGCCATTGAATGTAAGAAGAATATTAAAGTCCCCAAATATCGTTATATTGTGATTTCTCCCTTTAGGTTATGTTCATATTTGTTTTATACAGTTGGCCACTGAATAACATGATAATTAGGGACACTACCCTTTTATATATAACTTTTTTAAAAAGATTTTATTTATTTATTTGATAGATGGAGATCATAAGTAGGCAGAGAAGCAGGCAGAGAGAGAAGAGGAAGCAGGCTCCCAGTTGAGCAGAGAGCCCGATGCGGGCCTTGATCCCAAGACCCTGGGATCATGACCTGACCTGAAGGCAGAGGCTTTAACCCACTGAGCCACCCAGCCACCCTATATATAACTTTTGACTCCCCCAAAACTGAACTACAAATAGCCTACTGTTGATTGGAAGCCTCAATGATAATATAGTCTATTAACACTCATTTTGTATATTTTATGTATTATATGGTATATTATTATAATAAGATAAGCTAGAGAATAGAAATATTAAGAAAATCATCAGGAGGAAAAAATATATTTTTAGAACTGTACTGTATTTATCAGGGAAAAAAGTTCATATATCAGTAAACCTGTGCAGTTCAAAGCCATGTTCAAGGGTCAACTGTATATTTAAGTGGTCTCTTGATGGATGCATAAATATTTACAAATGTATGTCTTCTTGTTGAATTGACCCCCTTATCATTATCTAGTGTACTTCTCATCTCCTTTTACCTTTGTGTTAAAGACTATTTTGTCTGATATAAAGATAGCTACTCCAGCTTTCTTTTGGTTTCCATTTACATAGGGTATGTTTCCCATCCCTTCGCTTTTAGTCTATATGTGTCTTTAGGTCTGAAGTGAGCCTCTTATAGGGAATACTGATGGTTCTTAACTTTTTTTTTAATCCATTCAGCTGCTCTGTCCTTTGATTAGAGAATTTAGTCCATTTATATTTAAAGTAATAATTCATAGGTATGTACTTATTACCATTTTGTTAATCATTTTCTGTCTGTTTTGTAGTTCCTCTGTGTTCCCTTTTCCTTTTGCTCTCATTTATGGTGTGATGACTTTCTTAGCTTTCTTTATCTTCTGTATATCTACTATAGGTTACCATAAGGCTTCCATAGAACAGCTTATATTTATACCAGTCTATTTTAGTTGATAAAAATTTAAGTTTGAACAATCTAAAGCTCTACATTTTAGTCTCCACTTCCATACCCAACATTTTATTTTTTAATGTTCCATTTTAAATCTTTTTATATTTTGTATCACTTAACTAATTATTGTAATTATAGTTATTTTTCCTATTTTTGTATTTGAAACTTTATACTAGGTTTGTAAGTGATCAGTCCACCACCTTTATATATTTATACTTTCAAATGTTTTCTTGTTACTACCTAGTGCCTTTCTTTTTCTTTTTTTTAGCTTAAAGAATTTCATGCAACATTTTATCTAAGACTGGTTTCATGATGATAAATTGTTTTAGCTTTAGCTTATTTGGAAAACTCATAATCTCTCCATCAATTCTTTTTTTTTTTTAAAGATTTATTTATTTATTTGACAGAGAGATCACAAGTAGGCAGAGAGGTAGGAAGGTGGGGGGAGCAGGCTTCCTGCTGAGCAGAGAGCCCAAGACAGGGCTTGATCCCAGGACCCTGAGATCATGACCTGAGCTGAAGGCAGAGGCAACCCACTGAGCCACCCAGCCATACCCTCTCCATCAATTCTGAAATATAATTTTATTGGGTAAAACATTTTTGATTGGAAGTTTTTTCCCCAGCACTTAAAATATGTTGTGTTACTCCCTTGTAGCCTATAAAATTTCTTCGGAAAAACCTGATGATGATGATATTATAGGGATTCCTTTGTACATAATGAGTTGTTTTTCTATTGCTATTTTTAAGATTCTCTCATTGTCTTTAACTCTTTTGAGTTAATCTTATTTAGAATTCTGTGCTCCTTATATCTGGAAGTCTGCGTCTTTTCCCAAGTTAGGTGGTTTTCAGCCATTGTTTCTTTAAATAAGTTTCTGCCCCTTTCTTTCTTTTTTTGCCTTCTGAGATTCCTGTAATGTGAATGTTAGTACACTAGAAATTGTCCCATATGTTCCTTAAACTATTTTCACTTTTTTTTCCCTTCTTTTTCTTTCTTTTTGCTGCTGTAATTGGGTAAGTTCCACTGTTCTGGCTCAAATTCAATGATCCTTTTTTCTGCTTCCTCTAGTCTACTGTTGAAACCCTCTTCTGTACTTTTAAGCTTAGTTGTTGTGTTCATCACCTCAAGAAATTCTATTTGGTATTTAGATATTTTTTATCCTTTTGTTGAAGTTCTCACTGTATTTATCCATTCTTCTTAGTTCTTTGAACATCTTTATGACCATTACTTTGAACTCCTTGTCAGACAAGTCATTTATCTCCATTTCATTAAGGTTTTTTCCGCTAAGATTTTCTCTTGTACTTTCATTTGTAACATGTTGCTCGGTTCCTTCATTTTCCTTGACTCTGTGTTGGTTTTTATTTTATTTATTTGAGTACACTTGACCCACAATATTACATTAGTTTCAGGTGTACAACTTAGTGATTTGATAAGTTTATACATTATGTCATGATCACCACAAGTGTAGCTACCATCTGTCCCATTACATTGCTATTACAAAATCATTGACTGTATTCCTCATGCTCTGCCTTTTACTTTAGTAACTTATTTGTTTCAAAACTAGAAGCCTGTATCTCCATCCCCCTTCACCCATTTTACCCACCCCTTTATCCCCCTCTTCTCTGTTAACCATCAGTTTGTTCTCTTTATTTGTGGGTGTGATTCTTCTGCTTTTTGTATGTTCATTCATTTTTTTGTTTTTTTTTTTTTAGATTCCACTTATGAGTGGAATTATGACATTTGTCTTTCTCAGTCTGATTTATCTGACTTACCATTTTACCACCTACATCCAGCCATAATGTTGCAAATGGCAATATCTCATCTTTTTTTTTTTATGGCTGCATAATATTCATGTGTGTGTGTGTGTGTGTGTGTGTGTGTGTGTGTGTGTGTGTGTTATATCTTCCTTATCCATTTGCATGCTTAGGGACACTTAGGTTGCTTTTATTTTTTGACTATTGTAAATAATGCTACAATAATAAGGCTGCATATATATTTTTGAATTACTGTTTTTATTGTCTTTCAGTAAATACCCAATAATGGAATTATTGGATCATATGACATTTCTATTTTTCATTTTTTGAGAAACCTCCACACTGTTTTCCATAGTGGCTATACCAGTTTACATTTCCACCAATAGGGTAATGTGCACAAAGTTTCTTTTTTCTCCACAGCCTCACTAACATTTGTTATTTCCTATATTTTGGATACCAACCATTCTGACTGGTGTAAGGTACTATCTTTTGTGGGTTTTATTGGCATATCCCTGATGATTAGTAATGGTCATTTGTATGTATTCTTTGGAAAAATATCTATTTAAGTCCTCTGCCCATTTTTTAATCAGATTATTCTTCTCCTTCTTTCTTTATTTCTTTTTCTTTTTTTTTTTTTTTTTTTTTTGGTCTTGAGTTGTATGAGTTATTTGTAGGTTTTGGATATTAGCCACTTATCAGATATATCATTTGAAAATATCTTCATTTATTCAGTAGGTTGCCTTGTTGTTTTATTGATGCCTTTACTGTGAAAAGCTATTTTTTTTATTTTAATGAAGTCTCAATAATTCATTTTTGCTTTTATATCCCTTGGATTAGAAGACCTATTTAGAAAAATGTTGTTACAATTGATGTTAGAGAAATTATTTCCTGTTCTCTGTTCTAGGATTTTTATGCTCTCAAGACTCATATATAGTCCTTAAATCCATTTTGAGTTTATTTCTGTATATATTAGAAAGTAGTCCAGTTTCATTCTTTTGCATGTTGTTGTCCAGTTTTCCCAGCATCATTTCTTGAAGACACTGTCTTTTCCCCATTGTATATTCTTGCTTCCTTTGTCATAGATTAATTGGCCATATAATTGTGGATTTATTCTGGGCTCTCTATCTTGTTCCATTAATGTCAATGACAATGGCACAGGCACAAAATTAGACATTCTTGTGCTATACTATTTTGATTACTAAAAATTTATAGTATATTTTGAAATCTGTGATACCTTCAGTTTTGTTCTCCTTTCTTAGCATTACTTTAGATATTTGAGATCTTCTGTTATTCCATACAAATTTTAATATTAGTTTTAGTTCTATAAAAATGTTATTGGCATTGTGATAGGGATACATTGAATCTATAGACTCTTTTGAGTAGTACAGATATCTAATATTTTTCTGATCCATGAGCATGACCTATCTTGCTATTTGTTTGTGTCTTGTTCAGTTTCTTTCATCAGTGGTTTAGAGTTTTTAGAATACAGATCTTTCACTTCCTTGGTTAAGTTTATTCCTAGGTAATTTTTTTGGTAACATTGTAATTTTTAAAAAAAATTATCTTTATTCTACACAGTCATTAGTGTATAGAAACACTAGTGATTTACAGGTATTAATTTTATATCCTGCCAGTTAACTGAATTTATTTATTAATTCTAGTAGTTTTTATGGTAGAATCTTTGGGACTTTCTATGTATAATATTATGTCATCTGCAAATAGTAATGTTAAACTTCTTCTTTACCAATACAGATACCTCTTATTCCCACTTTTTTTTCTGATTGCTGTGGTCAGGACTTCTAGTATAGTATTGAATAAAAGTGGTGAAAGTGGACATCCTGTCTTCTTCCTGAACTTAGAGAAGCTTTATTTTTCACCATTGAGTATGATGTTAACTGTGGATTTTTTATGTATGGCCTTTATTATGTTGAGATATGTTTCATCTACCTCACTTTGTTGAGAGTTTTTATCATGAATGGATGTTGAATATTGTCATATGTTATTCTTCATCTATCAAAATGTTCATATAATTTTTATACTTCATTTTGTTGATGTGGTGTAGGACATTGACTGATTTGCAAATATTGAGTCATCCTTGCGTCCCCAGAAGAAATCTCATCTGATTATGATGAATGATGTTTTCAATGTATTGTTGGATTTAGTTTGCTAATATTTTGTTGAGTATTTTTACATCTATGTTCATCAGGGATATTGGCTTGTAGTTAGTTTTTGTTTGTTTGTTTGTTTGTTTGTTTTGTGACGTCCTTATCTGGTTTTGATATCAGGGTAATACTGGCCACCTACAAGGTATTTGGAAGATTTTCTTTATCTTCCATTTTTTTTGAAGTAGTTTGAGGAGAAAAGGTATTAACTCCTCTTTACAAGTCTAGTAGAATTCCTCTCTGAATCCATCTTGTCTTGGAACTTTATTTTTTGGTAGTGTTTTGATTACTGGTTGAGTCATTACTTGTAATCTGTGCATTCAGATTTTCCCTTCTTTCTTTGATCAGTTTGGGAAGACCATCTGCTTCTAGGCAATTATTTCTTCTAGGTTGTATTGTTTGTTGGCATATGACATTTCATAGTATTCACTTATAAATGTTGGTATTTCTGTGGTGTCAGTTGTTATTTTTATTCCCTTGTTTCTAATTTAATTTGGTCATTTTTCTCTGTTTCTTGATGAGTCTGGCTAAGGCCTTACCCTCTCCCTCCTTTTATAAAAAATCTTTTCAAAGAATCAACTCTTGGCTTCATTGATTTCTCTCTCTTTTCTCTTTATGTCATTTATTTCATTATTATTATCTCCATGCTCTCATCTTTGTTATTTTTTTTCTTCTACTCAAACTGGGCTCTGTTGATTCTTTTTCTAGTTTCTTTAAGTGTAAAGTGCATTTTTTTAGCTTTTTCTTATGTTTTTGAGATCGCCCATATCACTATTTACTTCCTTCTTAGAACTGCTTTTGCTGTGCCCCAAAGATTTTTGGACCATTGTGTTTTCATTTTTATTTGTTTTCATGTGGTTTTTTTTTTTTAAATTTCTTCTTTGACTGCCTTTTTTACCTTATTGGTTGTTTAGTATCATGTTGTTTAGTCTCCACATGGTTGTATTTTTTTCCATTCTTTTTGTGTGTGCAATATATTTCTAGTTTTATACCATTGTGATTGGAAAAGATGAATAGTATGATTTCAATCTTCTCAAATTTATTGAGGCTTGTTTTGTGGACTAGTAAATGATCTATTCTGGAGAATCCTCCATGTGCCCCTGAGAAGAACTTGTATTCTGTTTGGGGGTATGGAATGTTCTATATATATTTGTTGTGTCCATCTGGTCGAATGTGTCTTTCAAAGACATTATTATTTTTTTTATTGAGCTTTCTGTCTAGGTAATCTGTTAATATAAATGGGGTGTTAAAGTTTCCTATTATTGTATTGTCATTAATTTTTATCCTTATTTCTATTAATATTCTATGCATTTAAGTACTTCAGTGTTAGGTACATAGATCTTTACAATTGTTATAACTTCTTGTTGGATTGATCTTTATTATTATGTGATGTCCTTTTTGGTCTCTTGTTATAGCCTTCATTTTAAAGTCTGTTTTGTCTCACATAAGTATAGCTGCCCTGGTTTTGCATTTTTTTTTCCCATTTGCATTTGTATGGTGAAAGTTTTTCCGTCCCTTCATTTTCAGTCTGTAGGGGTCTTTAGGTCTGAGGTGAATCTCTTGCAGGCAGCATATAGATAGGTCCATTTTATTTTTTAATCTATTCTGCCACCCTATGTCTTTCTACTGGAACCTTTAGGACATTTTTATTTTATTTTATTTTATTTTATTTTATTTTATTTTATTTTATTTTATTTTATTTTTAGAGAGAGAGTATGGTGGGAAAGGGGCATAGGGAGAGGAGAGGGAGAAAGAGAATCTTAAGCACCCTCCATGCCTAATGCAGAGTCTACTGCAGGGCTTGATCTCACACCCTGAGATCACTACCTGAGACAAAATCAAAAGTCAGATACTTAGCCAACTAAGCCAACCAGGTGGCCCAAGTCCATTTATATTTAATATAATTATTTGTAGGGATGTGTTTATTTCCATTTTTAAGATTTGTTTTCTGTTTTTTTTTCTTATTGTTTTTTGTGTCTGTTTGTTCCTTTTTCTTCTCTTGTTCTATTTCTTTGTGACTGATGAGTTTCTATATTATGTTTAGTTTTCTTTCTGTTTATGTTTTGTGCATATATAAAAGGTTTTGGGTTTATGGTTACCATGAGGTAGATATATAACACCCTAATAAAATGGAAGTCTATATTAATTTGATGGTCATTTGGATTCAAACACATTCCTTAAAAAAAAAAATTAAAAAGACAGAAAAAGAAAAAACTTCCTATTTTACTTCCTTCTCCATGTGTTATGTATATGTTATCATATTCTACATCTATTTATTCATAATTTTTTTATGTCTAATTATGGCCATTTTTTCCTTTCAACATTTCTTTTAAGGTTTTTTTAGTGGTAATAAACTCCCTTAACTTTTATTTGTCTGGGAAATTCCTTATCTCTCCTACAATCTGAATGATAACCTTCCCAGTCTTGATTGTAAATTTTCTTTTTCTTCAGCAGTTTGAATATATCATCTTACTCTCTTCTGGCCTGCAAAGTTTCTGCTGAAAACTCAACTCGTAGCTTTATAGGCTTTCTTCACATACAACTTTTTATTTCTCTTTTGCTGATATTAAGATTCTCTCTTTAACCTTTGACATTTTAATTATGATACACCTTGTTATGGACCTCTTTAGGGTTCATTATATTGGAACTCTCTGTGATTCTTCAACTTAGATGCTTAGATGTCTATTTCTTATTCTGGGAAGTTTTCTGTTATTATTTCTTTGAATAAGTGTTCTACACCTTTCTTTCTCTTCTTTTTTATCTTCTGGGACCTCCATGATGCAAATGTTTATTCACTTGATGTTGGCCAAGAGATCTCTTAACCTATCCACCTTTTTAAAACTATTTTCTCTTTTTGCTGTTTAGCTTGTGTGCTTTCCATTACTGTTCTTCCAGATCCCTGACAAATTTTTCTGCATCTTCTAACCTACTGTTAATTCCTTCTTGTGTTTTTTTATTTCAGTTATTATACTATTCAACTCTGAATTGTTCGTTTTAACATTTTTTTTTTTTTAATTGAAGTTCTCACTGAAAGCTTCTATTCTTTTCTCTAGCCCAGTGAGTAGCTTTATGATCATTTAAAATTTTTGGTCAGGCATATTTCTTGTTTCTGTTTTTGTTTTTGTTTTTTTTTTTCTTGTTCCTTCTTTCAGAGCATAGTCCTCTGTCTCCCAATTTTTCTTGACTTTCTGTGTTCCCCTCATCCCCATGGATTAGATGGAAAGACTACTTTTCCTGAACTTGAATGAGTGGTCTTCCATATAGTGTTCCCTATATAAACTGTGTGTCCTTGATGACTTTTGCTGGCTGGCTGGAGTTGTGGCTGTTTTTGCTAGGTATTCTCTTAAACCATGGCTTTTTACAAAAGTAAGGAAACAATAATAATAAAAGAAAAATATAACAGTAAAAAGAAAAAGGAAGAAGAGAAAAAAAGAAAAGAAAAATCCCCAAAGAACAAAAATTAAGAAAAGACAAAGTAGGAAAAAATACATAAAAATAAAATATAAAAAATGAGCCACCCTGTTGAAAGAAATTAAAAATCCTGTGGCTTATTTTCTGTGCCCCAGCAGCACAGAGGCTGATGTGGCTTTGTGGACCCTGGACTCACTGAGGACCCCAGCTGTCTGTGATGACCCGGCCCACCTGTTACAGCATCCAGACCCTACTCTGGTGTGGTGTTTTGTTTTTAAAGATTTCACTTATTTATTGGACAGAGACACACAGAGAGGTAACACAGGCGGGGTGGGGGGTTAATGGTGGGAGAGGGAGAAGCAGACCAGGAAGTCCATGCTCATGTTGGGCTCCATCCCAGGGCCCTGGGATCATGACCTGAGCTGAAGTCAGACACTTAAAGACTGAGCCACTCAGGTACCCCTCTGGCTTGGTCTTTTAAGGTGGAGCAGGAAAAAGCTATTCCCACAGGTCATTGACACATTGTTGTTGTTGTTGTTCTTCTTCTTCTTCTTCTTCTTCTGTTTATTTCAGTAATCTCTACACCCATGGTGGGACTGAAACTCATGATCCTGAGATCAAGAGCTATTTATTCTTCTGACTGAGCCATCTAGACACCCCTCTCTCAAAATCCTTTTTTTCTATGTCCCAATATGTACAGAGCTGGCATGGGCTTATGGACATCGGACTCCCTGAGATCTCAAGCTTGCTGTGATAATCAGACCTTCCCATTATTGCATCCAAACTCTTTTACAATCTAGACTTTTAAGATGTGGTAGGAATGTAAACTGTGCTGTTCTCCAGTCCCTTTACCTAGCGAGCAATCCCACAGTTCTTCTACCACGTGGTGTGGAGTTCTAATGTTGTCTCTTTTATATGCTAGTTGCTTTTTAAACTGTGGGTTTCTTCTGTACCCAATTAATGTGGGATCTTTTCTGGTTCCTCAGACTATCCTTCCCCACTGCCATTTTCAATGTAGGGTTTTCTGGTTTTCTTTGTTACTGTGTCTCCATCTCTCTTGTAGTTTTCTTGCCATTCTCTCTATCTTTGGTTGTTCAGTAGCTGTTCATCAGCCCTCAGTTCTTCTTCAGGGGGAATTGTTCTATTAATAGGAAATTTGGTGTGTTCAGTGAAGGAGGTGAGTTCAGGGTCTTTTAACATTGCCATCTTGGACTGGAATACTCTGTGTCTTGGTGTATTATTTTTCTTTTTCTTTTTTTAAATATTTGTTTATTTGAAAGCAAGAGAGAGAAAGTGAAAGAGGGCACACAAGCAGAGGTGGGGGCAGAAGGAGAGGGAGAAACAGGCTCCCTGCTCAGCAGGGAACTCTGTGTGGGGCTTGATTCCGTCAAGGATCTGGGATCATGACTTGAGCCAACATCAGACACTTAACTGACAGAGCTACATAGGCCTCCCTGTGTGTTGATTTCTCTGCATTAGATAAAACAGCCACTTCAAGTCTTGAATGAGGGGCCTGATGTAGGAGATGAAGCTTATTGTTCAACCTTGCTCTAGCTCTTTGTTATTCTCCCTAATCTTTGTGATTGTCCAAAAAGCTTATTTTACTTTTAATGGCTCCTTGTAATTGAGGGTGTGCCAGGATCTGTCAGTGTCTCAGAAAGGAGAAGATCCATCAGCACGTAGGTCCAAGCTGACTGGAATCCAGATCCTCAGGCAGAAGTTTTTAAAGAAAGAAAATATAGACAATCCTATAGGGACATAAACATAAGCTCTACTCACCACCAGAGGCAGCTGATCTGGAGGTATTCCCTGGATAGCAACTGGAGGCACTAGACCAGAGTATAAGCTCATTTCTGGGAGACACCCATGAACAGAGCAGAGGGAGAGTGCAAATATTATATCTACTGTCCTCTGTTCCCTGAGAGAACCTCTGTAGGCCCCTAGCTATAGGCCAAACCATAAACATGGCCCTCAAGCCAAGGCTCCTAGACAAGTAGTCACCTGGGGGTGGTAGCCTGGCAAGAACACTCTCTCCAAATGTTATAATTTTATGTGACACAAGAACACAAGCCCCCGGACTGTCAGATCCAGTTGATCAAAGGGCATACGTTGGGTTATAGGCACAAAAACTTGGGTAACAGACATAAAATCTGGGCCATTGTATGTGTGTTGAAAGCTCCCCTCCCGGAGGTACTGGTCCTCTGAAGCAGGGCCATGGAAGAATTTGAAGGTGATGCCTGCCCTCCAAGATCTGTTGAAAGAATTAAAATCAGCCCTTCAGTGTGTATATAACTAGAAGCTGCCCCTCAGGATTCAGCTATGATGATGAGCTAATAAACTACCTTCAGAGAAAGATTGAGCTCCTGGGTCGGTTGCCTCTTACAGTGCCAAAGAGATCAGGGCATACATCCCCTGGGCAGCAGCCATAAAAACTGGTATACTGGGTAAGTGTGAAAGATCCCCTCTGGGAAATGCTAGCACTCTGGAACTGGCAGAGGAAGAGCATGAACATGATGCCCACTAACTAGAACAAGGCAGAGAGAGAACACACAGATGATACCCACAGAAAAGGGGGAAAAAAAAAAGGAAAAGAAAAGAAAAATGAAACTTACTGGCTAGAATCAGGCAGAGAAAAAGCAAGAAGGGGCTAGCAGGCCCCTAGATGTATGCTATACTAGATGCCTGACCCTCAAGCCAATATTTTAAATTAGCAAATGGGCTTTATTCACAAAGTCAGG
Source organism: Mustela nivalis (assembly GCF_964662115.1). Lineage (NCBI taxonomy): Eukaryota > Metazoa > Chordata > Mammalia > Carnivora > Mustelidae > Mustela > Mustela nivalis. The sequence continues at coordinate 37,950,895 of NC_139023.1, read as the reverse complement.
CATTTGTGATGGTCCCTAAGACAAGTGAGTCTAAAAGTGTGGCTTTAAGAGACATTTCTCAGATTGTTTTAGCCTGTGTGTCTCATGGATGGGAACCCCATCAGTTTTCAGAGCTAGATGTGGCTCATCTTTCAGGTGGAAGTTGGAGTAACCAGTGTGAGGTTCAAACCCTTAACTCCTCAGGGAGAGGTTCTGGATTTTGAATTCCCTCCTGATTGGGATCACAAAGCCTGGAATGGTGTTTAGGGCAAGCCATTCCTACCCACTTTTTTGTGAATCTTTTTTTGTTGTTGTTTACAAGTGCTAGGGGGTTGCTCAGACAGTTTTTAGGTTTTCATTTTTTAAAGAGTAAGATATTCCACAGGTAGTTGCAGATTGAGTGTGTCAGTGGGAGGTAGTGCGTCCACGATCCTTCTTATGTTGCCATTTTGAACCGGAACCCTCTCCTCCCATACTCTTAATCTTTATATCCACACCTTGTGGCTACTCTTTGCCCTCTTTCCCTTAAAAGAAGTTCATTTTACAATATGACTTCTATGTCTGAGGCCTTTGGAAGGAAATTATTCTGAGTCTTCCCAAATCTTGACTCAGCAAGTCACTGTGATAAAGGGGATCAGTATGCCTTGAGAGGGGTGCCTTATGTAATGGCAGGAAGACCATGTAAGTGAAAAGGATGAAACTGCTGTGAGGACAAATTTTTGCCCTAAAATACCAAACCGTGAATACCAAGGAAGAAAATAAATTAGTGAGTTGTGAAGGAAGTAAGAGACTTTCTCAGTTGTGTAAGCAAATACTACTTGAGCACAGGTTGTAAACTGATAGGAAGAGGGATTTATTAGGAGAAAGCAAATGAGGCAAAATGTACAAATGTACTCCTATGATTACCCTCATACAAAGAAAGAATAATTTTTAAAAGTTTTTATTTAAATTTAATCAATTAACATAATGTGTTATTGGTTTCAGAGGTAGAAGTCAGTGATTCTTCCGCCTTATATAATACCCAGTGCTTGTTACATGATGTGACCCCCCTCAAGGTCCATCACCCAGTTGCCCCAACCTACCACCCCTCCCCTCCAGCAATCCTCAGTTTAATTTTTAGTTAAAATTGGTGAGCAATTTTAGGATTTGTAAGTTGCATCATATTATCCATGTAAAATAGATTTCATACTGCTTGTTATTCTTTTTAGTGACCTGTAAAGAGGTGACCATCAGAGTAGGGGGAGATGAATGTACAGAATATATTGTATTGTATAAAACATAATACCCATTTCCTACCCATATCTGTGCAAAACTGCTCACCAACATCTCAGGAGATTCCAAAGTAAGAACCTAGTACTAGGTTGTTTATTTTTTTCCAACATGTAGCATTCAAAAATAAAACATTTGCAAGTCTCTTTTACATGTACATTAATTATAGAAAATTAGAAGCACTTAGAGTGGGCCATTAAGTGTTGGTTAGAAAATGATATCATGAGCTCTGACAACATCAGTAATAGGAAACTAAGTTTACTTCCAAAGGGAGGGGAGATCATTGAAATTTTAATTTGTTTCTCAACGGTTCAATTATAACATGTCTAATGTGCTAGACATGAACCTCAAGGGACTTAACACAATTATGGGACTATTCCAGTGTACCTTGCTCTCTTGCATTTATTTTCTCAAAAGATTAGATATGGGTGTTTTAGATCATTCTTGCCTCTCAAATACTTCATAATGGCTCTCTTCTACTTTCTACACTCTTTGTATTCCTTAGATGGTTGGCTAGATTACTTCAAATGAAACAGGAACTGTTTATCTTGCTGGGGTAAGGGAAAAGCTCTTTATGCCTTTTAAATATGGTTTAATAGATGCCTCCTTTGTGGATATCATGCTAATGGCTCCCTCTGATCAAGAGTTCATTGGCCATTCATTTATTCAATAATAAATACATTGTCTTCAGTGCATCCCTCTTCCTAACACATTTTTTTTTTCCTAACACATTTTTATGGACTGTCATATGCAGATACCTTTCCTTCCTGATTTTGCAGTTTTGTCATACTCATGACTAAAACCCACTAAGGGGCAAAGAATCCCTGATACCCCTTAAGTTTGGGGTCTCTGAAATCAATAAAATTGATAATATGAAAAAATGAAAGAGAAAAAGCAAGAAGCGGCTAGCAGGCCCCTAGATGTATGCTATACTAGATGCCTGACCCTCAGGCCAATATTTTAAATTAGCAAATGAGGCAAAATGAGAATTCCATTTATAATTCCTGTATTTCATTTATATGTTTTAATCAGAGTCTTTCAACAAAAACTGCCTTGCCTGTGTTTCAGTTATAGGAGCTTTATTTTAGATATCAGGAACAACATTCTCAGAAGGCTAATTAAGCAACTGTATTTGGACTTTGGAGTTGCAAGTAACAGGAACCATTTTTGGAATTTATAATAAGAACGCACATACTGGGGCGCCTGGGTGGCTCAGTGGGTTAAGCCTCTGCCTTCAGGTCATGATCTCAGGGTCCTGGGATCAAGCCCCACATCAGGCTCTCGGCTCAGCGGGGAGCCTGCTCCCCCACCCCCCCACCTACTTTGCACTGTCTACTTGTGATCTCTCTCTCTCTGTTAAATAAATAAATAAAATTAAAAAAAAAAATACATGCCCCAGAACCTAAAAGCATGTCATTCAAAGAGGAAAAGAAATTGTCTGAGATACAAATATGTAGTAATTAGAAAAAGCTTGATATTTAAGGCCATGATACTAGATAAAATAACTCAAGAAATGAGTACCAATATAGAAGAGAAGAAGAAAAAGGACTAAGTCCACCAATACATTCATGTTTCTGTGTTTGCTCATTTAGAATGTGGTGCCCCATTTACCAAGTGAGAAAGCATTTGAAAAGGGAGTGGTAAACTGTGTCAAAAGCCACTGATTAAGTGAATTATCTAAAGCACGAGAAGTTATTTGGCAAAGGTGGAGGTCACTCATCAACTTGACTAGAAATAGGTTTGGGTTTTGTTTTATTTTTATTTTGTTTTGTTTTGTTAGAAGGTAGAGGAGAGGGTTGGTGGGGAGAAAGGCCTGGTCAGAGAGAGTTCAAGACAGAATGGGAATAAATAGGACACTATAAACCAAATCTTTTAAGATAGTTTGCTATTGGGATATTGTGACATAGCAGGAGGTGTGCATGGTATATAGACAGAGCTTGTCTTTTTCTTTCTTTAAAAAAAATAAAATAAAATGGAAGCTCTTATAGAATGTTTGTATGCTGGTGACAATAATAATGCAGAGACAGGAAACCTAGGATGCAAGGAAGAGGGACACCATTGTCAGAGTCCTTGACAAATGAGGAAATTGAGACATGAAGCATTGCAAATATTGCCTGGGTTCTACTGCTAGCAAGTGGCAGACCTGGAATATAATCTCCGATGTCTCACTCCAAAGCTTCTCTTCAGTTCTAGTCTATGCTGTTTCATCCTGGAGGGAAGTAATTATTCAGCTCACTGTGAACTGGGTGTATGTCCTCAAACACATTCATTCTTATAGCCTAAAGGTAAGAGAAACTCTAAGATTCCCTGTACCAGTGACCATATAAACCCTGCTGAGTACAGAATTCCTATTTGGGTGTTAGAAAACATTCTTATGCAGACCACAGAAAGAATGTCTTTTGAAGTTTTGTAGCAAAGTATAGGCCATGATCAGGGACCACACACCCCACCCACTGGCATAAGAAAAAACATTCATTAACCACAATAATCACAACAAGGAAACCGAGAAGTTTGTTTCTCTTTCTTCTTTCCAGGCCAAAGCAGAACTAATACAACTAGATCAGCAAAAATTCAAAAAATAGTGAAAGTGAGGCACATAGTTAATGATCTTATTAGGTCATGAAGATTACTTCATTAGATAGAAATATGTTCTGAGGGCGCCTGGGTGGCTCAGTGGGCGCTGCCTTCGGCTCAGGTCATAATCTCAGGGTCCTGGGATCGAGTCCCTCATCAGGCTCTCTGCTCAGTGGGGAGCCTGCTTCCTCCTCTCTCTCTGCCTGCCTCTCTGCCTACTTGTGATCCCTCTCTGTCAAATAAATAAATAAAATCTTTATAAAGAAAAAAAGAAATATGTTCTGACTATATTAACATGAGTAACTCTACCAAATACAAACAGTTTATCACTCTTCACTGAAAAGTCAAGAAGATTATTAAGGAGTCCACCTCCTTGGGGATCCTGTCCAAGCTGGTAGCACTTTCAGAGTCCTATATGACTTCAGAGACCAGTGCTGGGAATTCACGTAACAACAGTCAGGTATGAACTACAATTTAATACAATAGGCTTAACGGCTAACTCTTCCACACCACAAAACTCATTTTTTCTTCAGGAAATCCAAATACTTCATGTAATATGTGACTGACAAAGACCAAATGAGCATGTCCTGGTCAATCCATAGATTCAATATTAATAAAATTTTTAATAAAAATAAAATTCAGATAGTTTTATGCACTTTTATGACCCCTTCATTGAATCTTGCCATTTTCTGGACTCCACCCTAGTGCTTTGTATTAGAACAAAGCATTCTGAAAAATAGGGCATGTTATATTTATAAATTATGAAATTTTCTTAAAAAGCTAAATGTTGAGAGGTGCATGGGTGTCTCAGTTGGTTAAGCCTCCGATTCTTGATGTCAGCTCAGCTCATGATCTCAGGGTCATGAGATTGAGCCCCACACCTGGCTCTATGCTCAGTAGAGCCTGCTTGTACCTCTCCCTCTGCTCCTTCCCCACTTCTAATAAGTGAATACATCTTAAAAAAAAAAAAAAGTTATATGTTGAACATCCAAATAGAGCCATTACATTAAACTCTTAAATAGAAATAATAATAAAATCTGACATTTATTAGGAAAAATATGCATTATAGTAATGCAATTTGAATATGAATATAAAAATAAAATTGCCAGGAAATGGAAACATTAATAGCTTTTAATTTGAACACATTGGAAAGGAAGTTGGAATGAAAACAGAAAGTTGTTGAACTTATTCATAAAGAGCAAACACTAATTTATTCTAAGTTGTTAGTGTTAATATAGTCTGCAGCAGTGGACAAATCAATGTTAATTGAGTCCTAAAAGGAACACATGCAGGAAACAACTTTCGCTATTATTAACAGCAAGTACATATGAAAAGGCAGCATTGAAATTAAATACAATTTAATTAAGTCCTGAATATTTTTATTAACATCAAAATACTAGACACAGTGAATAAATTATATGCACCCTTAATGCTGATTCTTTTCTTTCCAAGACTTTATCATGCGAACATTTGAACATGGAGCAAAGTTGGGAAAATTTTTTCATGACCAACCTAAAGTCCACCACCTAGATTCTACCATTAACATCTTACTATGCTTCTCATTCATACTATGTATCCTTCAATCTATTCATCCATGAATTTTAATTTAATCTCTATTCATTTAAAGTAAATTGCAAACATCTCAACAACTTCCTCAAATACGTTAGCAAGAAGTTCGCTAATAACATTTATGTAAAGTGCACATATTTTCAGCGTACATTCTGGGTTTTGATAAATGCATACACCTGTCTAGTCCAAACCTCTATCAAGGGACAGAACATAATAATTCATCCACTTCACGGTCACCTTCTTCTCATCCCACTCAATTTCTATTTCCATCCAAGACAATTATTGTCATATTGTGACTTACAAGAAATATATATTTGGTCTTCATCTTTGTCTCTGGCACAGAGTTCCTAGAATCCATGGCATTTCCTCCAAGGACAGTAATAAATTTTCCTTTTTTTATGTTAATGACAGAATTTGAACACCACCTAAGGATGGTGGCTGGTTGCCAATGCAGCCAACCTAGTGATGAGACTTTCAGTCTCACCTCCTGACCTCCAGGGAGAGAGGCTGAGAATTGCGTTCAGTCACCAATGTTCAATGATTTAATCAAATATGTCTATATTAAAAAGACTCCATAAAGACACAGAAAGAGAACTTCCAGTTGGTAATCACATGGAGATTTGGGGGGAGTGGAAGCTCCTTGCCCTTTCTTCATACTTCATTCTATGCATCCCTTCTATCTGGCTTTTCCTGAGTTCTATACTTTTATAATAAACCATAATCTAGCAAGTAAAATGTTTCTCACTAGCAAATTAATTGAACTCAAGAAAGGGAGTTGTTGGAAGCTCCAATTTATAGCCAATAGGTCATAAGCACATGTGACAGACCTCCTGGTCTGAAAGATGGAGAACAGTCTTCTGGTATTGAAATTTTGACCTGTGGAAGCTGATACTGTCTTTAGGTAGATAATGTTGGAATTGGGTTGAATTGTGAGACACCCAGTGGGTGTTGGAGCATTGCTCAGTGGTATGAGGGAACCACTTGCCCAACACATATGTTGAAAAGGGGTGCGTAGGACCCCTTTAACCACTCCTGTGATTTTCCACTACAGTGCTGCACATTTCTAAAAGTGATCAACTAAGTAAAAAAAAAAAAAAAAAAATTATCATCTTCTCAACTGTTGGACTTTTGTTTTCCAAAGATTTTGACAATACTTCCTCTTGATGAAAGAAAATTATTTCAAATTGTATTTGTTAAATACTTATGCATCTTTCAAATAGTTGAGTAAAAACTGGAATTGTTAAATATTTATTTAAAGACAGGCCATGCTTAACTTGAAGATTGGAGCATTAGACACATTCCATCAAACCTCAGTTTAGTTATCTTCATTAAGATGGTTAAGTTATCTTCATTAAAGATGAACTATGCTCACATTTCTTGTTCTTCACCTAGTTATCTCACAAATTTCTATCCTGTTTTGAAATTCCTGGCTAGCTCAAAACCAACCATACAGTACATACACAATAAATATTTGTTGAATGGTTAAAATGACAGGAAGATTGGGGAAGGAACTAATGTTTACTAAAGGTTTATAAATATGACTAGCAGAATGCTACATATTTTTAAACTATTATCTTGCTTTAAAAAAAATACTGCAAGTGGGGCACCTGGGTGGCTCAGTGGGTTAAGCCGCTGCCTTCAGCTCAGGTCATGATCCCAGGGTCCTGGGATCGAGCCCTGCATCAGGCTCTCTGCTCAGTGGGGATCCAGCTTCCCACCACTCTCTCTGCCTGCCTCTCTGCCTACTTGTGATCTCTGTCTGTCAAATAAATAAATAAATAAATAAATAAATAATCTTTAAAAAAGAATTTCAAAATCCTGCAAGTTAGGTACACTTTGCTAATGCCTTGTATGTGATAAATGCTCAATATATCACAATAACCTAACTAAATGGATCACTTATAACTCTTGAACTGTACAGATTATAATTTATACCAGGGTTTTAACCCCCGAAAACATCAGAGCACCAATTGGATTACCCATGTGCAACAGGCTTAACATTAATATATTTTTTTAAAGATTTTATTTATTTATTTGACAGACAGAGATCACAAGCAGGTAGAGGGGCAGGCAGAGAGAGAGAGGGGAAAGCATGCTCCCTGCCAAGCAGGGAGCCCAGTGTGGAGCTTGATCCCAGGACCCTGGGATCATGATCTGAGCCGAAGGCCGAGACTTTAACCCACTGATCCACCCAGATGCCCCAACACTAACATTTTTATACCCACGAATTTTGTCTGGACCAGAAAAAAATAGCTCTAGAAACTTTTTATGAATATAGAAACCATTGGCATTGCTTATCAGTTATTGCTCCATTCTAAAAACTGTAAAAATCAGCAACTTTATTTCAGAGTCAGAATTTTTCCCACTTTAATTGGTAAGTTAAAAAAGCTACAGAATTTCTGATAAACAGAATACATAAATTTTAGTATTCCACGCTAAAAGCAATTCAATTTTAGTCTATTTCAGAAGGGCAATGGCAACTTCTAAGGATATGCATGTTCAAGACCAAGCTGGAAAATGAATTTTAATCAGAATTGAGGGAGACCAGATCTGGACATCCAGTATAAAATGATGTTTTTATAGAACAAATGAAAGAACCTTTCTCAATTTTCTATTTAAGTGCCATTAACAAAGGGAGGGGGAGGGGCGCCTGGGTGGCTCAGTGGGTTAAGCCGCTGCCTTTGGCTCAGGTCATGATCTCAGGGTCCTGGTCTCGAGTTCCGCATGGGGCTCTCTGCTCAGCAGGGAACCTGCTTCCCTCTCTCTCTCTCTGCCTGCCTCTCCGACTACTTGTGATTTCTGTCAAATAAATAAATAAAATCTTAAAAAAAAAAAAAAACAAAGGGCGTGGGAAAGCAAATAAAAAGGACAAAATGAGCAACTGAGTAAACAAGATAACACTAAACGAAAAAATACCACATCATTACCACAAACTGTCAGATAAAAATTTCTCAAAATCTGGAAAACATTTTCACTGACTGTAAGGCAGATGTCTGCTCATGTCTATGTAATCATCCAAGAAATATTTAAGTACCTTGTCCTGTGACCTAATAGGAAATCCCTTTAGGGCCGGTAGGTTACATTTAGTACCTTTTACTATGATTATTGATTATGAATGTCCCAAATTTGTTTTGCAGTAATAATTTAAAATGCGTATTGCCAGAAATTTATTATTCAAATGAAAGGACTGATAGGCAGATTATATCTTTAAACATAGACAACAACTCCTGGTGTTGGTTTTGTCAGTTGAATATTAGAAATAGTTCAAATGTTTCTGAGAGAAAACAAGCAGAGGGAGGGGCAGAGGGAAAGAAAATCCTCCAGCAGATTCCCTACTGAACACAGAGGCCCACACGGGGCTCAATCCCAGGACCCCTGGATCATGACCTGAGCTGAACTCAAGGGCTGAACACTCAACTGAATGAGCCACGCAGGCACCCCTAACGAAATTATTGATAGGTATATAATTATTGTCATTTTGTTGTTTTCTGGTTGTTTTTGTAGTTCTTCTCTGTTCCTTCTTCTCTTGATTTATTTGTGGTTTGATGGTTTTCTTTAGTGTTTTGCTTAGATTGCCCTTTACTTATTGTGTATCTATTATAGGTTTTTTTTTTAATTTTTAATTTTTTATAAACATATATTTTTATCCCCAGGGGTACAGGTCTGTGAATCACCAGGTTTACACACTTCACACTTCACCAAAGCACATACCCTCCCCAATGTCCATAATCCCACCCCCTTCTCCCAACCCCCCTCCCCCCAGCAACCCTCAGTTTGTTTTGTGAGATTAAGAGTCACTTATGGTTTGTCTCCCTCCCAATCCCATCTTGTTTCATTTCTTCTTCTCCTACACACTTAAGCCCCCATGTTGCATCACCACTTCCTCATATCAGGGAGATCATATGATAGTTGTCTTTCCCCGCTTGACTTATTTCGCTAAACATGATACGCTCTAGTTCCATCCATGTTTGATTTGTGGTTACTATTAGGTTCATATACAGCATCTTATGTGTATAACAGTCTATACTAAGTTGACGGTTGGTTAAGTTTAAACACATTCACAAAGTTCTAGATTTTTACTTCCTCCTGTTCTATGTCTGATGTACATTATATCATATATTACATCTTTCATTTTGTGTATCCCTTGGCTAATTTTTGTAGATATTTTGCCACTTCTTTGTTTTAACTTCCATACTAGCTTTGTAAATGATTCCTCAATTATCTTTATTATGTTTACCTTTGAAATTTTTTCCTTTCATAATTTTCTTCTACTTGTGACATTTTTATCTGCTTGAAGAATTCCCTTTAGTATTTCTTGTACTGCTGCTTTAGTGGTGATGAACTCCTTCAGTTTTCTTGGGGGAATTTTTTATCTCTCCTGTTCTAGGTAATAACATTGCTGGGTAAAGTATTCTTGTTTGTAGGGTGTTTCATTTTGTTTTGTTTTTCCTTTTAGCATCCTGCATATATCCTGCTACTCCCTTCAAGTCTACAACATTGCTGCTGAAAATACCAGCTGACAGCCTTATGGGGTTTCCCCTCTATGTAATTTTTCTTTTCTCTTATTGCTTTTAAATTTTCTCTTTGTCACTGTTTTTTGCTGTTTTAATTCGTGGGTCTCTTCAGGGATAATTTTGTTAGGGGCTATCTGTGTTTCCTAGACCCAGATGTCTGTTTCCTTACCCTAATTAATGCAACTTTCAGCCATTATCTCTTCAAATATGTATTATGCCCCCCCTTCTCCTTCTGGGATCCTTATAATGCTAATGTTATTATGCTCATTGGTGTCACAGAGTTCCTTTAACCTGTTTTCATTTCTTTTCTTTTTTCCTTCTTTTTTTTTTTTCCTGTTCAGCTTCGTTGCTTTACATTACCCTGTCTTCTAGATCACTGATCTATTCTTCTGTACCCTCTAATCTGCTGTTGACTCACACTATTTTCTTTTTCTTTTTTAATTTTTAATTTTATTTACTTATTTGAAAGAGAGAGAGAGAGCGTGCACAAGTGAGGGGAGCTGCAGGCAGAGGCAGAGGCAGAGGGAGAGGGAGACGCAGGCTCCTTGCCCAAAAGGGAGCCCAATGTGAGGATCGATCCCAGGATCCTGGAATCATGACCTGAACTGAAGACAGCTGCTTAAACCACGAATCCACCCAGGTGCACAGATTTACTCTATTTTCTTATTTTAGTTATTGTAGTCTTCATGTCTGACTGGTTCCTTTTTATATTTTCCATTTCTTTTTTGAAGTTCTCATTGTGTTCCTCCACTCTTTTCTCAAGTCCCGTGAATATCCTTATTGCCATGACTTTAAATTCTTTACCAGGCATAGTGCTTATCTCCATTTAATTTAGCTCTTTTACAGTGATTTTGCCTTGTTCTTTGGGACATATTCATCTGCCTCATTTTGTCTAACTCTCTGTGTTTGTTTCTGTTAATTAGGTCAGCTGTGTCTTCTGGTCTTGAAAGTAGTGGTCTTGTGAAGCGGTCCTGCGGTGCCTCATAGAACAATCTCCCGGTCACCACAACCAGGCACTCCAGGGGTGTCCCTCTGTGAGCTGCATGTACCCTCCTGTTGTGGCTGAGCCATGATTTCCCAGCCAGCTGCAAAAACCCTCTTTACCTGCGAAGGATGCATTGGGCCGTGTTTTCTATCTGTAGTATTGAGAGGACTGTTTGCGCTGGTGGTGGTTTATTGGCGGACTGGGCAGCAGTCAGCCTGGCTGTCTACAGTTAGTCCCTCTGCCACAGCTGCAGGCACCCTGAATAGCAGGGCTTGCTCCTTGCACAGCCAGCTAAGAAGCTAAGCTGTAGGAACTGTGGATTTGCTGGTATATGGGTTTATTTATCCCCCATACCCAGGGCAGGAATCTTTCTGGAGTGGTGCTGGTCCTGCTGGGTATGGCTGTTCAGGGAGTTGTTTTGGAGGGTTGCCTATCAGGAAAGGTAGGTTAGATGGTGTAGGTTGGCAGGGGAACATGGGGGTAGGGCACCTGGTCCTGCTAGCAAGGCTGATAAAGTGTGTTATGCTGGCTTTCACAAGCATTCTATCTATCTAGGCTGGGGGAGGGGAAGAGAAAATACCAGCTCTCAGTGCTTTTGTTCCTGGAGAAATCTCCTGCGGATCCCTGTCCCTCCAGCACAGGTTCTGAGATTAGTCAGTATATTACCTTCACATAATACCCTGGGCTTTTCAAACTGCTGCTTCTTTGCAGTCTCTTGAGCCAAGTTATTTAGTATGCTCACTTTTTAAGGGCAGGAACGCAGTTTCTTATTGCCCTTTTGCTCTTCCAAAGTTAAGCCCTGTTGATTTTTAAAGCTCCTGGGATTAAGCCCTGTTGGTTTTCAAAGCCAGACATTATGGGGATTCATCTTTGCAACAAGGGTCCCTGATACCAGGGAGACCGGGAGCAGGGTCCGTCTTCTCTTTTCCCCATGCTTGTTATGTTCTTTTCTGTTTGTGGCTAGTCGTGGGAGGAGTTTGTTTCTCATTCACCTCTCCACCCCTCCTAACATTTTTCATGTGGTCTTCTCACTGTGATTGAAGGTCTGCTCTGCCAGTCTTCAGGTTATTTTCAGTTAGTCACATAGACGTAGCTCTTATTTTGGTGTGGCCACAGGATGAGATGAGCTCAGGATCTTCCTACTTTGCCATCTTCCCAAAACTTTTTTTTTTTTTTTAAATAAACTATTCCATCAACGTATTGCCTTGAAATTAAAGGTTATTTCAAATGTAATTTTAATATAAACTGTATCTGAATATAAACTATATCTGAAATTCTTATGTAGTTTTTCTGTATCACAATCTTTTGCTTTTACTTTTATTAAGCTTTTAAATATTAATTCTAGCATAGTTAATATACAGGTTATAATAGTTTCAAGTGTATAATACAGTGATTCAACACTTCTATACATTACTTAGTGCTCCTCATTTTTTTTAGTTTTAAAGATTTTATTAATTTGTTTGACAGAGAGAGCAGTCAGAGGGAGAGGGCAAAGCAGGCTTCCCACTGAGCAGGGGCCTGAGGTGGGACTTGATCCCAGGACGTCAGGCAGATGCTTAACCAAGCCACCCAGGTGCCCCATGAGAAGTGTGCTCTTTAGCCCCCATCACCTGTATTTCACCCATTCCTCCACCCTCCTCCCCTCTTGTAACCATCAGTTTGTTCTCCATAGTTAAAAGTCTGTTTCTTGGTTTGTTTCTCCTCCTAACCCCCCATTTGTTTTATGTTTTAAATTCCACATGAATGAACTCATTTGTCTTTCTCTGTCTTTGTTTAACGTAATACTTTCTAGCTCCATCCATGTCATGGCAAATGGCAAGATTTCATTCTTTTCTATGGATGAATCCTGTTCCACTGTACACACACCACACCTTCTTTAGCCATTCATCTACCTATGGACACGGGAGCTGCCTCTCTAATTCGGCTATTGTAAATAATGCAATAAACACAGGGGCGCATCTAATCTTTTTAGTATTTGTATTTTGGGGAGTAAATACCTAGTAGTGTGAAATGTGGATTGTAGGGTAGTTCTAGTTTCAGGTTTTTGAGGAAACTCCATACTGTTTTCCATACTGTCTGTACCAGTTTGCATTCCTACCAATAGTGTACAAGGTTTTCTTTTTCTCCACATCCTTGCCAACACTTGTTTCTTGAGTTTTTTATTTTAGCCATTTTGACAGGCTTGAGGGGATATCTCATTGTGATTTTGATTTACACTTCCTTATCATAACTAATGTTGAGCATTTTTTCATGTGTCTCGTGGCCTGTATGTCTTCTTTGGAGAAATGTCTGTTCATGTCTTCTGACCATTTTTCAATGGATTATTTGTGGGGTTTTTATGTGGTAGGTTGCCTAAGTTCTTTATACATTTCGAATACTAACACTTTATTGGTAACATTTGTGAATATCTTCTCCCGTTCAGTAGATTGTCTTTTAGTTTTGTTGATTATTTTCCTTGGCTGTGTAGAAAATTTTATCTTGGTGTAGTCCCAGTAATTTATTTTTGCCTTTATTTCCCTTGTTGGAAGAGACATATCTAGAAATACGTTGTTATGGCCAATGTTAGAAAATTTACTGCAGGTGCTCTCTTCTTAGATTTTTATGGTTTCAGGTGTGATATTTAGATATTTAATCTATTCTGAGTTTATTATTGTGTATGGTGTAAAAAAAAAAAAAAAGGTCTCATTCTTTTGCATGTGGAGGTCTATTTTTCCCAATACCATTTGTTTTTTTCTCATTGCATATTCTTGCCTCTTTTCTTGAAGATTGACCATATAATTGTGGGTTCGTTTCTGTGCTTTCTATCCTGTTTGATTGATCTGTGTTTTTGTGCCAGTACCATATTGTTTTGATCCCTACAGGTTTATAGTATAACTTGAACTCTGGAATTGTGAAGCCTCTAGTTTTTTTTTTTTGTTTTTGTTTTTGTTTTCTTTTTCAAGATTGTTTTGTCTGTTCAAAATCTTTTGTGGTTCCACACAAATTAGGATTGTTTGTTCTAGTTCTGAGAAAAATGCTGGTGGTATTTTGGCAGGGATCACATTAAATGTGTAGATGACTTTGGGTAGTATGGACATTTTAACAAAATGTATTCTTTCAATCTATGAGCATGGAATAGCTTTCCATTTTTTGCATTGTCTTTAATTTCTTTCATTAATATTTTATAGTTTTCAGGGGCACCTGGGTGGCTCAGTTGGTCAAGTGTCTGCCTTCGGCTCAGGTCAGGATCCCAGGGTCCTATGATTGAGCCCTACACCGGGATCCCTGCTTGGTAGAGTCTGTTTCTTCCTTGGCATCCCCCACCACCACTTGTGCTGGCTCTCTTCTCAAATACATAAAATCTTTTTAAAAAATATTGTATAGTTTTCTGAGTACAGGTCTTTGGTTAACTTTTTTGCTAGGTATTTTTGGTGTGACTCTAAATGGACTGCTTTCTTAATTTCTCTTGGTTCATTATTAGTGTATAAAAGTGCTATGAATTTCTGTACATTGATTTTGTATCCTGCAGCCTTACTGAATTCATTTATCAGTTGTAATAGGTTTTGGGTAGTGTCAGGCTTACTGAATTCATTTATCAGTTGTAATAGTTTTTGGGTGGAGTCTTTAGGGTTTTTATATATAGTATCATGACTCCTGCAAATAGTGATAGTTTTATTTCTTCCTTACCAGTTTGGATGCCTTTTATTCCTTTTTCTTTTCTGATAGCTGTGGCTCAGATTTCCATGACCATGTTGAATAAAAATGGTGATACTGGACATCCTTGTCTTGTTCCTGATCTTAGGGGAAAAGCTTTCAGTTTTCCGCCATTGAGAGTGATGTTAGGTTGGGTCTTTCATATATGGCCTTTATTATGTTGAGAAATATTCTCCATAGAGCTACTTTATTGAGGGTATTTAACATGAATGGATGTTGCTTTTTTTTTTTTTACATCTATTGAAATGATTGTATAGATTTTATCTTTCGTCTTGTTGATGTAGCACATTGACTAATTTAAATATAGAACCACTCTGGTATCCTGGAAATAAATCCCACCTGATCATGGTGAATGATTTTTTTATGTATTTGTGGGTTCAGCTTGCTAATGTTTTGCTGAGGATTTTTATAGGAACATTGGTCTGTAGTTTTTTTTTTTTTTTTAAACTAGTGTCTTTATGTGGTTTTGACACCAGAAGGCGAATGCCTTTTTTTTTTTTTTCCAATGCTAGACAGTGAAGTTCTACATAATATTATTTTTCCTGTTTTAGCAGAGAAAGCTCGGGATCTTGGACCCAATCAGGAACTGAGATGAATTGAGGTTGTGAGGCAGTTTTGACCATGTTCCGTTCAGATTCCAATTCATATATGCTCTGACCATATGGATCTCCAAGGTTTCCAACTGGAGCTTTCTATGTTCACAAGGAAACCTCTCCATGAGAGTAAATAAACTTGAATCTTTGTCTTCTTAGTACTGTAAGCCTACAAACTCTACTCTGCTCTTGAAGCCTTTCCAATGAACTTAGTAGCATACTGCCCTATGTTTCCTTATTCAGCACATTGTCTCAAAAGGAAAGCCAGCTGTAGTCAGTTTCATTCTTCCCTTTTTCCTGGGATTTTTGTCCCTTGAGTCTCTAATTTTGCCTCCTTGGCTACACAAATGTCCAAAAACTCTGATTTATCTCTCTGCAAAAAGCATCTCTCAATTTGATCAAAGACCAGATTATTTTCAACTTACTTCCTGTGTATAGATTCTGTGAATACCCCCAGAAAAAGAGCAGCTGTACAATATCTTGAAAGTTCCTACTTCCTCAGAGTGTTGCCACATTTATTCCTATTCATTTCAGCAATAGTCCTTACAGATTTTTTAAGATCTATTACTCCTAGCTCTTTGTAGGACCATTTTTTTTTTCTTCAAGCATTCCTTATACCGTGACTTCATTTATTTAGTATATATTTCAGTAGAGACTATAGGCTATGGTATCGACACTGTTCTAAGTGCTGGGAATATAGTGGTAACCTTAAGATTCTTCACTGACAGATCCTATTAGAAATAATTAGACCGGGGTACCTGGGTGGTTCAGTGGGTTAAGCCGCTGCCTTCGGCTCAGGTCATGATCTCAGGGTCCTGGGATCAAGCCCCGCATTGGGCTCTCTGCTCAGCAGTGAGCCTGCTTCCCCCTCTCTCTGCCTGCCTCTCTGCCTACTTGTGATCTCTCTCTCTCTCTCAAATAAATAAATAAAATCTTAAAAAAAATAATTAGGCCATGAAAATGTATACTAATAAATATGTAAATTTTTAGACAGTGATAAGGTCTGTGATGTAAGAAGATAAAGGGGATAGAAAGTAATGATGCCATTTTATATGGATCGTTCAGAGGTCTATTAAGGAGCCATTTGATGGTGACCAGTGAAATATATGTATGTCTGGACAGCATGTTACTTATAGGGAATAGTTCATGCAAAGCTAAAGCATTTTCATGCATGGTAATTTTGAGGAGCAAGTATGCTTGTATCAAAGTGAGGGAGGTGAAAATTGGTGAGATGACAGAAGTAGCAGTTGGTACATTGAAACCAATTATTCCAGGCCTTATATTTATACTTTCAATTTAACAGAAATAGAAAGCTATTCAAACGTTGTTAGGAGAGACTATTTTTTATTTAAAAAGATTAATTTGGCTTTTTCTTATATTTAAAAAGATTAATTTGTGATTTGTTCCGCATAGTACATCTTTGGTAATCATTCAGGCAAGAGAGGAGAGTGGTCTGAGCAAGCTAACGTGGAGTTTAGAAAGGCTTCTGAGCTAGGACTTCTGCTTGCACTCAAATGCCAACTCTGTTGATCATTACCTGAGTAATCTGCTTGACCTTTCGTACCCGAGTCCTAGAAAGGGCAGAGGAGGGTGGAATGGAAAGGATGAGGAATAGATAAAGAACATTAGATATGGTGTATTTGAAACGACAGCTGGGCACTCAGGTGGGAATGTAAATTACAGTCTGGAGCTCAATGGGTAGGTCCAGACTGAAACTATTTAGTCAGAATATGTACTCTATTTGAAGCTATGAGATTAAATGAGTTCCTCTAGTTCAGTTATATAGAGATGAGTATCCAGTAAGGAATCCAAGACAGACTAATGAAAGAGAAAATCACATGATAGAAATATCCTGGAGACTAACATTAGAATGTATTCCACAAAGGTGGGGTGATCAACTGTGTGAAATGCTACAAGTGGTGACAGGTGGTCAGGTACAACACCTGAGAAGTGACCATTTAAATTAGCAGTAAAGTTGTTCTGACCTTGCCAGGAGCAGTTAAAAATATCAGGAAACAAGGCTGAATGCAGAGGTTTCAGAGAGAAAATGGGAGGGGATAAAAAAGTAGCATGTGAGATAATTTACTGGAGGGGAAGGGGAGATGAGATCCCCTCCAATGAGATACAAATGTCACTTTTATTAGATGAAGGTTAGCGTTGATCCAATCTTAGGCATGTAGGATTATGGTTTGAAAGGACTTTATCTCTAGTCTAGTGAATACTGTTACTGAACTCAAGATCTCTCTGGGTTGTTCATTGGAAGGATTCACAGTATTCTCTATCAGGTGTGTGAGGGGTCAGCATCTTCACTCTGCTGGAATAGTGTTCTTGAGGTCATAAAACTTGAATCTTTATGAGCAGACCCAAATTATAATTTTGCTGGGCAAATTTTCAATTGTTTATATTATTTCAGCACTCAAGTTATCTGGCTAGTTGACTTCTAAGTGGTTTCATCTCAACATGGCCTCATCTTCTCCATTAGTCATTATGATAGCTGTAAAATCACACTGTATTCATTGCATTGATGTTAGATTCCATCGATGTTAGATTGCATTGATGTTAGATTCTGAGAGGTGGGATAACAAAAGTGTCAGAACCAATATGTATAAATATCAGGGAGTACTCTGACACCTATATTAAGATTTAACATAGAAGTGTGCTAGGGCTTTTATTAACAAAATACCACAGATGGGGTAGCTTGAACAATAGGGCTTTTCCTTACAGTGCTGGAGGTTAGAAGTCTAAGATCAAGATATTAGATGGTTTTGTCTGAGGCCTATCTCCTTGACTTGCAGAGGGCCACCTTCTTGGTGTGTCCTCACATACATGGCCTTTTCTTTGTGCATATACATCCCTGGTGTTTCTTCAAGTTTCTAAATTTCCTCTTTTTTTTTTTTTAAGGATACCAGTCAGATTTGATTAGGTCCCGCACCAACTTTCTTTTAGCTTAATCACCTCTTTCATGGCCCCATCTCCAAATATTCCACATTCTGCAGTACTGGGGATTAGGTCTTCAACAAAGAGCTTTAAAACACAATTCAGCCCACAACTGTGGTAATCTGTTTTATCAGTGTATATTTTTAAAAACCATGGGGGAAAAAAAAAACTGATGGAGACAATTT
Organism: Mustela nivalis; assembly: GCF_964662115.1. Classification (NCBI taxonomy): domain Eukaryota; kingdom Metazoa; phylum Chordata; class Mammalia; order Carnivora; family Mustelidae; genus Mustela; species Mustela nivalis. Next base: position 37,932,597 of record NC_139023.1, on the reverse strand, counting down.
GAAAATAAATAAGAAGTCTCAGGGATTGAATCAAAGGAGGTCTAGAAAAACTAATACATTAATAGGTAACATTTATTAAAATTCTATGAGATACGTGTGTGTATATGTACATATACACAAACACATATATAAATATATATATAAAATTAGTTATCACAAAATGCCTACAAGACAGGTATTACTCCCACTTCTCAAATGAGGACACTTAGATTCTGAACATGAATCCCATAATTCATAAAAGGTCTTAAATCTATAGAGCTATCTGAATTAAGTTTACATTCAACATATGTAGCTATGGCAGAGAAAATAGGAATGTACAATATAACTTAGAATATTTGCCATAAAAAATTGTTCAAAATAATAAAATAACAGATATAAAACAGATTAATTTGTTACCTAATATTCATTTGTTTTCCAGATGATTAGAAATCAACATGATTGTACACATGACAGAAAATTGTTCACATTATAAATGTAATTCTATTTTTTTGAGCATATGATAATTATCAAAGTCTTGGTACAAATTTTGATAAGATGGTAAAAGTTTTAATCATCTTTTCCCCACTGTGATTTTCAAGTTCGAGAAGACATGAAAATATGTGAATACTAGTCTCTTCAAACAAATTTGATGCATTTTCAAAAATATTTCCTTTTGCAATAAACAGTTGATGTGTATTTTAGAACTATAAACTGTCATCTGAACAGTGCGAACAGTGCAAATTGACAGCTATTATAGTTAGAAACACAAGTCGAATTTCGCTCCAATTACTTTTGCTTATTTTTGAGTTTCAGTGCCATTTTCATAAATCATCAGGTAATGATTTGTTTAGAAGTCAAATATTTAACAGCTGTGTCTAGTAATTAACTTTAGGGCTATAGAAATGAAAGAGTACCATCAATATAGTTGTGTCCTATCTGTGGATATTCATCATTTAAAGTAGAATGATATTCATACTGACATATTTGGGAAAAAATCATATAGCTTATTTGAAATATATATTCAAATAAGGAAAAAGGAAAGTATATATTCAAGTATATATTCAAAAAAGGAAAGAGAAAAGAAGAGTGGATTTATCTCAAAATAATCTTTAACTTCTGAAAACAATCACATTCACATGGACTTGTAAAACAATTTTAATTTTTATTCAAAATATGAGATGTCATCATTAGCCCTTATCTTACTCTTGAAAAATGGAGACAATTATACAGGAAGGGAAGGGAAACAGGGCTATTAGATTTTAAGCTCCAGTTTTTAAAATATTCAGATAAGGCAGGTAAAAAGACTCCGGATACTTTCCCAGTGTCAAACACTGTCATATGCCTGCTTATCTCATAAATATTATCTTTTATGAGGAATAATAATTTTAGATTTTTTTTTCCTAAATACCATTTCTTGCTTTAAGTGAAGGCTCCCCAGCAGTGCTAATACCTATTTCATAAACTGACCTGCAGTTTCTTTAAATCCAAATCGACTGGAATTTTTTTTAAGGAATAAATATACACTCACGGTAAACTATTGTTTCACTGCCAAATATAAGTGATCAGTATTTCACAATGAAGAAATTCAGAGCATTTAAGAGTATATTACTATTCTATGATTAGACTGACCAAAGTATGGGCCTTTGTATAACAGATTCTGAAGAAGTCACCTGAAAAACAGGGGGGAAATAAGTGGTTGAAAGAGAGCTTCCTATATAATTTTAATCAAAACTCATCAGGCCTAATAAAATTCTTAGTAAATTGATGAATAGCGCTGTTCCTAATGTGAACTATAATTAGACAGTATCGACTGTTGGAGGAAAATCGCTAACTCAGTAGCTGACCTTGACGTGGTTTTCTTATTATTTATTAGATACCAGGAGATTTTTTTTTCCTTAAATAAAGAGACTTGTTCAAATGTGAACTGGTAGCCACCAAGAGTGGGATAAGTTATCCCTCACCCTAAAATGGCCACAAGCTGTAAACTTCCAGTTAATTCTGACACTGCAGAGAAACCTATTACCACCTTACTTAAAATAAGAAAGGAAATACCCAGTAAAACAACAACGATGAAAAAAATCAAATAACAAATCCCTGTGAGAGTGAATTTGTATGAAAACCATAGCAAGGAATTAAAACAAAATGTATACAGCAACAGTGCAAATGGCGTCCACACCAGGTACCATGCATCCAATGACTCTTCAATGCAGCATCCATTTCTTGTCCGCAGCCCCTGCTGCAGAACTGAAGCATAGTGAGTGTACTCTGTGGTTGTTCACCAACACCGTAAGCAAGCGTGGCCTCTGCCATTATTCATGGTTGTTGGCTGAACACTATCTTGGGAAACAGTCACTAGGCTTTTTTCTTACACAGTTTCCCATTAATGAGATTCATTCTGGTTCACAACGGATCAGAACTTAAGTGACCTCCTTGGTTTTTGGTTCACTCCTTGCATCTTTTTAAAACTCCAATGTTTGATAGGCAGCTACTAAAATATATCCTTCCCCTTTTCAACTTCCCTTTCTTTTCCATAAGGTGGACCCTATGTAAACCTAAACATACACATATACGGTAACTTAATATACAGGGTTTCTCAAAGTGCAAAATGTGTTACATACAGTTTCAAAGGCTTCATTTAAACAAAGCATTTTATACAATACAGTACAGTTTGAGATTTCTGCTCATAAATTACACCATTCAACAGACTACTGTAAAAAGCTTCGCTGGCTCAAAGTAACCCAGGGTGTCTACAGTTGAACTGTACAAGCTTTGTTCAGACCTAAAAAAGCATCATCTTATTCTTACCACATATGTACATAGATATTTTAAAATGCTATTTAAATGCTTATGTATAGCTAGACAAATCTCACAAACCATGAATTTTACTGTTCAGTTTCTGGTTTGCACACACATAGTATACAATATTTAAAAAAAATAATGTGTAAAACTATTTTATCTCTTTCTGCAAGATCTGCTCGTCCTCTAAGTCTCTTGGAAGGGTTCTGGTCCGCTGCAGCACCACGCTAAGTTCTTCAATTACCCTTGAGGGTAACTTACTATCAGAGTCCAAAGCAGCTTTGCCATTCCTGTCCTCAGTCTTCCTCAATGTCTTGAGGCCTTTATGGCTTTTTTGTTGCCCAGGAAAGACTTCAGCCTCTGTGTCCTCCAGACAGTTGAAACTCCGATGTTTTCTGGTTCGAGTTCGAAGTTTCTCATCCTTGTGCTCCAGGCAGTGGGCCACCATGGAGGCTCGCTCCTTCAAGCTGCTATCCCCCAACTCTTGATCCCGCTTTTCACTGACCCTCAGCCTTTCCAGTTCTGCTCTGGCACTCTGAAAAGAAAATGCAACATCTCACAGGAAAGCAAGACTTGGTACAAGGTAAGTTTAAAAGATTCATGCCATGTAAACGTGGATGCCTCTCATGTTTGTGCTCATTGTCATGACTGAGGTCTTAACTTTGACAGAACTGGCACGTTGGAGTTTTCTAACCAAGAAAGCAATACAGGCATCTTAGGGCTACAAAATCAATTGAAAGGTAGACCATGGAAATGCATTTTAACATGCATTTAACATACAGCTTCAAAGAAGTCTCTCAGATTACTTATTCAGATTGTTTCTCATTTCAAACCTGCCTCCTCCAGGTCATTTCTTCTTGAATGCGTCATATGCTTGTGTTATCTGTAATTCCTACGGTATCCTGTCTGTGGACACAGGATTTGGGGACATGCTCTATATTTGCACTACAGCCTCTTCTTTGAAACTAACAGTACATAGTAGCATATTAAAAATGCTGAGAAGTTCTATGGCAGATCTGTTTAACTTCTTTGTTTTTCTCTTCCTCCCACACAATCCCTATTAGAATCCCACAGATATATTCCTGAAAATGTGGAAAAATACATAGATATGTATTAAATCCGCTTCTGAATCCAAGGATTAGAGTTCACATTGGTTCTGCGGGCTATAACGGTGCATTTTCCTAACTAGTGTTCAGAACGTCTTGTGACTGGGAAATTTCGGGCATACAGAACTTCCATCAGATTATCATAGGGATGAAAATTTAATCAAGTATAAGATGTGAGGACAAACAACAGAGAATCAGAAGCATACAGCAGATGGAGCCACAAGGGAAGGATACCCAATAAACTGGATCAGGGTGTAGATGGAGTGGAAAGAGAAAAGTTATTTTTTCTTTTCACAAGAAGCAAGAACTGAAGAAACATCTCCAGAAATTTCCCCAGTAAGAACTGCAAAGCCTAGAAAGCAAAAATCTGAAGGAGCACTTAAGTTACGGATATTGAAAGAAAATGTAATGAAAATGGTAATATAAAATTAAGTATGAAATTGTGAGTAGCATAAACAGTAAAGATCTTCCATGTAGTAATGTTTACAAGATATCACCCCACAGTTCTCTAGTTTACTCTATGGCAGTTATCTAATGTGATTATCTGAATGCCCTGCTAGAAAGACTCCATGCAAGCAGGGTGTTTGTCTGATATGGTCACTGAAATGTGAGCCTAGTACAGTGCCTGCACTTAGAAAGTGATCATTAACTTATTAAATAGTGAATAAAGAAAGGTCTAAAATTTTTCAAACATGTAACACTGTTATTTTCCTAAATTCCATCAAATCCAGATGTGGAATTGAAACATACAAATTCAGGCTGAATACAAATATTTTCACAAATGTATTTAATGCATTTTTGTAACTTGGAATTTTCAGATAAAATTATGATTGTAACTGTCAAGTAAAAACTGATAAAATATTTAGTATCTAGCTTAATTCCAAAGTTTCGTTTAAATATGTTAAAATGTTGAGAAATTGGTAATGCTTGCATAATGTGAATGTAACCTTTGCCATTGAAGTTTATATACTTAAATATGGTTAAAATAAACAGCTTCATGTTACATGTACTTCACTACAACAAAATAAGCCCTCTCCTGCAAAAAATGAAAGATTATTGAGAATGATGGCTAACCAGCATAGGGCTGTGACTGAGAGTTTATAAATATTAAACAGGTTAAGTTTCACTTGACATCTCTTACCTGGAGAAATTTAATGAGCAATATAGCCTTTTTTTTTTTTAATTGAAGTATAGTCGATACACAGCATTCCATTAGTTTCATGCATACAACATAGTGATTTGGCAAGTCTGTGTTTGCTCTAATCACAAGCATAGCTATCATCTGTCATCCTAAACTGCTACTATATCATTGGACTATATTCCCTATGCTATGCCTTTTATTCCCATGAACTATTCATTCCATACCTGGAAACCTGTACACCTCCCACTTTCCTTCACCCATTCTGCCCATTACCAACCCACCTCCTTTCTGTCAACCGTCCATTTGTTCTCTGTATTTATGGATCTGTTTCTGTGTTTTGTTTTTTAGACTCTACATGTATATAAAATCACATCGTATTTGTCTTTCTCTGACTTGCTCCATTTAGCACAATATCTTTTAGGTCCATCCATGCTGTTGCAAGTGGCAAGATTTCATTCTTTTTATGTCTGAGTAGTATTCCATTCAATACATATGCACCACTTCTTCATCCATTTGACTATCAATGGATACTTGGGATGCTTCCATAACTTGCTATTGTAAAAATAATGCTGCAATAAACATAGGGGTGCATCTATCTTTTTGAATTAATGTCTTCATTTTCTTTGGGTAAATACACAGTAGTGGAATTACTGAATTGTATGGTATTTCTATTTTTAATTTTTGGAGGAGACTCCATACTGCTTTCCATAGTGGCTGCATTATCTTGCATTCCCACCAACAGGGAAGGTGAATGAGGGTTTTTTTCTCCACAGAGTGACATCTGCTATTTCCTGTCTGTTTGGAAACCAGCTTTTCTGACTGGTGTGAAGTGCCATCTCATTGCGTTTCTGTTTTTGTTTTGTTTTGTTTCCATTTTGTTCTTAACTGGTATTTCCCTGATGACGAGTGATGTTGAGTATCTTTTCATGTTTCTGTTGGCCATCTGTTGGTCTTCAGAAAACTGTTTACTCAGGTCCTCTGTACATTTTAATCGGATTATCTGCTATTTTGGTGTTGAGTTGTGAAAGTTCTTTATATATTTTGGATATTAGCCCCTTATTGGGGATATCATTTGCAAATATGTTCTCCCATTTGGCAGGTTGCCTTTTGTTGGTTTCCTTTGCTGTGCAAAAAGCTTTTTATTTGGTATAGTCCTAATAATTTATTTTTGTTTCTGTTTCCCCTGCTCGAGATGTACCATAAATATGTTGCTAAACCAGTGTCAAAGAGATTACTGCCTCTGTTTTATTCTAGGAGCTTTATAGCTCAGGTCTCACACTTAAAGTCTGTAATTCACTTTGGATTTATTTTTGTGTATAGTGTAAGAAAGTGGTCCCGTTATATTCTTTTGCATGTAGCTGTCCAGTTTTCCCAAAACCATTTATTGAAGAGAGTGTCTTTTTGCTGTTGGGTAGTCTTTTCTGCTTTGTCAGTTTCTGGGGTTTCTATTCTGTTCCATTGGTCTATGTCTATTTTTGTCCAGTACCAAACTGTTTTGATATTATACATTTGTAGTATATCCTGAAATCTAGGATTGTGATATCTTCAGCTTTGATCTTCTTTCTTAAGATTGCTTTGGCTCTTTAGCTTCTTTTTCTAGTTCCACATAAATTTTAGTATTATTCTAATTATGTAAAAAATGTTATTAGATGGGGCTCCTGGGTGGCTCAGTGGGTTAAAGCCTCTGCCTTCAGCTCAGGTCATGATCCCAGGGTCCTGGGATCGAGTCCCACATCGGGCTCTCTGCTTCGCGGGGAGCCTGCTTCCTCCTCTCTCTCTGCCTGCCTCTCTGCCTACTTGTGATCTCTGTCAAATAAATAAATAAATATTTTTTTAAAAAAAGTTATTCAATATCTTGATAGGGATTGCATTAAATCTGTAGATTGCTTTGGGTAGTGTGGACATTTTAACAATATTCATTCTTCCTTTCCATGAGCATGGAAAAATCTTTCCATTTGTGTCGTCTTTGATTTGTTTCATCAGTGTGTTACTGTTTTTGGAGTACAGGTCTTTCATCTTTTTGGTAAGGTGATTTTCCTAGGTATTATATTTAGTGCAACTGTAAATGGGATTGTTCTCTTTTTGCTATTCCATTAGTGTTCAGAAACTTAGCATTTTAATAATATTCCTTTAATCCATGAGATGGAATGTCTTTTCATTTGTGGCATCTTCAATTTCTTTCAACAGTGTTTTATAGTTTTCAGAGTAGAGGTCTTTCACTTCCTTAATATTTTTTCCCAGGTTATTTTATTTCTTTCTGCTTTGTTATTGGTGTATAGAAGCAGAACAGATTTCTGTGTATTAATTTTGTATCCTGCAACTTTACTGAATTCATTTATCACTACTAATAGTTTTTTAGTGGAGTCTTTAGGGTCTATAGTGATTTTACAAATCATAGTAACAGTTCTCATTATCTTTCAACCATCAACAGGTAGACCTGGGGATTTTTTTACATGTAGAATTTAGGGGTCAAGTATTCATGCAGCGAATGCTGAAATTTTAAGTAAACCTTAATATTAGCCTAAGGGATGTAATCTTTTACAAAGATGGAGAGAGGTGCTGACAATGACCTAGAGTCAAGAGGATTGGGTGGGGAAGGGTGCACGGGTGGCTCAGTCAGTCAAGCATCTGACTCTTGATTTCAGTTCAGGTCATGATTTCAGGGTCATGAGATCAAGTCCTATGTTGAGTTCTGGGCTCAGAGGGGAGTCTGCCTGATGGTTCTCTCCCTCTTACCCTCTCCCTTCTCAACACTCTTTCTCAAATAAATAAAAACAAACAAACAAATAAATAAATAAAATGTTTTTTTTTAGAAAAGTTGAGAAGATGGGGCAGTGAGGCTTTGAATGAACATTATGGTGTGCTAGAGCACCTTTCATGTTATGGGGAAAGAAAGACATAGTTTATGTGTTACACTGTTCTTAAAGGATAAGACATTAATAATTGAAAAAGGATAAATAAGTAAGTTATAAAATTAGAGGAGTGAGAGGTAACATGGTCCAGATGATGACTGTTTGTCAGAGACTGTTTACAGAAAAGTAGTTATTTGAATGGGAAGGCCAAGGTGAGCAGTCCCTCTCCCTACAGAGAGTAGTTCCTATGTCACAGGCAGAACATGATGCAGGAATGTGTTCACAGAGCAAATGACTCATGTGGCTTTAGTCTGTGCCAACATCTATTTTCCATTATATCCAAATGTAGGCCACTGGTTTTGGAAGCCTCAAAATACCAAAACGTGCACTAAAATGTGGATTGCAGCAGAAATCCTCTTAAATAATTTTCACTACTAAACTCACTGTCATAGTTGATAATCTCCATGCTATAAAATATAATCCTATCAGTAATCCTCATGATACTGGTTTAAATGCATTATTCACAGTAAATAAACATTATGATTATTTAAACTATAAAGTATATTATATTTTAAGACACAGACATAGAAATGCAAAGAAATGTCAATATGCCCAATAAGTGGAATGGATGCCATGTTGGCCTGTCTGGATCCAATGTGCCTCTTTACATGCTCTAGGATGGGGGCAGAGGAGAGAAGCATGCAATGGGTTAGATTCTAGGTCACCACTTTCTGCTGGAACTGCATCATTCTTCTTTTTTCATTGTTTTTGGTTTATAGATGACAAAAATGACAATTTTGGAAAAGAGCAAATTATCCCATATTGTCTTCCAAGTTCCTACTTATTTTTACTCAAATGTTAACTGTACACTAAGCCTTATTCTAATAAATCCTAAAGTATGATATCACTGAATCATCACAATAGCCCTAGAAGGTAGGGCTTTACCCCTCCATGCTTACAGATAAAAAGGCTGAGTGCAATGAAGTTTGGAGTTACTCCAATTGCAGGTGGGACTTAGTGTGTGCATTCTTAAGCACTATGTTTGCCTCTTTGTGTGTGATTTTTTTTGACAGCTTACTTTCCCTGGTTTATTCAGCTAGCTCATTACTCAAGTTTAGAAGTTGCTTTTTCCAGGAAGACTTCCTACCTGAATGAGGTATCCTCACATGAATTTTAATAGAACCTCATGAAATCAAGACTTGAAATGGTATATGTGCTGCCGAAGCAAGCACAAGACTTGAAATGGTAAATTACCAAGTGGCCAAAGCACCAAATTTACCAATCTGCAAACATCTTGTTTGAAAACAATTCTTGAATATATCACCATTGATATGACTACATTTTTATTATGACTATATCCTACTCAGCAATATATATTTTTAAAGATTTATTTATTTATTTAGGGGGGAGAGAAACCCAAGCACAGATCCTAATGTGGGGCTTGATCTCACAACCCTGAGATCATGACTTCAGCTGAAACCTAGAGTTGGATGCTTAACTGAATGCAGCACCTAGATGTTCCCCATTTATCAGTATTTTAAACCATTTTCCCTTTTTAATGCAAAGGATCAAAAGTGATTATTCATTTTGTAAATATATTTTCTTAAATATTTACATGATTCTAATTCTATAGAAAACATTTTAATGGTTCAATTTCTATTTTATGCTTTTTAAACTACCCATGTTTTTCCAACATTGGAACATGTAAAACTTTTCTTTGCCAAATTTGTTGGATCACCACATTTACAAAATTTACAAAAAGGTTAATTTAGTTTTGAATACTTGCAATTACAATTCCATGGAATTATTTTAAGAGCCTATAATAAGTTCTTTGTAGTTTGCAGTTCATCAGTTTTCTGATCTTAAGTAAGCTAAAACAGGAAAAAAAAATTGTCTCTGAAATTCTGAATTTGAGATTAGGTAAGAAACTATTATACTATATATTTAGTTATCATCCTAATTCTATAGTGGATATTGGTTAATGTATTTAAATTCAGTCCTAATAATTTATCTTTTGCTTTGCTCCATAACTGATCCTAAAGCAACATCAGGAGGAGCTGGGGTCCAAGTAAGGCATGTCTGCTCCCTATGTTTGTTGCATTTCTTCAAACTATCTTTCCTAATTTGGGTTCTTGGGAAATGTGACTCTTAGATTTTAAGATTCTAGATTAGCTGAGGAACCCGTAACTGTGCAGCATACTTTTTTTTTTTTTTAAACCAAGAAAACTTCTATGTGTAGAAGGACTGAACAGGCGACAAGGGAAGTAACCATTATTTTCACAACTTTTATCTTTTAGTGAAGAAGAATAAACAGGGGTAAATGTTCAAGGAAAGATCTACGTGGAAAAATATTTTTTATTTTTTTTTTAATTTTTAAAGATTTTTTATTTACTTGAGAGAGAGAGAAATCACAAGTAGGCAGAGAGGCAGGCCTAGAGAGAGGGGGAGAAGCAGGCTCCCTGCCAACCAGAGTCTGATGTGGGGCTCATTCCCAGGACCCTGAGATCATGATCTGAGCCGAAGGCAGAGTCTTAACCCACTGAGCCACCCAGGCACCCTGGAAAAATATTTTTCAAATCTGATCATTAAATTAACTTCTTTTTAGAGACTAAAGGCATTTTATTTCTGTTTGCAAAGAAAGAGATCCAAACAGCTCAATCCCAAACCACAAGGAAATAACACCTTTTATGTGCTTTTCTTTTTGCTTTGAGGGGCTCAATTAAGGCACTGAAACATGCATTAATCCAAAGTATCTAATGACTTTTGAATGCAAACAGATTTTCTCCTTTCCTGAAGAGACTGAACTTCAAGTCAAGATTGATGCTATGTTCTCCCCACCCCGGAAGGCGAGAAGAAAAAACAAAGAGCCGCTTTCCTGAAAGATGCGAGGTCTTTTTTATTGATGCTCAGAGGTCATCGTGCAGTCCTTTAAATTAACCACGACACCCCATCAGTTCTCAAACCACTGGAATTTGATTGTGTTACTAGAAAGTCTAGTTACCATGGCTCCAGACATAATTGGCCCTGGGCTCACTTTAAGGGTATTAAAAGTGAACTTGTAAGACTAATTTGAGGATGTGATTTACCAGGTAGACTTCTGTATACACGTTTAAAATTGCTTCGTTAGGTGAGGGATAAGAAAATAAGTGGTATTAAGCATATTTAATTGGATGCTCAATGACATTATTAAAACTTTTTAAGAAAAGTTAAAATATAAAACTTAAAGAAGGAGCATAGGGCTACTCATAATGTTTTCTTAGCAGGATGTGATTTTTACTATGCTTTCCAAAGATTATTGTTGTGCTTTTGAAGCCAAAGAAGTAACAAATGTACTTAATCACATTAAGACATAAGAAAAAATATGTTATAATTAATATAAAACAAATAAAATCCTAACCTACCTCAATATTTCTCCGGGCTTGGGTTGCACTTCTCTCATGCTGGATGGGAATTAGAGGCAAACCTCCAATTTTGGGATTTTTGGTTATAGACCGTTTTCGTTCCTTTCCAGCTGGTGGCCGTATATCATTTTCATGCTGTGGAAATACAATTTCTTGCTGTTGGTGTGTGATTCTATTACGTGGTATATCATGTTAGAATCACTTGGCTCCTTTTCCATATATCCAAATCAAATGATCTGCTTTCCACGAGCATGCCATTTGAAATTATGCTGTTGACTCTGACAGGAACACCGCTTGAGGATGTAGAACTCTTAAGTGAACAGAGCTTTGAGGTCTCAGTTCAATTTCTAAGTTTCAAGTACATGGCTTCTATACTACTTATCAAATCAAAAGGAGGAAAATAATTGAGGAAACTGGCAAATCTCTTTCTGGGAAAAAAATACACTTGTCTGTATTTCTCATCCCTGTAATCAAAGTAACTATGCATCCATTTTTTCCCTCCACCAAAGATAACTTTAGTGTAAAAATAATTTAACCCCACAGACCTCAATTCAACCTGAGGCACAGCTATCAGAAAAATTAGCCTCATTTTATGACCTTCTGAAAAATGTTACTTTTTCATCTAACTGAATTCCAAAGAAATTACCTTACACACAGACATTTATACTGAAAATCACTGTACAGCAGAGAATATGGCACATTTGTTCTCAACTTATTGACTACATATTTTGGCTAACTGAACAACTATAGATATGACTGGAGAAAAATTAATTATGCAATGGGGAGAAATATCCACTGATAAAAACATAAGCCCCTGAGTGATAAATCCTTCAGATATGCATATAAAAGAAAAACCTTAAAAGAATTTTTCTACTCCTCAGGGTAGATTAACTTTTCAGAAGTTGGCAAAAGCAAACTGACTTTCAGACAACAATCTATGAAAGAAATACAGAATACCAATTTTAAAATGATAAGCTTTACAGATATTCTGATGAAATGAAAATCTTTTGGCAAAGTATACAGCTAAATGCCTTTTCTTATGATTCAACACATTCCTGTCTTACAGTGTAATTAGTATTTTAATATGTTTTATAGCAAAGAATTCATTTCAACTAATATTGACTGTGTATCCATAATTAATGGCAAGATTATATTGAGGGACATACTGCCAGACTTGGTGCTTACCAGTGTACATAATCTCATTTAATCTTCAATAATCCTACAGTGTAATCTTTATTATTAGACTGAGTGCATATGCATTAGATCTGCCCTTGAATTTTAGTGTAGCATTTATTTTGGTTCAGCAAATCTGTAATGGTAGATTAGCAAATATTTCAGAGAGAAAGTTATAAGCTTCGTCATGCTATGTTTATGTCACAGCCGCAAACATGGTAAAAATAATTTTGATGTTATATAATTGGGATGTTCCCAACATGTAAAGCTTAAAAAAAAAAGTGGCAGGAAAGGACTCATTACCCCTATGGATTATGCTTATACTTGTACTCACTGAGGTATACTACATGTGCCAAATGATATTCAGAGAAATCTAAAAGCAAACTCAGTCTCAAATATGTATTTCTTTTTCTGAAAGGATATACTATGTTGTATATACTGGCTAATTAGTTCTTACTAGATTGATCCCAGAGGTATTTTTCCCAACATGCAGAACATTTTATCTAGTAATACATTCTGAAATTTTATAGTTATTTATAAGTGACCTTAAGGGTCCTTCTGCTGATGGATCATATTGCTGAAGATCATACTTTCATTATTATAACCAGTGATCACACCCCAAAATCTTCAGTTCTCTCACCCACTTTCTATTTCTTCCCACCCACCCAGCTTTGAGGCATAACTGACAAAATGGTAGGCTACTGACAATACACAATGTGATGATTTGATCTATGTACACACCGTGAAAGGATTCTCCTCCATCCCGTCAATTAAGACATCTATCATCTATTTTGGTGAGAACATTTAAGTGCTACTCTTAACAAATTTCAATGATACAGTTATAGCATTATCAACTATTTCAACAGTGACCATGTTCTACATGAGCAACTCAAACCTTGTTCGTCTTACAGCTGAAAGTTTTTACCCTTTTGCCAACCCTTTCCTGTTTCCCCTACCCACCCAGCAACACCTTTTCCACTGTTTCTAGGAGTTCGACTTTTATTTTTAGATCCCACATATAATACTGCAATCTTTGCTTGTGTGGCTTATTTCACTCAGCATAATGCCGTCCATGTTCACCCGTGTCATCACAGATGAAAAGCGTTCTTTCTTATTTAAGGATGAATAATATTTAGTTGTGTGTGCCCTCTCTTTATCCATTCATCCTTGGACTTACATCATTAGACATGATCCAAGGTCATTTTTATACCTTTGCAATTTGAAAAATGCTGTAAGGACTTGAGTTTGCCTCTTACTCCTTCTGAGCTTGACCTCTTACCTTTCTAGCTAACAATTTAGTTTCATTCACTTCTTTGGACTCCTTGAGACCTCCAATCTATTCTCTACCATCATTCTACTTTCCACACCTTCCTCCACTTCCTCGACAGCCTGTCATAGTTTCATAATCATTAAGTATGCTCACCTGCTTATCAGGATCTTCAATTCCTGCGCTCCTTCTCCTTTGATCATACGTGCCTGGCAGAGCCCCCACCCTAGTTACACCCAATTCTACTAACTCTATGGGTGCCTACTAATTGATGAAGAAAGAAAAAAAGATGGTTACTCTATAGATTTATCTCCTTTTAAATTTAACCTTAAAGTCAGGCAAGAGCTCAGCTTTAAGTTGAAGTTCTACTACAGGACAATCGTCTTTCTCACTCTCTGAAGATTATTTCTCACCTTTCCTCTCCCCTATACTTTCAATATCCCGCCCTAACTCACTGAAGGTGAGCTCACTGATTTAATTTTAAACATTACTAGTGATCACTGAAGAATTTCACTTTCCTGCCATGAAGTATACTATGCTCCCTGCATCTTTTAGCCATATAAGTGAGGCTCCCTTCTCTTCACAACAATTACTCTGATTACAAATAACTTTTCTTCAGTCATAAATGCTCAGTGGACTATAATACACAGTCAAGGTCTGACACTCTGGTGTACAACCATTTTTTTCAGCAATGATGAAAAATGTGCACTTGTTCACATTGCTTCGTGTCTGCTCAGGGCCTCTGCTGGTCTGATAATCACCTTCCTCAAAATAAAATAAGATAAAAACAGAGAGGGAGGCAAACCATAAGAGACTTTTAACTACAGAGAACAAACTGAGGGTTGATGGAGGGTGGGGGCATTAAGGAGGGCACTTGTGATGAGCGCACTGTATGTGGGGTATGTAAGAGATGAATCGCTACATTCTACTCCTGAAACTAATGATACACGATATGTTAACTAACTTGAATTTAAATAAAAACTTAGAAGGAAAAAAATCACTTTCCTCTTCAATTTTTTCTTCCAATTACTGAATTTTCTTTATTAGTGTATGTTGAAAGTCTATACCTTCCCATCCTAAGGACATATAAACTGAAACCCCCAAACCTACCCTGACCTCCTCTTTTTCTCTAACCACACAGCCTCATTTATCTACATAGCAAATTCCTTGGCTGGATTTTCTATACCAATCATCTGTTTTTTTCTTCCTCTCAACCCTTCGCATTTCTTTTGTTTTCTTTTTTTTTCTCTTCTGCTTGACCTTTGGAGTTTGGAATGTCCCAGGGCTTATTCTTCCATCCATTTCTTTCTTTCTTTCTTTCTCTCCCTACACCATACTCCCCTTTCATTTTAGATTCGCCTATCTACCCCAAATCCAGAGCTTTCAATGCAAACTGAATACTGACTTACCCCAAATTTATACTGCATTCCCCAAATTTCACCTGAGCATTTGTTTTTTTAAAATAATCTCTGCACCCAACGTGGGGCTTGAACTCACAACCCTGAGATCAAGAGTCACATGTCCTTCTAACTGAGCCAGCCAGGTATCCTTTGCCTGAGTTTTTGATCTATACATCCAATCTTCTATTCAAATAAATATTTATTTGTGTGTCTAACAGGCATCTCCAATTTCATAGGCTGAAACAGAACTCTGTTTTCTTCTGCATCTCTGATCTGATCACTTCTATTTGCCAGTTGCCCACGGCTAAACAAACAAAAACAAAAAATAAACCCTAGAACTCTTCCTTGATTAGTACTCCTCTCAAAGTATTGTAGCCAATCAATCTGTAAATTCTGTTGGATCCACTTTCAACCACTCTTGAATCTTAATGTCTCACTATGTCTACTGCTACCACCCTAGCCAGAACTGCCATCTTCACACAGCTGTTCTTCCTGCTGCCATCTTGGACTCCCAACAGTGTGCCCACAACAAACGAAATTATTATTTCTTCAGTTAATATAAGTCAGATCAAATCCTTCTCTTGTTCCCCACACTCCTAAACTGGGATGATATGATCTGTTGAGTGCCTTCCTCATCTTTTACATCTTCCCATAACATAGCCCTTCAGGATGTTCATGGAACAAAGGTTGTGACCACATCTCAGGACCTTGTACTTGCTGGCCCCTGTAACTGGAATGCTCTTCCCACTCCTGCATACCTGCATAATTTGCTCCCTAATTTCAGACAGGTCTCAACACACTTGTCAACTATTCAGAAAGGCATTTTCCTGAGAATCTTTCCTAGTTAGTGCCCTTCTTTACCTCAGTCACACTCATTCCTTCTCCTTTTTATCAAACTAATATCTATTTGAAATTCTGTCAAATTGTTTATGTTCTCTCCCCTTTCTTAAAACTATTGAGAAAGAGAGAGAGAGAGAGAGAGAGAGAGAGCGCATACAAGCAGGGGGAGAAGCAGAGAAGAGGGAGAAACAGGATCCGGCAGAGCAGGGAGTCTGATGTGGGGCTCCATGTACTTTTGTAAGTGGTATTGGGTTCTCTGGTGCAGATGTCTATACAGGTTTTATAAGACTGACAGAACCCTTCTTCTCACTGAGTTTACGCTTTAGTAAGAGAGGCAGATATGAAAAATCTAATCACACAATAATTTCTAATTAGAAATACACCTGGTGTACAGAATGTTCAGGGTTCCGACAGCCTGAAGGTCTGACTGGTCTGAAGATCATGGAGAATTCCTCTGAGAATGTGACACATAAATGAAAATCAAGAGGGCTTCTGAATCAGGGATGCAGATACTAGATACTGGATACTAGAAAAGTACTCTGCACACCCCAAAGAACTCCTTGTAAGGAGGACTCTGTGTGTGTGTGTGTGTGTGTGTGTGTGTGTGTGTGTATGTGTGTTTGTTAACATGTATAAATCAGTACTTGCTCGTTTCCTATCTGTCTCCCTATGGAGGTGAGCCATTAAATCCTTAAATCCAAGAAGGCCTTTGTGTTTATCTTAGTCCAAAGAAGTGGAATGAGCAGAGGAAAAGTAACTGGGCTGAATCTCTAGGGCCAGGACAATGAAGGGTAAGTGAGGCAAGGAGAAAGAAGTTGGCGATGAGAGCAACCTCTGTTTTCTGGCTATTTATACCTTGATTTTTAAACAAGTCTAGTGACTTCAATGATAAAAACAAACAAAAAATCAATGTAGTTGTACCACAAACACTATAATAGTTTTGACTCTATGGTTCCAATTTTACTAAAACACTTTAAATCTAGTTTGCTTTCTTTTTAAAGAGTTAAATAACAGAATTTCTGAAAAGTCACAAATTAGAGGAAAAGTGTCTAAAAAAGTTAAGTCTTTTTCTGTCTTTGTGTTTTCAGGTAGTAACAGTAACATCAGACTGAGAAGAGCAGGGTTTATTAACCACTGGAAAGGTTAATAAATTAAGAGAGAAAATGATTTTCAAAACAAATAAGGGCCAGATCTGGGGGTGAATTAACTTCCCACTTATAAGAGAAACAGGGAAGTACGTCCTCAGTAATAAAAAGTGGCAACTTAATCGTTACCAGTGAATTTCAATGCTCTTGTGGGAAGTATTGCTGGGAATTCAGCCAGACAAGGTGCGAGGTGCAACCAAACCTATTAATGAGACTATTTAACCCTCCCCTATAGTCCTCCTGTAGGGAGGTGACTAAATGGGGAATTGAGTATAGGTATTAGCTTCTGGCATCCCTGGGTTTAAACCACTAACTAAATGTAAGGTGCCCAGCAAGTGAGAGAATCTTTATACCTTTATTCCCTCAAAGACAAGCAACACCATGCATGGTTTGTTGCAAAAAATGCAGGAGTTAACTCTTCTGAAGAATCCAGCATGCAGTATTCTTGAAGTATTAAAGGAATGTGGGCTCCTGTCTTTATTTCTGGAAAGGCTAGGGTGGGGAGCGGGGGAGTAGGTGGCCATAGGGAGGACAAGGAGGAAAACAGCACACTTTTCTAAATGAAGACAAATGCAGGACTCTGGTAAAACAAGCTCCTCTTTCCAAACACACTACCATCTTGAAGCTGTGCACCTCTCCTGAGGTAAGGAGTAGCTGGAGTACCAGAAAGGAAGCCTCAACAAAGAAAGGAAGCTCTCTTTCAAAGAGTAAGGGGTACATCTGGATTCTCATATATTTAAAAAGTATATAAATGAGAAAACTAAAGCATACACATAAAACTCATTAAAAATATATGTTTATAAAAAATAAAAAATTAAAAAAATAAATAAAAATAAAAATAAATAAATAAGATCTTTAAAAACAAAACAAAAAAAATGCTTGTACCTCACACTAATATTTCCTATGAGCTGTGGTTATACTTTGTTGGAGAGCTGAAACAGAGATCATACCTGGGCAATGAAGACATTGGCCATCCACTCCATCTGAGTTTGTAGACTATCACAACAAATGTGCCTGTAAAACAAGGTTTATCGAATACATAATTCAGAAAGACAGCAGACTGTTCTCCTGTGTATTTGTTTGGTTATTAAGTGATCGGAGACCTCTTTGGATTTCTCCTGATTCATGACTTAATGCAATCAAAATGGAAGTATTTCAGTATAAGTCGCTTTAGGCTTCTGTTAAATGTACAATAACAAAATAATAGTAAAATATGCTAGTTTAAACAAAATACAGCTACAGGCTTTGGAAACTGCTGAAAAATGACCAGCAATATTTGTGGAAAGGCAGAAAGGCCACCGTCATTTCCTTTTTCAGGTACATGATGTTAAACATCTTTTTCCCCAGAAACTCTGAGCCTAAGAAGAAAAATATGTGCACATTTTCTTAAGAGCAGACTTTTAAAAAAGGCTTAGACAGTCTCCATCATTAGGATTATAAACATTAATACCCATAAGACTTGTGAAAAATGAACTAAATGAAAAACTACTACAGCATGTTCAATAACACTGATTCAGTAACCTTTTATTAAAAACCTGTGTAAAACAGAGATCTTGCCCTCAAGGTTCACCTAGTCTATCAGAGAAGCTAAGCATGTAAACAAATAAATTAGAAGACAGTGAGAAAAAGAGAAAGTCAAGTTGAACACAAGAAAGAGCACACTTGGGGATGCCGTAAAGGATTCTTACAAAAGGAAAATTCTGTAAGTGATGTTAGACATGGACATTTCAAGGTAATTATGTATTTTTATTCCTGTATGAAAAACAATTATAAAAATGTTAAAACGAAATTTGTAAAAAAAAAAAAAATTCTTGCTTCCTTCATTAGATTCTCACAAAGGTATTGTCCCTTTCCATTACCATGTCCCAAAAACCGGTCTTCTCTATCATTAAGCACTCATGTATGCAAAATACTACAGATACCGAGAAGAAATAAGTAAGGATTAGAGGTGAGAGTTAACTGATAAGACTAGTGGGGCATGTGAGCTATAGTTTGAAAGAAGAATGACAGTTGAGTCTGCCACACCAGCAGGAAGAGGATGGGAGCAGCAAACAGTGTGGAAGAAGGCTCACTAAAGGGACTACAGACGTTAACATGGAAAGATGAAGGGACAAGGAATGTACTGTGAATTAAAGATAGATTGCTGTTTTATCCTTAAGCCAAAAAAAAAAAAAAAGAAGAAGAAGAAGGAAGCCATGGGAGACAAGGCTGATGGAGCCTCATATTAAAGGGTCTTGTGTGCTGTGCCAACAATCCTGTACTTTATCCTTCTGAAGACAGTTAATACAGGAAAGAAACACAATGCATTTAGGAAGCCCCTTTGGTGATTGGATAGAGAATATTCTAGAAAACAAAAGTAAAATTATATGCATAAAGAGCATCTAGGATAACTGGAATAACCCACACAGATGAAGGCATGGCCTGATCAGAGAGACAATTAAGAGGCAGATCCCATATGGTTTAGTGGCTGGTTAGATGAAGCTGCGGTGGGAGGAAGAGACATATAGTACAATCTCTAAGGAGACCAGCTAGGTCCTGTGACATCAATGTAAAACACATATTTGCAAAGAAAAGGTTTGAGGCCAAGATTTTTTTTTTTATACAAAGTTTTGGCTATTTCTTCTCCTTTATATAAAACTGAATTCAGCCTGCTTATCCCACACTCACATAATAACTAGGGAGAAATCAGACATAGTTTCTCTTAGGAGGGCACTAGCAAGTAGGACACCTGGGATTTAAATGGACCTAAATCTTGAAGCAAATCTATTTTCTTCTTCTCAAAGTATTTAAAAAAATTTTTTAACTTCACTTTGGTGAAACATTTCCTGTCTGTAGTCCTATCTGCCAATAACATTATTTGTTTAGTAAAGTTATCGATGTATCAAATCCCAAAACTGCCAGATGTTAACTTACCAATGATGTTTTTCGGAATACGCTGTCAATCCCCAACTATATTACATTGGGGGGGAAAAAAAACCAAACACATACATATTAAAAAAGAGAAATCATACAAAACCAAAAACAGATTATTAGATATTAAGGAGCAGGGACTCAATGGTGGCAATGTATAACAGAACAGAAAAACTCAAACATCCTGGATTCAATGGATATGACTGATCTAGAGGTGAATGATAAATGAAGGGTTTGGCTACAAATTTAAATATGCTCAAGGAAGAGGGAGGGAAAGGATCTATGACATCATGGGAAAGTGAAGGAAATCTCTCAGAAGATACTCTTGGCTGAGGAAGGATAGATATCTAGGAAAACAGCCAAAACAAGATATAAACCTTCTCCTACTGATATTGTGGGAAATTAAATAATGTGTCAACAGCAAGACAGGTGTATGTACTGGGTTTACAAATAAAGCACATAGGCAAAAATGAGAAAAATTTTCAGGAATAGAACACCCAAAGTAAGTATCTAACAGTTCATGAAAATGTTTTGTAAGTATTTGTGAAAACATTAATTAGCTAATCACATCAATCTGTGATTAGAAAGTATGGCATAAACCGCATGCTGGCATGATTCAAATGTTGAAGAGGAGGACAATGTATTAGAGAGTCTACTTTTCTCTTCACTGCCTGGGTACTAGTGGGTTTACTATCAAATTTGGCAAAGAAAAAAAAAAAAAAGGCAAATTACACAGCCAGGCATCAAGAGGCTATTTTCCTGTATGTAGAATTGGCTGGAACATTCCTTATGCCCCCAGGCTGTGAAAATGATCAAGGAATGGAATAGTGGAGAAAAACCCAGGTGTTTTTGAATAGACAGGGCCTTCTGGGGACTCCTTGTTTTACACAACAGAGATGCCATCACCAAGGAATTTGACTTTAGTGGGAATATTATGCTTTTTTATCTGCCCACAGGAGTTCCCGCAATCTGCAACAGGTCTCCTGCCATGTCCGTAGCAGCTCAAAGATTTTGTCTGTAGCTTAACTTATAAAAAGCCTGATTAATGTCTCTGACCTCCAAATCCTTGCATAGGTACATATTCCTAAAACTTTCACTTTTCAAAAACCCTTCCCTTTCAAACTTTACCTTGTTGGAGGCTTCATTTTCTTTTTCACTCCAAGATAAAACTTCAGTGA
Source organism: Mustela nivalis (assembly GCF_964662115.1). Lineage (NCBI taxonomy): Eukaryota > Metazoa > Chordata > Mammalia > Carnivora > Mustelidae > Mustela > Mustela nivalis. The sequence goes on along the minus strand of NC_139023.1, from coordinate 37,911,409 downwards.
ACCAAGAGAAAACATTTTGTCATATTTACTACTCTGTAAGGAAAACAAAATAATCTGTAATTAAGCAGACTTTAAAAATATCTTTATATTTTGAGTATTAATGACTGGATTCAGAATCAGTTTCTCCAATGTTTTATGGATATTATACTAAGTTTTTAGTACATGAAGATTATTCTGATTACAATGTTATAAATTTAAATAGAAAATTTTGAATATACATGCATGTTTATGTATGTCTGTACATGTATACACAGACACAATAATTTTTTATTCAAGACACCTGGAACCAGATATAAATCAGAACTGATTATTTTTCATTTTTTTCTCATATTTGAAAAATAGAATAATGTCAGTATTATGTAATCCCATCAGTGGCTGTCTGGGACAGCACCCAGTATTCATGTAACTAAGACAACTACCTTCATGTTAGGTTTTGTTGACAAATGCATTATGATTTTCTGTATTTTGTGGATTCCAATCTAGGAACTTCTTTGGGTATATATTGAACTATCTCAAGTATCTATATTAATAACATTTTAAACAAATAATTAATGTAAGTAGACTATTAAAAATTTACATTATTCTGGATCAATGATCTATTCTACATACACATCCTGACATATTTATCTGTAACTAATATTTTTTAAAAATCTTGGAACATAGGCCACCAGGTAAAACTTGAATCATTATCCTCTAATTTCAAAACTTATACCAAACACACACACACACACACACAGACACACAGACACACACACACACACATTACACATAAAGGTAGCAACCTTGGAAATGATTATTAACACATGCTTTCCCCATACCCTAATAATTCTGAAGGAAATCTTCTGTTTTAAAGTGTTAGGCATATAGCATTAAAAACTAAGAGCAATGATATGAGGAAGTGGTGATGCAACAGGGAGGCTTAAGTGGGTAGGAGAAGAATAAATGAAACAAGATGGGATTGGGAGGGAGACAAACCATAAATGACTCTTAATCTCACAAAACAAACTGAGGGTTGCTGGGGGGAGGGGGTTTGGGAGAAGGGGGTGGGATTATGGACATTGGGGAGGGTATGTGCTTTGGTGAGTGCTGTGAAGTGTGTAAACCTGGTGAATCACAGACCTGTACCCCTGGGGATAAAAATATATGTTTATAAAAAATAAAAAGTTAAAAAAAAAAAAAAAAAACTAAGAGCAAGGGGTTTGGGATCACAGAAACTTGGGTACAAATCTGGCTTGCTACTTAGTTTGTGAGCTCACTTTGCTCTGCTCTTCTTGTTAGTAAAGAGGAATAATAAGAATATCAAGTATCTTATAGGGTTATTATTAAGTGAGTAAGGGATTTCTGGGCAGTTCAGTTAGTTAAGTGTCTGACTTCGGCTCAGGTCATGATCTCAGGGTCCTGGGATCGAGCCCCATGTCCACATCTGGCTCCTTGCTCAGCGGGGAGTCTGCTTATCACTCTGCGTCTCCCCCTCTTCATATTCTTTCTCAAATAAATAAATAGAATTTTTGTTTATTTTTTTAATAAATAGAATTTTTAAAAAAGATAAAATAAGTAAAGAAGTACTATGAAGGATTATTCTACAGACTAAATGAGAAAAATGTCTATTAAACATTTAGTCTAGTAATCAGCATTAGTGTGCAACAAATTATTATTATTATTACTTTTTAAAGATTTTATTTATTTATTTGACAGACAGAGATCACAAGGAGGCAGAGAGACAGGCAGAGAGAGAGGAGGAAGCAGGCTCCCTGCTGAGCAGAGAGCCCGATGCGGAGCTCAATCCCAGGACCCTGGGATCATGACCTGATCCGAAGGCAGAGGCTTTAACCCACTGAGCCACCCAGGCACCCCCAAATTATTATTATTATTAGGAACTTAGAACATATTGCTTCAGAGACCCAGTAATACAGACAAATTGTTAGGATCCTAGGACAGTATGCAAAAGCCCACTTAGCAAATATTGGCTGAAATTTAGTACTAAGTACAATTAGCTGAAGTTAGTACTAACTTCTATAAAAGTTAAACTGTTACTGTGAAGTCTTTTTTTTCATGAAGGTAGTTGAATTTGAAAAGTAAAAGATGGAAAATATATTTAAAATTAAAAACTGCCTTTCGTGGAGAATACAGGTTAAGAAAATATAGAGGAAATATAAAGGCAAAAACAAGCAAGAAGATGACCAGTGCTCTAGGGCATTGATGAGAGCTGGAACGTGTCCGGTTAATTTACTCCTAGTCAGTATAACAATGTGTGCTATTATCATCACGGTAGATAATTTAGAATATTTATATTGGATATTTTCTCTTATGGCTAGATTTTTAGAAATGGAATCACTGGGCTAAAGGCTAGGAACATGTTTAAGATTCTAGGGGTGCCGGTGGCTCAGTCAGTTGAACACTAATTCTTGATTTTTGGCTCAGATTGTGATCTTGGGGTCGTGGGATCGAGCCCTACATTGGGCTCCACATTCAACATGGTGTCTGCTTATCCCTCTTCCTCTGCTCCCCTACCCCCCACTCACACTCTTGTTCTCTCTCAAATAAATAAATACATAGCATCTTAAAAAAATAAGGTTTTGGCCAGATTGATGGTGTACATTTACTTACAATTAAACATACACTTATATATTCATTAGCAATTTTCAATTTTGATTTGGCTCACAATTTATCTTTCTGTTTGAATTAGTTCCTTATATATGAAATAAGAAATTTCCCTGTCTCTTTAAATGAAATATTCTATACAAACTGCTGTTTGCCTTAATTCTGCTGTTTCCTTTTATTAGTTTTAGGAAGTCATACTCATCTTTCCTTTTGAACTTTCTTAACTATCTCAATTTAAAGGGTTCTCACATGGCTGACAAATACTGAATTGATGGCCATGTAATTTGAAGGGCTACTATTTTTAAAATTTTACTTCTTTTGTCAACCTGGAATAGATGAGAGTTTAAACTGAAATTTTTTAAGAATTACCCCAGCCCTATTTATTAAACAAACATTTAAAAAATTTTAATTAATTTTTTATTAACATATAATGTATTATTAGTCCCAGGGGTACAGGTCTGTGAATCACCAGGTTTACACACTTCACAGCACTCACCCAAGCACATACCCTCCCCAGTGTCCATAACCCTACCACCCTCTCCCTACCCCTCTCCTCCCGACCCCCCTCAGTTTGTTTTGTGACATTAAGAGTCTCTTATGGTTTGTCTCCCTTCCAATCCCATCTTGTTTCATTTATTCTTTTCCTACCCCCCAAACGACCCCCCATTGCATCTCCACTCCCTCATATCAGGGAGATCTTTTGATAGTTGTCTTTCTCCGATTGACTTATTTCGCTAAGCACAATACCCTCTAGTTCCATTCACATTGTGGCAAATGGCAAGGTTTCATTTCTTTTGATGGCTGCATAGTATTCCATTGTGTATACATACCACTTCTTCTTTATTCATTCATCTGTTGATGGACATCTAGGTTTTTTCCATAGTTTGGCTATTGTGGACACTGCTGCTATAAACATTCGGGTGCACATGCCCCTTTGGATCACTACATTTTGTATCTTAAGGGTAAATACCCAGTAGTGCAATTGCTGGGTCATAGGGTATTTCAAATTTTTGAGGAACCACCATGCTGCTTCCAGAGTGGTTGCACCAGCTTGCATTCCCACCAACAGTGTAGGAGGGCTCCCCTTTCTCCGCATCCTCGGTAGCATCCGTCATTTCCTGACTTGTTAATTTTAGCCATTCTGACTGGTGTGAGGTGGTATCTCACTGTGGTTTTGATTTGTATTTCCCTGATGCCAAGTGATGTGGAGCACTTTTTCATGTGTCTGTTGGCCATCTGGATGTCTTCTTTGCAGAAATGTCTGTTCATGTCCTCTGCCCATTTCTTGATTGGATTATTTGTTCTTTGGGTGTTGAGTTTGATAAGCTCTTTACAGATTTTGGATACTAGCCCTTTATCTATATGTCGTTTGCAAATACCTTCTCCCATTCCATCAATTGTCTTTTGGTTTTGTTAACTGTTTCCTCTGCTGAGCAAAAGCTTTTGATCTTGATGAAATCCCAATAGTTCATTTTTGCCCTTGCTTCCCTTGCCTTTGGTGATGTTCCTAGGAAGATGTTGCTGCCTGTGCTCTTCTCAAGGATTTTGATGGATTCCTTTCTCACATTGAGGTCCTTCATCCATTTTGAGTCTATTTTTGTGTGTGGTGTAAGGAAATGGTCGAGTTTCATTTTTCTGCATGTGGCTGTCCAATTTTCCCAACACCATGTGTTGAAGAGACTGTCTTTATTCCATTGGACATTCTTTCCTGCTTTGTTGCGGATTAGCTGACCACAGAGTTGAGGGTCTATTTCTGGGTTCTCTATTCTGTTCCATTGATCTATGTGTCTGTTTTTGTGCCAGTACCATACTGTCTTGATGACAGCTTTAAACAAACCTTTCTTTAGACATATATTTATGGTGGCATTTGTTTGGCATTTATTTGTCAAAAACAAATCCTAATATACAAGTAGGTATTTTACCTGACTTGATGGTACCATTGCTATCTCTGTTCATTCTTATTCCAAGACCATATTATTTCAGCTATTTCAGCTTTACTGTATACCATAATTGTTGGTATTATTTTGTCTTTTATACACCAAGATGTTTGCAAGTATCTTATCTGTTTACGCTTTGAGGTGATTATCAAATCATTTCTGCCAAATTCTAAAAATAATCCCTTTGGGATTTTGAAAGGCATTACATGAAACCTATTGATAAATATTAATAGACTTTACATACATTTTATTTCTATCAGTGAAGTTCTATAGTTTCCCTCATAACATCTGTACTTCTGGCTAAGGTCATTTTCCGGTAGTTTATGTGCTTTTTCTTTTTATTCTGACTGAGGACTGGTTTTGGGTGCTGATTTTGTAGCATGCTACCCTACTTCATGTTAAGGAGAAGCACTGAAGTCTAATATAGAACAGTGAGGGAGCTTTGTAAGGCAGTGAGTATTCCATGTCGGAAAGAGTCAAAGCAAGGAGAAGTTGGGGCTGTATCCACAGCAGTGGTGCCTCCCGGCCATACCTGTTGGAGAGGACATCAGACCACAGCTGAGGTAAATAGCCATCCTCCTGGCTGAGAGAGGTGGCCAGGTAAGGTGAGGTGAGAGCCAGAACAATGGGATTTGCACAGTTCAGGATGAGACAAATAGTGCTGAAGCAGGTAGTCTGCATTTACAACAGGATATCATAATTCCAAGACTGCCTACATTTTGATATACTTTTGGCAATAGAAGGTCTGAAGTCCTACAACAGATTCTCAAGCCAGTCCTGACATGCAGGCTCATTACTTTACACCATATTTTCTGTCCAAAATGAACACTAATGACAGAATTTGAGAAGAAAGCAGCAGTGGTGGAAAGAAAGCTTTTTTCAGTTTCTGTCTTTAAACTGAATATGCATAAAGTAGAACTGTAAGGACACTAATGGAAAGTTCTATAAAAGGAATTCTCATTTGGCAAGATAACTTTACTGTTGGTTTATTACAATTCTCTCTTTTGGTATGTGTATTTTCTGGAGAATTTCTTCAGAAAGTTCAATATACTAGACTGTTAGGAAGTCTCTAATGTGTTACTTCAGGCACTATAATTCAAAATAAAGTTTTTAACTAAGCCAATTAAATTAGTGTGCTTAAAAAACTATTCTTGCTCCTAAAAGGAGTCTGCTTATTAGTGCATGCAACTTTTAACGACCCCTCCCTTAGCCACTTGTTTTTTTTTAACACCATTAACAGTATAATGGTGATACTCTTTGAAATGTCTCACCTTTTATGTAAATCAAGTCTGAAAACATTTTAATTAACATTTTCTATGCAGGGAAAGCTCAACACAAAATATATCTTCCCCTGTGTATTACCCTAATTTGTTGTTAATGAGCATTCATAAATTATCTCTAATTAACACCTAGTCTTTTTAAATATACTTTTCAATTTGTAATTTCCACTTCATTCTCAGTAAATCATTTTCTAAGTATATACAGTCACACATTTATTAATGGCAACTGTCAAAACCAGAGCCAAATGTTTATTCAAATAAGTTAGGAGATTTTCACTATTGCTTAGATACTGTAAAATAATTGGAAATGTTAACATTGTCAATGACTCTACCATCAATATTAAAAGGGACAGAGCAGCAACATGAAAAACAAAACAGCTGTATAAAATCATGTGTTGAAAATAATGGTAGTTGAAGGAAAACCATAAGTCGAGTCTCCTCTACTTGCCTGAATATGCAAATTAAAGTATCAGTTGCATTAATTTATTCTGACAGATGTACAAATACAACTTTTAAGCACAATAATTATAAGGCCATAACATGAGCTCACTGTTATAAAAACAAAATGGGTGCAGTGTCCCTAAAAAGCACTGTCTGACAAATAGTGTATCTCACTTACATATGGAATCTAAAAAAGTTGAAATCATAGCAGAAAGCAGAATGGTTGTTGTCAGGGGTTGGGGTCAGGGGAAATGGAGAGATGCTGGTCAAAGCATATAAAATTTCAGTTATGCTGAATGAATGTCCTAGAGAGCTAAGGTACAGCATGATGACTATAGTTAATATTGTACCGCATACCTGAAATTCGCTAAGAGAGTATATTCTAAATGTTACCACCACCCCCAACACACACACAGAGTGCCAACAGATAACTCTGTGAGGTAATGGATATGTTAATTAGCTTGACTGCAGTGATAATTTCTCAATGTGTAATGAATGTATCAAAACATCACCTTGTACAATGTAAATATATACATTTTTTTTTTGTCAATTACACCTCAATAAAGCTGGGAAAAGGAAGTATTTTAAATGTCAAAAAACAAAACAAAAAAAAATCTCTTTAAGACAAACTTGTTACTGTCACTGTATGAATTATCTTAGACTGAGTAGACTCAACCTTTCAAAAACATATAAATTCCTAAAACATATTCTGTAAAAGGGTATGAGATTCTCCCTGTCACAAAATCAATCCATCTGAAAAAAAAAAAAAAAAAATCACTTGTCCATGAATAAGCTTCCTGGGGCAGATTTTTAAATTTATATCAGCTTGGGGGAAAACACTATAAAAATATGAATTGTATGGATTGTCATATTTGGGAATCTTTGGTACTTTGGTACTTCCTAAATAAAAAACAAAAAACAAAAAACAAAACAAAACAAAACTTATTCCCTAACTTAAAATAATGCAAAATTACTATTTATTTAATAAATTACTGCATGGAGCCTTTGGAGTCTAATACCTGGGAATGAACACTTTGTTGCTTACTGGCTGTGGGATCTTGGGCAAGTTATAGAATATCTTGATAAGCTCCTTTCTTCATCTGTAAAGTGGGAATAATTATAGTACTAATTTCACAGGGTTATGATAAAGATAAAATGAGATAATACCAGTGAAATGTATAGAACTCTACTTTTTATAGAGCAACTGCCTGAATGCTGGTTGCTGCCATAAGGCAGCACTGCTATTACTAACTACCGACTACTAGTTGTTTGTTTCTAACAACCTTCTGTTGCTACACAATATAAGTCTTGGTTCCACAGTGAGACCAAAAAGTTCAGGTTCATTTTTAAATACCCTAAGCAGATAACCAACTACAAAAGTGACCCTTTAACCAACATATTATGTATATAAAAGGGCAAGGATTAAGGAAATCTGTCCAACAAATATCAAAGTGCGTGACCCACTGAAGAAAACCAAAGAAAATTCAATCAGATTCAGTTCTAGATGGCTGGAGTAATCAGCTGTGACGTCCTGAATTTACTTTCATGAACACAAATCTAAAGTTCATGAACCTTAAAATCTGATGTGTTCAGTTCACATAGGCCCAAATTCTTCTGTGCCTCACTTCTGCAAACTCCACTCTTCGTCTTCTAGAAAAACTGCAGGGTGATAATAAATAATAACCATTTGATATGCACACAGACTCCCTGCTAGGTCCTTCAGATGGAATAATAAGGTGAGAGTCTGAGTACAGTACTTACTATAGCTCCTTGCATAGATGAGGGCTGCAGGAGTCAGTGCTATTTTGTTAGCCCCCCTGCCTGGACAGTCCACTGTCCTAATCAAAGGAAGAATGCTACTCAGATTTATTTATGCCCACATGGACGTCTCTCTGCCGGAGGAACATACAGGGAAGGCGGTCAAAGCATGTGAGAAGCTCAACAGAAGCCATAACAAAATGAGAGCACAGAGCTTTGGAAAGTTGCCTATGAATCCATTCTTCGTAACGTATTCACAGACATAACTAGTCTCGTCTGTGTTTGTACATCTCCACAAGAGATCACAGCAAAGCACCACACAGATCCTGTGTGTCTTTCTTTAAATCCTGCTGTCATTCTACGTTTAAATTACTATGTAGGTGTTATTTGAGATTCAAGGAAGTAGAGAGGTTACTGCTTATACCCTTGTAATCACCACCCAGAACTGGAGAGAGAACATTTATTTCTCTCATCCTAGAAAGATTCCTACTGACTCCACTATCCTGCTTCTGCAGCAACCTTTCTCCACACCCCAGGCAGACACGTACTGACTTCTTTCATCATAAATGGTTTTGCCTGTTCCTAGATTTCTTATGGACAAACTCATATGATGCTACTTTGCATCAAGCTGCTTTTGCTCAACAAGGACTCAAAGATTCATCCATGTTCATCCATATTCATTAGTATTCATTTTTACTGCCCAGTCATATTCTAGTATATGAATATATCATTCTTTTATTGATGATGAATCATCTGGAATGTTTCTAGGTTTTAGCTTTTATGAGTAAAGCTGCTTATGAACATTCTGGAACAAGTGCTTTGTGGACAGAATACTAGGAACCAATTCCTGGATCATGCGGTAGACGTATGAATAACTTTATTTTTTAAAACTACCAAACAGTTCTACACAGTGATTGTGTGATCTTATACTTACACTAGCAATTTAGGATGATTTTAGTTAATCAAGATCCTTAGTCATACCAGTGGGTATAAAATAATATTGTGTGGTTTCAATCTGCATGCCCCTGGGGACTATTAGGTCGACTGTCTTTAGTTCAATGCTTTATTGGTTATTCCTTCATCTTCTTTCATGTAGTGTCAGTTCAGGACTGCAACCCAATTTTCATTGTGTTGTTTTTTTATTGTTGATTTGTTCTTCATATTCTAGATATGAGTCCTTTCTCAGATATATATACTGTGAATATATTTTTCTCTGTTTGGGACTTGCCCATTGATATTCTTCACGAAGTCTTGATGAGCATGCTGCTATTACCAATATATAAGCTATGACTATATATTGTTTCATATTACATGCATTATGTTATTATATGTAATGTTTCATGACTTAAAAGAATGTATATTCTTAACTAAGCAATAAAATAATGTGGCATTCAGGATTCATACTACCATCATCATATTACAGATTCAAGAAATTGAGGTTGAGCGCTTAAGTTATTATTCACACAACCAATCTGGTGGATTAGACATTTTCACTACTAATCAATATTCTTACAATTCCATAAATTTATCTATTTCCTCTTTCTCTATCTCCTCTCCATTCCACAACTCCTTAACAAAAGCTTTTGAAAATTCAAACTTACAGGGATATATCAGTAAGATTCTGTTGATAAATACGATATTATATGAGTCAATTCATTCAACCATATAGGAAATACATTAATAAAATTTATTTTATTATTTGATTTTTGCCTTTTTATTCCACATTTAATTAATTTCCATTAGCTAAGGTCAAGCCATTTTTGCCTCAGGGCATAACATTCTCTTTTTTATTAATTTAAATTCAATCATCCAATATAGAGTACATCATTAGTTTCAGATACAGAATTCAGTAATTCATCAGTTGCATGTAACATCTAGTGCTCATCATGTCATGTGCCTTCCTTAAAGCCAATTATCCAGTCACCCCATCCCCCTACCCACCTCCCCTTCTGCAACCCTCAGTTTGTTTCCTATATAGTTAAGAGCCTCTCTTAACTATAGCCTTCCTGACTTCTTAACTATAATCTTCCTGACTTCTCAGTTTGTTTCCTATGTTAAGAGCCTTTTTTAACTATAGTCTTCCTGAAATCTTCCTGACTTCTTCCCAGTTTTCCCTCCCTTCCCCTATGATCTTCTGTGCTGTTTCTTATATTCCACGTATAAGTGAAACCATATGATAACTGTCTTTCTCTGATTGACTTATATTTCACTCAACGTAATACCCCCAGTTCCATCCACACAAATGGTAAGATTTCATCTTTTCTGATAGCTTTTAATTTTATTGATGAAGATGCTTGACTTAAATGCTAGTTTATGTAACACATATTAGACCTTTAAGGACTTCTCTGCACTAAAAAATGAGAAGTGCTCAGAAAGGCCACATGAAGTTCTTCACTGTATTACTTAGTGCATTAATGTAACCTTCAGAGGCTGTAAGAAATTAGCTGACGGTGTGTTCTGTTTACTACAGGGCTTGACTGCCAAGAGAGGATGGACAGGGGTATGAAATGAGAATGTTAATACCTACACAAACATGCATACATGTTCAAATACTAAATATACAACTACCTTTGAATCCTTGTAGAGAAAGAGATACCCATCTCGTAAAACAAAATACCGGTCTTGAAACTTATTTCCAGACAGTATTTTAGATGGTTCTTCTTTAATTTTCAACATTCCTTCTTTGATACTTTCCAGGGCCCTCCTCTCTGTAAGGTACAACATTGCTTTTGTAAGTTAAGCACATTTTCATTTATTTGGAATATAATATAAAACATTTCTATTTTTTATTTTGATAATATAAAATCAGAACTTGTTTCTTATCAGTAAGAAGCTGATGGTTAATTTCTGGGAGCACCATGTGTCAGGATATTCGTATCTACTTATAAGGTCTGCCTATACTGTCCAATTGGCTACTGGCTAATGAGCCCTTGAAGTGTGGTTAATCTCAATTGAGGTGTGTTATTAGTATGAAATATATGCCATATTTCAAAGATCTTATACCAAAAAAAGGTAAAAAATCATAAGTTTGTAAGGTTGATTGATTACAGGATCAAATTATATTTTAAATAATGAGTTTATATTAATAAAATTAATTTTATCCATTTTAGATCTTTTAATGGGGCTACTAGATAATTTAAAATTACATAATTGGCTTTATTATATTTCTCTTGAACTGCTCTCGAAAGAACAATGCAAATACAGAGGTAAAAATGGAAGCCTCTCCCAGAATTCTGATTCAGGAACCCAGGAATTCTTGAGGCACTAAATAAAATCCTATACATCTGAACCAGGTAAGGATAAAAAAAGCAAAACTGCTAAGGTAGAGCATTTATCAACAACTACATTTCCTGTGCAATACCGCCACGCCCCACATTTAGAAACACTCAACCAATTCTATAAAAATACTTTCTGGTAAGAACACCAAATTTGGGGACACCTGGGTGGCTCAGTGGGTTAAGCATCTGCCTTCAGCTCAGGCCATGATCCCGGAGTCCTACGATCTAGTCCCACATCAGGCTCCTGCTCAGCCGAGAGCCCGCATCTGCCTCTGCCTGCTGCTCTCCCTCTTTGTGTTCTCTCTCTTTCTCTCTCGCTCTATCACAAATAAATAAATAAAATCTTAAAAAGAGAAAAAGAACACCAAATGTGTACTTGTATAAACTTATCAATACAGCTCCAGTCTAAAGCTTTCTCCTTAAAATCTAGACAATATTCAACTGCCTACTTGGGAACTGAAGAACAATGGGAGGGGAAAAAAGGAACTCTAAGTCAAACAGCTATGACACGGTTATTAAGATGTCAATATCTGCTGAATATTGGAAACATCAGTATCTGCTGGATCCTGGAAAATAAGAGTCATAACACCTCTCCTGCAGATGACTGTGGGCCTCATAGTAGATAAGGACCACAGAAAGATGTAGGGTGGGACACTATATCAGACCAGGACCTTTAACATTTTTCTGCAAGTCAGGTGATAATTCTTAAATACTCATGCACGGTTTCTGAAATTTAAAACAATGTGAATACAAAATACTCATGCACTATTTCTGAAATTTATAAAATAACTTGAGTGGTTTTAGAAAGAACTCTTAGTCTTTAACATTTCCTTTGTTTGAGGAAAACCTGTACTTATATGACAAATAATACAAAGAGGTTCAGAATTATAATCAGCATAAGGAAATGAAAGTTCAAAAAAATAGAAAAAGTTCCTCATAATTATACTCAAATATGAGCATGGCATGGATACCTGGAAGCAAAAATTCCCAGGAATAATCATATCTCTGATGCTAAGCACAGATGTGCAAACAAATGTAATTAGCAAACCCCAATAGTCTTCACAATACATGTACTAGCCATAGATAACACTCTTTTAATCACACTGTCATACTAAAATTGCTTCTTTATTGGTAGTGTACAACTTTAATTTCTGAAAAACACTGCTAAAATTTGTCTTCTCAAACAATTATTATTCAATATTCAATCCCACAGAAAAATATTTCAAATGATATTTTACAGCTAAATAACTTCTATTTAAATTAAAAATAACTTTTCCAATGAAAAGAGAGAAGATTATTTTAATACAACTGGAAGGTCAAGAAAAAATAAACATAAAACTGTTAAGTGAAATTCATATGACATCAAAACATTCATTTCTTCATAAAGTACTGAGGGTCTGGTATATACTCAGTTCTAGTAATAGACAATCTTGGAGACAATGAGTTAAATACGTCTGACAAGCAAAGCTACATTTGCTGACAGAAGTGAATAATTCAAAAAACATTCAGTAGGATTAGTGAGTCAGCTGCTGTGGAACAGGGAAGTGGAGAAAGGCGATTATAACACGGCTGGTTTAGAAACAGGTAAATCATTTTTTAAAGTTTAAATTAAAATCAAGTTGTGAGATGCAGATATTACATAATGTTTAAGACAAATTCCATTCACACCTTTTAATGATACTTTTTCATTTAGATTTTTGTCCAAATAAACTTTTCAAATTTTACCAATATTCATATGTCCAATGCCTAAGTAAACCATTTGTAAGTCAAAGAGAAAATAGGCTTAGGAAAACAAGTATTTTAGCTGCATTTGGGATCATACTTGGTAATATTTATTTTAATTATTACATAATTGAGTCTATTAACTAACTTGCAGCATACATTATTAAGAGACTCAGGAGGAAGGCTTTGAGAGAAGTATTTGTGAAGGAGGAGGGAAGAATGAAAAGAACTTTGAAATATGAAGTTCTGTAACTATCAAGGATGTTAAAGATGTTTCAACAGCTCTCACAACTAAATTTCTATTTGATCTCAAAATGTTAAAACATGTAGAAAAATTACCCACTACTTAAAGGGCAAAATGAAGCTACATACTTTGGGGGACATCGTGTATGACTCAGCGTGTAACAAAATCAAAGTTATGAATTAAATGGCTTCTAATAATTCACTTTTCCAAACTTTTCCAGTACTGCTTGCTCCCTCAACTGTGGGGTACTTCATTCTTATATTTTCAATCCCTCCCCTTCACCCCAGGCAGGAAGCTTACTAAGGTTCTCTGCTCTACAGGAATCTGGTTCAGTAAAAGTTCATGCTACTGTGTTTGCTGCGCCTACTATCCAGACCCTGTCCAGGTTTGAATTCGACTCTAACTTAGAATATAAGCTTTTGGCCCTGCACATCTCTTCTTAGCTGGAGTTCAAATTCCTGCTTCATCGTTCTTGAGAATCTCAGAACTCCCGTCTCCCTGCTATGCTTTGGGCTTCTCAACTCCATGAAGTCTTGCTCTCTTCATAGTCCTTCCCAGCACAGTGATCGTCCTAGATTTTTTTTTTTTTTTTTAAGGATCCAAACTTCAGAGCACTAGTATTTTGAATGCCATGTAAGCAGTGTTCCTGGCTACACCCTTTCCTATGGTCATTCAATATACATTAAATCCCTCTGACCCAATCAAAAAGAATGATTTCACATGTCATATCATCCATGACCTCAGTCCTCAACATGGTGTAAGTTAATAAGCATGGAATACTTCTATGTACTAAGAATGTAAAAAAAGAAGAAAATGAAAGAAAACACAGGACATACTCTGTAATTTTGCTTTTAATTAAAAAAGAAACCTGCATAGCACATGATTAATGTACTAAAAGAAGCCTTTAAGTAACTTGGGAAAATCATCTTATTTTTCCCCAAATGTCACAAATTTGAAGATTTAATGCACTCCCCAAGAACTTAATTCCTTCAGAGGAAGTTTCTGGGATATAATCTAATGGGTAGAATTTCCTTTACTACCTTTTTGTCTTCTATTCCAATAAATTTCCAACATACTGTTTTCTCTAGAAAATCACAAATCCCTCTTCCTGTCTTGTTGATTGATAGGACAAGGAAGGCACAATTGGACTTAAAATGTCTTTAGAGTTAACAGTGGAGTCAAGAAAAAAAAAATAGTATTCTCAGTTGTGCTCTAATGTTATTATTAATTAGAAAAGCCCTTAAAAGTCACAAGCATGAAACAAAACAGAATGGTCAAATTTATTTAAATTTATTTAAATAGAATAGATTATCATATTACTGGGGCAATAAAAAACAGAAAGAAATTTTTCCAAATCACCTGAAATCCTCAAGTTTTTATACAAAAGAACAATTTTATACAAAAAGAACAATTCCTATCTAGTGGTCCCTAATCCCAATAAAAGAACTGATGTGTAGAGGAGGTGGAAATTTCCTGGTAAGGAGAGGCAGATAGAGAGACACAGGAGGGAGAAACATAAATCCAGGAATGGTAGTACTAAAATATATGTTCTTTTTTTATCCTCCATGGCAGGCAGTGGGCAAGTCAGCCATTGTTCTTTGAGAATTTCTCTTTGGGGCTCAATTCTATTTCATTCCCAATGTTATCTTCTAACCCCTGCCTTTCCTACTGACTACCTGGAGATTCCAGGATTCTGTAACACCATCCTCTTTTCTAATGGGTCCAGCAAATGACTCCAGATTGGTGTTCTAACAGGTTAATCCCCTCCCCCCAACTACCTTCAAAGACTAACTTTCTTACTACCAAACGTCTACCTTTTCCCTGACATTTAAAAGGCTAAACTGAACTTCTCCTACTCATCTCAATAAAATATTAAATTAAAATATATTTAAAATTCAGTCGATCATAATATACTGTTTGGAAAACTAATCCTCATCTCCATGCATGACTTAAGTTGATCACCTTAATAATTTAAGTGAAATTCCATTCTCTTGCTTCTATCCCACTACTATCCCACTACTCCCAACTTAGAGATTTTTCTTCTAACTATTCTAGTCCATACTTGTTATTTATGTCTCTTAACTTTAAGATAGAACTTAGTTCCTGAATGCATAAACTATATTTGCTTAATACTTTGCTTTAAAGTACATGATAATTTCGTATTTGCTTTTTAAAACAGTGTATACCTTGGATTTTCCTCCCCAATCTATGGGAGAGCTGACATAGCACAGTGACTGAGAGCACACTTTGCAACTGAATTTTAATGACAACCACATCCTACATCCAATCTCAGGCAGTAATCTCTGAATCTTAGTTTTTTCAATGGCAAAATGGGGACACCTACAATACCCCATGGATTTAGTATATAAAGTACTTAGAACAGTGCTGGGGACAGGGGAAGTAGAATTTAACAGATGACACACATCATTTTCCTCTGTACTATGAAGACTACAGAAAGCAAAACCAGAAAGAACTATACTTTCAAAGTCCTGAGGATTTAGAGACTGAAAAACTGAAATCTGACTTATACCTGATTTCAGGATACTAGGTGGGTTATGACAGAATATATGGCCTGGATTTGGAGACATCTTGATTCAAATGCCTGTTCCACCACCTACAAGCAGGTCGCCTTGAGGGAGTGATGTAATGTCTACATATCCTAATTTCTCCATCTGTAAAGGCCTAGTTAAGTACTAGTAGACTAACTAGGAAGAATAAACGAGATGGTGAATGCAAAGTATTCAACCCACCATCTGGCACAGAGTAAATGCGTAGTAACTAAAATGTACTGTTATGTCATATTTCTTATATATGTTCTGAACAAGACAACAGGATTTTTAAAAGTTCCATTTTTTTCTATATTTCATGGTCTCTATGTGTTCCCCTTCTTTTGCTGGCAAAGATTATTTCTTCAAGGCTACGCATTACCTGAAAAAATTCCTTATTCCATCTCTGCCCGTGAACTGTAACGGAGGCAAATGGGCAGTTTCCGGGAGAGACATCCTCTTGAAAACGTGCCACGACCATGTGATACTGGCAATATTTGTTACCTAATAGCTAAAAATCTCCTACAAATTAGAAATTAGGCACATTTTTCTTTGACATCGATTATATAGAGGATATATATTTCTTTTTTTCTTTTTTGAGTACAGTTGACACACAATGTTACATTAGTTTCAGGTATATGATTCAGTGATTTGACAAGTTTATGCTATGTCCCCCAAAGTATAGTTACTATCTGTCCCATTACAACACTATTATGATAATACTGACTATTCCCTATGCTATGCCTTAAAAACAAACAAACAAAACAAAACAAAACAAAAAACCATTTATTTGAGAGAGAGATTGAGCATGAGCATGAGGGAGAGGGAGAGAGAATTCTGAGCAGACCCCATGCTGAGCACAGAGCCTGACTCAGGGCTTGATGTCATGACCTGAGCAGAAACCAAAGTCGGATACCTAACTGACTGCACCACCTAGGTGCCCCCACCGCATACTGTGCCTTTTAATCCCGTGATTATTCATTCTCTAACTGGAAGCCTGTACTTCCCACTCACTTTACCATTTTGCTCAATTCCCCCATTCCACCACCTTCCCTCCGGCAACCACCAGTTCTCTGTATTTATAGGTCTGATTCTACTGTTTATTTATTCGTTGTTTTGTTTTGTTTTGTCTGAAGGACCTAGAGGATATTATGCTAAGGAAAATAAGCCAGGCTGGAAAGACAAATAATCGTGTGACAAAGAACATGTGCATTTTTTATGATGTAGAGAAAGCAGAATTTCAGATACATTGTTCTCGCTGCATGACATTCGGTCAAAATGCATTTCAGTAAAATTTAGTTCTGCAACTGAGTAGAAACCAAACTGGTATTAGCTGCTGGAAAGTAATCTATGTCTTAGAAAAAGCCAAATACGTCGCCTGACTCATTCCCAGTCTATTTTCCTTTATGCTACTTGTACTGAAGAAGCAATGCTTAATAGAACTAGTACCCGGTGACATTCTTCTACAATTAGAGTCTCCATAAATAATAAAATTATAAGCATAATTATTATTGAAGGACTGACTAGAAAAGTGCCAGAAATTCCATGTCGTATAACTGACAGTGCAAGTTACAGAAAGTAAAAACTACTTTTCTATTCTGCTTTTACTGTTACACTGAATTATAATAAACTTTTAAAAAATTAGCATAGTAAATGATGTATTCTTTTATATTAAATCACGATGTTGTTTTTAGCATGTTCTTAATAAACACATAGGTAACACTTTAGGCTTACCAAAGTGTTCAAATATCTTATTGCATTTGATTCTCATGTAAATTTTCTGAGGTTTTTGTTTTCTTTCTTCTTTTTTTTTTTTTTAAAGTAATTTCTACACCCAGTGTCAGGCTTGAACTTATAACCTTGAGATCAAGAGCTGCATGCTCTATTGACTGAGCTTGCTAGACATCCCCCATACAACTTTCTAAAGTAGGAAGTACAGGTAATACGATTTCATTTTGTAAATGAGAACACTGTGGCTCACAAAGTTTTGTGACAAGGTTAGGAAGCAAATGCCCTATAATTACAATTCAAGTCTCTTAACATGTACCATAGAATTCTATTTTCCATAATGAGATACTTCCAAGTAATGGCCATTATTATCATGATCACCACCACCATCTCCATCATTACCACAGTAACAGGACATTTTCCAGTATCTTTCCTGGCTTTGTGTACTGTTTTACCTGTTAAACACAATTTTTCCTAAAACTTACTCCTTTGATGATTCCATGACATTGCTCTGTCCTTTTCTGGCTACATTTCTGAAGGTTCCTTCACACAAAGGGCCTCTTTTGATACACCCGTGCCTTAATGCTGGTAATTCCAGGCTCAGTACTCTAATGATTTTACTTTCACACTACAACTGCACGATGTTATAGTCTCCAAAGACTAAAACCATGTTCCAAATAATATGGTCTGTAGTGATGGGTATTTAGATCCCTTCTAGACAATATACCCTTGGGCACCTGACAACTAAAACTTAAGACATCCACAACAGAATTCAGTGACCGCACCCCTATGTCATACCACCAGCAACCCCTTCTATACTCCCTATCCTAATCTCTCACAAAGCATTCAAACCCAGGAAACAGAGGACTATGTCCTGCTTTCTCAATAATACCATGATGCTAATTTCCTCTGGAAAGCTTTCGCTAACCATCCAGATAAAAGCTGAGATGGCCCTGCTGGGCAATTCAGTCAGTACTTGGCCATAACAAAGTGTTTTGTTCATTTATAGTTTAAAAAGTTTACTCAATGTGTACTTTGAGTGAGTGAAAGAATAAGACATTGTCCTGTTATAGAGGATAACTCATATATGAAAAACTAAACAAGAAATGATATTTTGTTAAATGGGAGACATCGGTGTTGGAAGAGATATCAATAGTCAACTAAATGAACCATTTGTCTGTGCCTGAAAGCTCTCCATACCCTTCTTGGCCCTTAGCAGTCATGTACCGCATGCTGTGTTTGTAGCCTTAGAATTAATTAATTAATCTATTTATTTATTAAAGATTTATTTGTTTATTTGACAGACAGAGATCACAAGTAGACAGAGAGGCAGACGGAGGGGGAGTAGGCTCATTGCTGAGCAGAGAGCCCGATGTGGGACTCGATCCCAGGACCCTGAGCATGACCTGAGCCAAAGGCAGCAGTTTAACCAACTGAGCCACATAGGCGCCCTAGCCTTAGAATTTAAATAGAATTTAAATAGACTTCATACATTTAGATTTTCTGTCCCTTGTACGGAAAGATAATGCTTAACAATCCTTCAAATTTTCCACAGTAGATGCCTGGTAGATTCCTAATAGAAACTTACCAGTTGGTTTTCTCACTACAGAATTACAATATTAAAAGAAGTCAGAACATTCATGCTTCATAGTGAATATCAAAGAATCATCAATTTCCAAGAGGATACTTCCATTTGACATGGACAAGGCTTACCATCAACGTTTATACACATTTGGACTTAAAAAGATTTGATGGGGAATGGAAAGCGAATCATTTCAGCTAGACTATGATTTATGGACTTGTACTATTTTCGCTGGAATTTTCTTTTATTTTCCTAAGTCAGTTCATAGTGAATGGTGTAGCTTTCCAGGTCTGTATTTGCCAGAAGCAGTTGCATTTTGAACTATTCTATTCTAATGCAAATTTAATTCCAAAGCATCTGTCATATGCAGCAATCTAAATTTAGAAACCCATAGGGATCTGCATTTGAGTTACATCTTATATCTTAAAAGTATTTCTTCCCCATTGAGATCATTAAAACTTGATTCTATGTCTCACATTCTATCTGGGTAATTTTAAAGATCTTTAATGCTTAAAATAAGACTTTAGCAAGTCTTAGCAAAGCAATAAAATTATTTATTCTGGAGCCTTACAGAAAGTATTCATTTATGGTTTACCTATGATAGAGATGCTGAAGCTTAACTCAGTACAAGAGATAATGATAACAAAAGACAGTCTAGTGAGATTAGTTATGACAAAGTCTAAATGGCAAATTAAATGAAGTTTTATTCTCCCTATTGTAAAGTCTCAATCATAATCCATAGGGTAGAAAGGAAATTTGAGGACTATTATCTTCCTTTTCAAGTCAGTTAACTCCTCATTACAATAATGGCAATGGCATAAAATGTTTCTAAGAAATAAAATGCTGCTTTTGAAGAACACAAAATTGATTTCTAAGTAGAGGCAACAGAAAATTTATTTACTCTCATATACTTTTATAAAAGTAAAGTATGCTACTTCATTACCTTAAATGAATGAGCAGAAATTAAGTGTTGGATGATTTTAAAATCCACTCCTATTTGTGATGCCAACATTTTAAATTGTTCAGATAAAATGAGAAAATTAAGGGAATGAAAACCCCTACACTACCCTAAGCCTTTAAACTTATTTGATAAAATTTTTGACTTAGCAAGGAGGTGTTGAAAATGTAATGTAAAAAAACTATTTCCCATATAAATCAGAAAAATTCAATTAATGAAGTGCAAGTCATGTATATATACAAACACATACACATACACACAGGAATAGAGATAGGGTCAGGTAGGCAGATAGTAACATCTGTGGCAACTAGACATTAAGTATGGAAAAACACAGATAGTACTATTTTTTATCTTAACAAAATGTTAAAACATTAGCTATTTGTTACTAGAAAAAAGTGTGGTTGCAACCAACTACCCTTGTTTCAAATTCTGCTAATTTCCACTTGCTCCCCAGGTTAAAGTAAGAAAATGTTAAGAAAGAAAAACTCTTCACATTATTCCTTTTCTGTCATGAAGAGCAATGTATTTCTGAGCTGATTTCAGTTTTTCTACTAACAAACGGACAGAAAAATCACATCTGATTTACTTTCATTCCTTTCCTTTTAGATCCCAATTTTAAGGAGCAGTGGATGTAATGAACGGAGCAATGACTCTGGAGTAGGTGGTCACTGTGATTGATTTAGGAGACATTTGCCAAGACAGAGACAAAGTAGACGGAATATCTAACCAACCTAAAATCTATCACCAAATATACCCCAAAAGACGTATTTATAAACTCCAGGTTACTGCAAGATACAATTACAGGGAAAACAAATCATGACCTAAGAAATTGATTTAAAAAAATAAACAACCGGCCGGAGTTGCTTTAAAATAATAATCTTAAATTCACACAGATGCAGAGCAAACCATAATGAAAGAGATTATTTTGCTTTGACACTCTAAATATAAATCAAGCTCTAATTAAAAAACATTTATAAAAATTTTATTGCCTAGAAGATAAAAAATAAAGTTCTAAAAATATTTACTGCATCGGCACTTCTATCTTTGACCAAAAAGACATTAACTACTAACATGAAATGGTCCAATAATCTATTTGCTTTTGGTGTTACTCTAACACCTTTTTTTTTTTTTTTTTCCATGCAAAGATAAATAATTTCCTGGTAGAAAGAACTACAGAAACTATAATTACAATTTGGATACTCATTTGGAAACCAGAGGAAGGGACAGGGCAGCACACAAGCATGTGTTTTATGGCTCCCACCCCAGAGGAACGAAGGAGATAGGAGAGCAACACGAAAGTTTGCTGACATTTTACCTTAGAGAATATTTCCTTCAAATCCCTGATCCTATCATTTGAACCTGCTTTCCACTGTTTGGTATCTTCAGTTTTTATACAGATATTTTGTCAACACCTTACAAAAGCCTGATACTTTCACACCAGAAGGACACACTCCCAACCCCATGAAGAGGACACGGAGGAATATGTGGGCATCATGCTGACACCTGATCTTCTGACCCAGTTACAGACAGAACCAGCACAGCTCCCCACTCTACCATTTCTCTGGGTCCTTAAGCAACCTTAAGGATTCTACTCAGATGTGACTGCTCTCAACCAGCTCAATGTGTATGCTCTTGTTTTTTTCACTAAAGACCAAGGGCACTTAATAGTATTCTTGCATTGGTTATCCCCCGCCCCTACCTGCACGAAACTTTCTTCTATATCACAGCCTTTTTAAGATCTTATTCTTGTCTGTTTTCATTCATCTGGCCAATCCACTAGCATTCAAACAAGAGCTAAGGTACTATGTCTAGGTATGGGTTTCAAGTACTTTGTAACATGGTAAATTAGACACATTTCAGAAGAATACTTGGAAAAGGAAAAGAAAAATTCTCACCAGAAAAATTAAAATGTACCTGAAAAGATGATTTTCTAAAAGAAAAGAAACCAGGAGAACCTATTATATATATTCCATAATGTGGACAGGTCTTGGTTCATAAGCTCGATACTATTTCTTCATCTCAGTGTCAACATGAAATAAGAGAATTTAGGAGCTAGAACAGATTTCACAGATTATCTGACTGGGAAATTCTCAACATTGGCACCCCTGACATTTGGAGCCAAATAATTCTTTGTGAAAATCTGTCTTGTGTTTTATAGGATGGTTAACAGCATCTCTGGTCCCTACTCACTAAACACCAGAAACATTTAGTTGTGATTCAGAAATGTCTACAGACATTGCCAAATGTCCCCAGGGGAACAAAAAGAGAACCCACCTGAGAGCTACTGCTCTACATCATGTCACATCTGTAGGAGTAGAGAAAATTTCTGTTGCAATCCCAAAGAGATGTGGGTATGTGGTCAAGAACATATACAGTTATAATAAAAGAATTTAAAATAAGATAATGGTTTCTAAAAGGCTAAATTTCTCCAGCAAGAAGAAAATACCTGTTTAGATGTAAAGATGAAAATGACACAGAAGTTGTTACGCTGCTAGCCTTCTGTCAGAATGCTCTCAGGTACATATACGAGATACAGGACAGACATCTGAGATATAAAGGACAGGTGACAGACTGAATGTGTGTGTTCCCCAGAATTCATATGCTGAAACCCTACCTCCTGGTGGGGTCTTTAGGAAGGGATCTGGGATTAGATGAGGTCAGTGGGTGGAGCGCTCCCAGAGGACTAGCATCCTACTAAGAGTCACAACAGAGCTTGCTATCCTAGTGCTAGGTCATTACCATGAAATCAGGAATGTATCAGATTAGCTGTGGTCCAGTTAAGAGCTTACTGATCTATGGCTATTAGCTGGAGAGCCTGAAATCCTTCTAAGCAGGTTTATAGCATTTAAGAGCTGTACATATATATAAAATTAGAAGACAGACCAATCTGTTCTCAAATCCAATATTTAGTAACTGTATGATCTAGGGCAAATTACTTCATTTCTGTGTACTTCTCTTTCCCCATTTGGAAATTTTAAAAAACTTGAAATGAGCTTTGTTAGGTACAGAGCTCAGTTAATGATATGTGATAAATAGTCACAGTAACAGTCATTATTAATATCAATTGCAAAAGCTGTAGTAAATTTTATCTTATAAAACTTAAATTCTTTGCTTTCGGAGTTGGTTTATGTAGAGCGCCAGCAGAAGATCTTTTCTCTAATTTGTCAGTTAATGACAACAGAAGAATCAGTTTGAAAAAAAGTTCTCTGATAGTTCACAAGGGTTCAG
The DNA here is from genome assembly GCF_964662115.1 of Mustela nivalis. Lineage (NCBI taxonomy): Eukaryota > Metazoa > Chordata > Mammalia > Carnivora > Mustelidae > Mustela > Mustela nivalis. The sequence goes on along the minus strand of NC_139023.1, from coordinate 37,888,106 downwards.
AGACTGGCTGGCATGTTTCCCTTGTCCTAGCTAACTTATATAACCTTACATGTGTACATGTCTTCTCCTAACTGGATGGCAAGTATACTTATTGGAAGCGTAACATTTTGTACTTTCTTCTTTTTTTTTTTCCCACAAATCACCCCAGAATAAGTGGGAATTAACAACAACCACTCAGTCTCAGGGCTTGTATAACTTGCACTTCTTGAATGCCTAGAGAACTTTCAAATGGAAACACAATTCAGGAAGAAGAATCACCATCTATTTAAAACTTAGAAAAACACATTAAGTACTGCAAAAGTCCTTTTAAAAATAGAAAACATTCATTATAAAAACCTTAACTTGGGACTGTCAAATTAGCCAGCTATTAGCAGACTGCTACTTTCCAGGAAAGTCTGAATCTGGCACTTGGGACTCCTGTCTATATATTCTCTTTCCAATCCTCCAATACTGCATCAAGTGGATTCTGTATTTAGTTTCCCAATTTTTTTTTTTTTTACATTATTACATAATACTTATGCCATGATCAGTATCTTTTAGCCACTTGAAGTTGCAATTGTAGTTGCAATGTGAAATCACAACACCTACCATTATAGTGTTTAATTGTATCAATGGTTAAGAATCTCTTCACCACGAGATAAGCAGAGCCAGGTTCAGATAATGAACTCCACCGAAGTACCTGTTCTAACACATTTTCTGTGTAGTGAAGAGGACGTTCTGCAAAAAATAAAACCAGATCAAATTGGAAAAAAAAATCAGTTTTTATAAATTTTCAAAAATCCTTTAAAATAGATCTGTACGCAACAAAAAATATAACCACATCTTATGTTATACAATAACAATGCTAGGACTACAGATAAGAGACCTTAACACATAGAACACCATTAAGCATATGATGAAATTTAATTTATTGTATAAATGAATCTGTACAGGGACATCTGTTACTCAGCTTTTGAAAAAAAAAATTCAGAGGTACTATCCTTTAGATAAAATCTCAGAAATAATGCTACCCTTTTGTAAAAGAAACCAGTTTTTTATTCCATCTTCTTTTTAATTCAGGTAACATTCTGGTTTGCTTATGGAAAGCTATTTGCATATGCAAGTAATTAATTGTAAAAGGACTAGCAAAGTTAATTTTGTTCAGTAGTAAGTAATAACCTTTGTTTATCCCAACATGATTAGCATGCTATAATTTCTGATCAATACCAATGAACAATTTAGAGTTGAAACCATCACAGTCAATTCATATGAATTTATAAAATATGCCTTCAACAGAGAATAGATGAAAAGAATCATAAAATACTAAGTCATTTATACCCACTAGTGAAAATATCAATCAGAAATATTATGTGGCAATATCATATAGTAACTATTGATACGATAGTCTAAAATCAAAAAGTTAATGACATCTTACAGATTTCTCCTTGATAAATACTTGTCCGTATGTTTTGTTCTAAGCAATCTTATTTTTAAATATATCACAAACTTTCAGCATAGAGTGAAAAACACCTGGTTTTTACAATTACAATCAAAGCTTCATAGAAGGTTTTTTCCTGATCAAAATAGGGCAATCATTTAATAAAATGTTACAGCAGAAACATATGCTTGGAAAAAAAAGGAAATCCAAACCTTTTCACAGTACCCTGAGAATGGCATGACTGAAATAGCAAGAACATCAGCTTTAACACAAAGATGCTGATGCGGCCTTCTCAGAATCATAGCCATGTGTAAGTCAATCCAACTCTTTCATCCCTTCCTAAATACAAAGAGCACAGCATTCTGGCTGTTCATTTTCAGCTGAAGTAAGAATGCTAATGACAAACAAGAAAGAGCATGTCAAAAGCATCATACTCATATAGGAACCATGATATTTTAATTGGTGATAAAATCAAAAGTAAAATGACCAAATATATCACATCCTCCTTAATCCTGATCTCCCGTGCTATGACCACAGCATTCCAGAACTTATCAATAATCTTAGGTCCACAGAAAAACAATTTTTTCTGTTTCCAGTTTAAAGAAATAGATTTGTGCTTACTGCTCAGTATGAGAAAATGCAGCCTGAATTCTATGCTTATTGGAGCAAGCCTACTAAGTATGATGATAGCAATTACCAAAACCACACACACACAAAACAACAAAAATGAGCAACTAAGCCATACATCTTAAAGGCGAATCTGCCTTTTATTTACAAATATATCCTTTGTACACAGCAGACTGATAAGTACATAACAGACATTCAATAAATACTTAAGTATCTCGTGAATTTCTCTGGTGGCCTATAATTAATAGAAAATATCTGTAAATGAATCAGCAAACAAAATTCTTTGTAAAATCAGACAAAATCTTCTGTGCTTTATCAATTCCATTTTTCTTCAAGTAATTTTTTTTTTTAAAGATTTTATTTGAGTAAGAGAGAGCAAGCGAGCATGAGCTGGGGGTAGGAGCAGAGGAAAAGAGAGATGTAAGAAGCCAGACTGGGGTTAGATCCCAGGACCCTATCATAATCTGAACTGAAGACAAATGTTTAACCAACTGAACCACCCAGGCATGGCTAATTCCAATAATTTTCTGAAAGGTTTGACAAAAATAATAATTTCCCACAAACTGCCCAAGTTATAAATTTGATTTTTGATTACTCCATAAATGATTGTCTTCTATTAATGGAGGCTATAATTAGATTAACTGTATTAAAAAAAAAAACAAAAAAACAAAAAATAACTAGTAATAGAATGAGCACTCTCTTTACACTTGGCATTCACCTAATCCTTGGTTCTACTTCTTGCAATTTCTGGAATACCACTGATACAATTAACACTTGCCATTTCTGGAATAACTATGAATCAGATATTATATATAATCACTTTTAATCTACTCAGCACGCTTTATTAGGTATTTTATTTTCATATTTTACATGTAAAGAAACCCAAAGATCAGAGTCAACTTGCCTAAAGTCAAACCCTAGCTGGTTCAAGGGAAGAACAAAGATTTGAACCTCAAATCTACCTTACTTCTAAGCCCAATATTTTTAAAAGCCACACTTCAGTTTTATTTTGGGAAACTGTAAAGTCCCACATAATGATCTTCTCACATGTAATCTGGGGAAAAAAGCATTAACTTGCTAAGATTTTTTTTTGAGGACCGAACAAAGTATCTTGCCTATCCTTGGTGACAAGATGGTTAGGAAATAAGACCAAGAAAGTTTCAACATCCTGCACTCAGAGAAACTGATGAACCCACAGCTGGCTTAGAAATGAGAATTCTATTCCTAACTGGAAAACAGTATTTGGAGTGAAATAAAAGCTCCTTTTTCTTTCTTACAAGATTAAATTGGTAATGAAACTTCTGAGTATTAGAACATTTGTATTAAAGAGGGTCACTACAACAAGTAGATACTACAGCTCTAAAGTGGTCTTAGTTATACTGAAATCACAGTATAACTGACACTATAGATACAGAAGTAAATACAAATTTGCCAAAAATTTGTCAAGTATGTTTTTCTCATCAGTATCACAGTATGAAATACTTCAGGAGCATGAAAATCCTGAAGATCCAAATTCCTACATAAAAGCAAGAGCTGAAGCATGAGATGAAAAGATAAGTATTTATTAGTCTCTCAAATGCTACCTTTATAAAATGGCATTAAAATCCACCTGAAGAGAGAGAAGGTGGGAACAAGAGAGACATTAAACACTGCTGGAATATAAATTCCTACAAATAAATAAATTGTATTTATAGTTCGATTTGCAACCATCTGTCATGATAGATTATATGGGATGCACATCATCTGGCATTAGGGCATTACTAGAAATAAATAACTCAGTTGCATACTATCTATAGCTTAAATATTGCTGAAAATTCAGTGTAGTTACTTGAGAAGAAAAGGTTATGGAGAAGAAAAGGTTACTTGAGAACAAAAGGTTATTTAGTGAGGTAAATCACATTATCAGTATCTGAAAATCGGGTTCAGAGAATAACCTGGCCTCCCTTGTTAAATAAAGAACTATCCATTTTCCACTCCAAATAACAGGTGCTGTCCTTAAATTTCTGGCAGAAATGACACAGGATTTCTGATTCCCTCAGTAGTTAAAACCTAAGAGCTATGCAAGTTTTACTCTGTCCTGTCCACACTCAGAGGGTGAAAGCACTTTCCGTATTATCAGGAGATGGGCTGGAAAGAATCCTGATCAAAAACGAACAGATCTTCTGCATCACAGTAACTACGAGGACGAAATAAGAAAACACTTTGTAGTGATGCTGCTTCTGAGAACAGAACTGCTTCACAAACTTGAACTTCTCAGTCCAGAAGCCTACTTAAACTAGGCCCCTGGGGTGGTTATTTATTTGTTTATTTACTTTTTCAGCAGGTGAAGGCACTGAAGATATGGGACTACATCTGCAGAGGACAGCTTCAGTTTTAAGATGAAGCATTATAATAAGAGCATACCTGAGAAGGTTAGCTCTAGATGAAGGCAATACCTTCTCCTAGAGTGGGTTTCAGCTTGTCTTAGTGATTGGCAGCAGGGGTTAAGTATGCTTGCATCTTTCAAAGAATGAGACAAAGAATGACTTTTCTTTATCCAGTACAAATTTCAAATGTCTCATCAGACATTCATTTAGAGGGAAAACCAATCCATAAATTGAGCCTAGAATCCAGCAACTTTACATATAAATTCTGAAAATATTTATATGGTTTTAATATGACTTTTTTTTTTTTAAGATTTCATTTATTTATCTGACAGAGAGAGATTACAAGTAAGCAGAGAGGCAGGCAGAGAGAGGAGGAAGCAGGCTCCTGGCCGAGCAGAGAGCCTGACGCAGGGCTCGACCCCAGGACCCTGGGACCATGACCTGAGCCAAAGGCAGAGGCATTAACCCACTGAGCCACCCAGGCGCCCCTAATATGACATTTTTCCATCAATCTGACTACCATAAAAGCAAAACAAGATGACTCTTTGTCAGAACCTAATCTCCGATGTGACAGTATTGGAAGGTAGGGCATTTTGGAGTTCATGGGCATAGAGCCCTCATCAATGGGGTTAGTGCCCTTTTAAAATAAATGAGACCCCAAAGAGCTCCCTTCCACCATGCAAGAACACAGGGAAAAGACAGCCTTCTATGAAGCTAGAAGCAGGCTCTCACTAGACACTGAATCTGCTGGCACCTTGATCTTGTGAAACTTCCCAGTCTCCAGAACTGTGAAAAATAATTTCTACTGTTTATAAGCTCCCAGTCTACAGAATGGTTAGAACAGCCCAAATGGACTAAGATAGTATTTCACCAATAACAGTAATGATGCCGATGATACAAGAGTCACAAATGGACATGCTTTGGTCTGCATTGTAGTTGTCGCATCCCTAATTCCATTTATAGGTTTAAGAATCTATGTTCATTATCCTCAGCCATCTAGGAGTGTCTGAGCAATTATACAATACATATTTTCCTGTCATTTTTATATAATTAGGGAAATATATTAATTTGTGTAAAAGTAAGTATAATAGGGGCACCTGGGTGGCTCAGTCATTAAGCTTAAGCCTCTGCCTTCAGCTCAGGTCATGATCCCAACATCTTAGGATGGGGACCCCCATTCGGCTCCCTCCTCAGCAGGTAGCCTGCGTCTCCCTCTCCCACTCCCCCTGCATCTATTGCCTCGCTCCATGTGATTCCCCTGTCAAAAAAATAAATAAAATCTTAAAAAAAATAAGTAAGCATAATAAATTATCTCAGAAGAGTAAAAGGAACATTACAAAATAATTATTATAAAAAAGGGGCACTGGATAAGTTAGGGTAGAAAACTATTGCTTTAAAATTTACTGACACCTAAAATAAAATTCAGCACTTCTGATTCACTTCCTTACCTATTTACCTATCTAGCTATCTATTTATTTTTGGTTACTTTGTTACTTGGGGGAATTTATATTTACATTTGAAAAAGCAGCAATTACCTGCTGACATTCCTCCTATCAGCTACAATCTTGTGACTACCAACGCCTTCACTTTTATCTTCTTTTTATATTTCACTTTCTCTTCCCTGCAAGTTACTAGAAATAAAGCTTTTAACATTTCAGAAGGTCAGGCGGAGCACACAGGTTCCCATCTGCTTCAGTAAGCCCGCACAATCACAGGCGCCTCTGCTGCTCTCCCAGCATCGCTCCCTTAGAAGCAGTAAAAATGATCTTCACTTTCTCTTCCAGTGAATTCTACTTAATGAGTGGACAAATATTAAAACCATGCCAAATCTGAATTCTTAACTCCATCAAATGTCTTTTTTCTTGGTGTTCCTTTGATAACATATTTAGACATTTGTGAATCCAAACAACTTGAGGTCTCCTAAGTTTTTTTTACATTCTCATCAAAACTTTTTTTTAATTGAACCAAAAAACAGAAAGAAACAACCAATCCAATGTTATATTTGTGATGTACTAACTGTCATATGCAAGTTGATACTTTTTTTCAGAGTAAGCAACCCTTCATTTTCCAAGAGAAATCCAGCAACGATGTTTACTGAAATCTCTCTTCTAGCTATATAGAATTCCTATCTATCCTCATTCATTCTTCTCACGCCTCTCAGTCAGGAATGCCAATGCCCAAAGGCACAGAGCTCCAATGATGTGACACAGGGATCTGCTTTGATTCAATCCTTGAGAGAGTAAGAGTAGTGGGGAGAGGACAGCTACTCCCAAATCCATGATTGATGATTCTGCTGTGGATCTCCTCATAAAAACAACAGCAACAGAAGCATATAGTAAACAATCAGCTGTCTAAGAGCTAAACTGGGCCGTGAGATCTCCTAGTGATTCCTAACCTAAGCAGAAATCACTCCAGGTACCTTTGGCATTTTGATACGTCTAATCCAAAGAGCAACAGTCCAAGTCGCTCAAGTTCAGAATGCACCTATTTTTGTTCCACCTCAGTTAACAAGATATTTGTGGGGTATATTCCACATCAATGCATTATTCTAGAGGTAGTGACAGATGTAAGGGTCTAATAAACATGGTAAATGTCCTAAAAAAATAGGATCTAGAAGAACCAGATATATACACATTACTATTCTATAAGTTAGATAATGTGCAGTATTATAGATAATAAACTAGTAATCAGAAGAAAGCTCAGTGAGAAGAACTATGTTCATCTAAACATCATCATAGAGGAAAGGTTATTTGAGGTTATTTGAATAATGAAGGATAGGCAATAAGGAAATAAGGAAAGGGTTTCAAACGATGGAACAATATGATTTTATTTGTAATTTTAGAAAGATACTTTAGGCAGTAATAGTTATCTTTTATTCACAAATATGATGAAACTAGTGACCTACCCCCTTTCCCTAAAATGAAACAACAAAAAAGCAAAAGCCTGCACCATCCATATACCTACAGTAATGCAAAGACTGTGCTTCACTTGTTCAGTAGATTTTAATCATCTGGCAAATATGTTCAAGGCACTATGCAACACACCAGAGATAGAAAAAAGAAAGATCCCCCTTCCTTCCAAGGAGCTCCCAAGAGATAAATATAAATCCATGTGATGGGTACTGTAAGATAAGACAAAGTGCAAAGGAACCCTTAGTATGGGTTTTAAAGGAGGTCAACTGTTGGCCCAGATGGGGGAGAATAAAGACACATTGGGGAAACACCAGCTCATGAAGGTTAGGCAAGTGCAAAGAAAGAAGGGATTATCTATAAAAGAACATGTTAAATAAGAAAAGATGGCAAAGGAGATTAGGTCAGTAGAAACCTACCACTAAAGGGATAGACCAAAAAGAACTGACAAATGAAATAAAACCATTAGAAAGCCAGGTTGGAGAATCCATGCAGTATCAAAAACAGAGTGAAGACCTTCAAAAGGAAAGGGAATCATAATTAACAATAAACTCTACAGAAAGGGCAAGCAAAGCATGAACCAAATCAAGTGGGCTTGGAAGCTGGGTTAGGGTGTGGGGCATTCACAGTGATCATCCACTATACCATCTCCTGTAAAGGGAGTGACTGAGTATGAGGAGACACAATGTGAACCAACACCAAAGCATGGGAGTCATGGACTCTTGACAAGGACTATTTAAAAATTTACTTTTTAATACAAATTAGATTTTTAAAGAATCACACACTGTAAAAAGATATGAACACATCAAGATGAACTAATGAAAGACAAAGCATCTGACATCCACTTCATTCTGACATTGACTGCAAAACTCCTAATGATACACGATGGGGTATTTTGACGTTGAATTTTAATTTTTATCTTGAGCTTGCAGGTGGCAAGATTTTACTTTTGGCAGTTTGACAACTATACTTGAAAGGGTCCCAAGACCTTGGTAGGTATCAGCTAGACAGATGGTCAAGGTACAAAGACATTCTGCATCTTTCTTTTTTTTTTTTTTTCCTCCTAGAGGTCTTTACAACCAAACAGTGTCATTAGAATGTAAAGCTTATTCAGCACTTGACTACTGGGGTAGTCAAGGTGTTCCAAAAGCTCTCTCCATCCTTCCATCTCTGAGATAAAAGATGACAAAATATCTGATCCACGCCACTGAAGACAGAGAGAGGACAGGGAAAAAGCCAAAAAAATTAAATAAACAAACAAACACATAAATAAATAAATAAATCTTCCCCTCAGCTTAAAACAAATTGTTTTTTAAAATATTAATCTTTTAAATCAATATTCTCTGTTTTTGTTAAAAGACTAATAAACAGGAATGAGGTGGGTGGCCATTTCAAATATGGTTACAAATCAAACTGCTTGTCCTTATAAACAAAGACCTATTTCATAAAGCAGCAACACAGATGCCTAATGTTTTGCACTGTATTTTTATAGTCAAGAAAATAATTATCAAGATGAGTAAAATCATAGGAGGACACTCTCAAGTGGCAATAACATATTAGCACATGCACGGAGGTAGAAGGGAATTCAAAATGAGATGTTAATCTTTAAAAAACATGTCTGTAATGACTTGTCACAAAAATAGCACTTCTTCACACTATAAGGAATTTAAGAATCTTAGCATGAAAATCACTTACCTAGCTCTTCATTTTCAATGACTTCAAATGTGGCCCAGATATCACCTTTCATAGGAATTATATTTTTTATTGCTAATATATCATTAGTTAATTCCTCTGCTTCCATCACAGGAGAGATCTATAAAAGAGGCAAAATTACTTCAAGAATGTATGTCACACACAGAAGTCACCTAATGACAGCACCAACAGTACTCACCCCATCTACCAACTTATGATGCTCTAAGTTTCTCACTTAGTATGCTTACCTAGCTTCTCTAAGCACATAGAAAAACAGCCTGTTCAGTTCTTCTCCATAAACTAGAATACATTTTAATCTGAGTGCAAAAAGATATTACAGTAAAAACATAATCAGGAAGAATTTTTTTTTTTCTTACTTAGTGAGCCATTAGATCACTCAAGGAAGGATTCACCAGACAATGAATCTAATGGTATTCCAGGACTAAAAACTTTTACTCATCAGTTCAGTAATCAAGAGTTCACAGCAGTTTGGTTTATTCGGTCTGGGCCCTGAATTATACACAATCGACTGCTGTCTACCATGCCAAAAAGCTCCAGGGTTTTAGTGGGCTGTGGTGTGCCCTGCTGTGCCTATGACAGATGGTGAGACACAGGAGCAAGCTGGAGCCAGGATTTCAGGGCAGAGGGCAGAATCTGCCGTGCCAGCCCTGGGGCCAGTTCCACTAGAGTCCCAAAGCCTCAGGCCATGGCATAACCACACCATCTTCTTCAGGGACTTTAGGAAATTCTGACTGGTTTCTTTCTTTCTTTCTTTCTTTTTTTTAAACCATTCTTAAAGGTATACTAGACAAAAGCAAGTGACTTTCTTCAATATGAATTTAGTTCTAATGCTAAACAAACAGAAGATGTTTTAAACATTGGGATATTGCAACTGCAACCTAGTTTGCACATCTTCAGTGAAAGTATGGCCCTATTTAAAAATTTCTTCAAAAAGGAATGTGCTCATTACCATTTCTCCTGTCCAGTACCAATCATAAGCAAAAGCATTCGCATTTATATAAGTAACATAAAACACACTTTCTTACAGGTAGCATCTACAGTCTCTCTTCTGGACTTTGTGGAATGTGTAACATTCAGAATGTATGAATGATACCATGAAGTCTACTGGTTTCTATTTTTAAAAGCCAAATGAAATATAATCTTCAAAGAATAAAAACCTCACTATCTGGGAAAATTGGAAAACTTGTAGTAGTAGAAACTTTGGATGAGTCATTTCAATAATGCTGCTCACCTGAATGGCTGTAACATTTTTTAAAGAAGCATAACCCTTTCTTAAATTAATAAATTACTAAGACATTAAACTGTGAAGGAGGTTGACCAAGGAATGGAAAACCGGAATTCCGTTCCTTACCCCAGAAGACTCCCAAGTACAGGGAACCCCCGGAACTACAAGAACTACCCAAAGCACGCTTTGGAAATTATTACTCCAAGGACTATACAAATCAATATGATGATCACCAGGTTAGGAATATAATGGTCAAAGTATGTGTTCTGGCTTTAACACTTATTTAATTCCCAGTTTGTATTCATGTGAGCTTGAGACATTACTTGCTTCACCGGCCTCTGGGGGCAGAGGTAATGACCAGCTGAAATAAATATAACTGAAGACTTTTCTAAAGTCTGAAGCATGAAAAAAATGTTAATGATTATTTTGACATGGTTTTTGTCATGTTTTTAAAGAAAATTTGGAGGGGATCCTGGGTGGCTTAGTTGTTAAGCATCTCCCTGTGGCTCAGGTCATGATCCCAGGGTCCTGGGTTCAAACCCCACGTCGGGCTCCCTGCTCAGCAGGAAGCCTGCTTCTCGTTCTCCAACTCCCCCTGCTTGTATTCCCTTTCTCACTCTCTCTGTCAAATAAATAAATAAATAAAATCATTAAAAAAATAAAAATAAAAAAATTAAGAGAATTTGGAGTTGTTAAAAAGTGAAATTGACAGTCCTTTATATGCATATACTTAAATAAGAATTTTGCTCGGTTTTAGTAATATGTATTATGGTCTTGTCAGTAAGATAAAATTAAAATGAGCTACTAAAGAGTGTGTAGGTGGAGCTAAGTCATGTGCTTTGAATACCTCTTCTAGCATTAGCAATGAACTTGTGCTGATTATCTGTACTACTTCCTTGTGTCCCCTATTACCAGCATACCACATTAAGCATAAGAAATTTGATGTGGCCAATGAGTGGCAAGGCTCCTGCTCTTAGGGACTTATAACTGTAGTAGTTCACTCCATGTTGCAAGTGAGTTAACCAGTGCCACAGAGACACAATATGGAATCATTAAAAAATATAAATGAATATTACAATGTATTTAACAAAACTAAAGTCCAGAGAGATATAAGACTCTATTTAAACACTGGACTTTAGATGGCAGAATGTCTTCCTCACACAGAGAATGTAGTCTTAACTGAGTAGAAATCTGAATTATCACTGTTACCCTCCCGAAGGCTGAGGAAATACAGAAGGGGAGAACAAGGAGGACACTTTTAATTCAGAAAAAAAGGGAAAAAAAGATTCATATTCTCAAAAAAGACAAGTTCTCCAATATTCAAATCAATTGGAAGATAGAAGTTAGTCTAGAATATAAGAGTGGAAGACCATTAATAAATAATAAAAATAATACAGGACTAGTAGTATCGATTATTTATTAAACACTTATGTGCCAAGCAATTTGCTAAGTGTTTTTTTTTTAAAGATTTTATTTATTTATTTGACAGAGAGAGAGAGATCACAAGTAGGCAGAGAGGCAGGCAGAGAGAGAGGGAAGCAGGCTCCTTGCTGAGCAGAGAGCCCGATGCGAGGCTCAATCCCAGGACCCTGAGATCATGACCTGAGCCAAAGGCAGAGGCTTAATCCACTGGGCCACCCAGGCACCCCTACTATATATTATATAAACACTATAGTGTTTATATATAAAACACTATATATGTGTTTTATAAGCAGTATCCTGTTGAGGACTCATATTAATGATATGATGTAAATAATTTTCCTCATTTGATAGGTGAGATGATTGCAACTCAGAGTAAGTTAACTTGCCTAATGCTAAGATACTACAAAGGGGAGGAACAAGTATTTGAGGTCTGGTTTTATCCTAGAACCTACAGAAAATCTTAACCATAACGTAAAGCACCTAAGATGTTCTCTTTCTAAATGACTAAAACATGGATTTTCCGGAGGATACTGTAATAAAATGTCAATCCTATCAATCAGTCATTTTTTTAACTGGACAGGTAAAATATGAGAAATAATGGAAAATTCAAGATATACAAATTAATGCATATCAATACTCCAAAAAGCACTCTTTACATACATCTTTAGGACTCACCCGAATTATAATACTGCAGTCAGGTTCCTTCCTTTCTACATACACTTCAATTAACAAATCTCCAGCCTGGGAGACCTAGAAAGGGGCAAATGTGAAAACAGCAAATATAAGTATGACACTTGAGACACAAAGCCAAATATTTCATAATAGTGGAATGAGCCTATTGATAGCATGATAATACCCATTTTCCAGATGCAGCTGAGAAGGAATCTACACAAATGGCCATTTTTTTTTTTTTCATCTCTTAAGAGTGTAATGTCCTGAACACTCTTATATTCTTAGTAAAATAATGAATCTGGCTACAATGAGAAGGAATTTGCTGATGTCAACAACAGAAGTTGTAAGAGCCACTGCCATGTGTGTTACTAGGATAAACAAAATGAGAAGTGAAAATGATCCACATGTGACTTGCTCTAAACCACAGTGTGGGCACAATACCAATAATAAAAAGGGAAAAAAGGTGTTGCTAAATTTTCAAAGAGATACGTCCAAATATTGGCATTTGAGGATAAATTAGGTTAGAGCTATATTAAAACTAAAAATAGAAAAAATATATTTAGCAAAGAAAAAAAAAGTGAAGTGACAGTATAAAGTAGATGAAAAGAGAAGTTTTTATTTTAATTATTGTTAGTCAACCATTTAGTGTTCCAATATTTGGGTCACTATTCTATCCCAGCAGACATATTAAGTGAAGAAGAGACAATCCAGAAAATAAAAACCATAAGATAACGCTATATACATCGACAGTATAATGTGGAAAAGGGTAATGAAAAACCACATGAATCTGAAAAATATTTTGAGTAGCTTTATTCAGAAACTGCCTTAAGTTATGTAACCACTTAGAAATAGTATCTCCCAATTTTAAAAAAATGATCGAATTGGAGAAACAATCATCCTGAAGATAAATTTGCCTAAAAATAAAACCTGATGAAAAAATTAGTGAGGAAAACATTAAAAATATACTTTGAGGAAGTTCTTAATTATACTGGCAGTAGAGACTTAGAAAAGCTTATTTCCAATTTTTCTTCCTCACTTTCAATGCTACACAAAAATTCAAGAGAAGAAAAGATACAGTTGACATTTCTACTTTTCACTGTGTTTGCATAAACAACTCTCCAGGAAGGACACATTTTAAAAATTAAAAACACAAACACAAAGGACTCATAGAGAGAAGCCAAAACAAGAATAACTAAGAAATTCAAACAGGGATAAGACCTGGAGACTGTCAGAAAAAAACACCATAGCAGAGTTTTCAATGGATTAGAGAAAAACAGGTTTCTCCAAAGTCTTCCACTTTTCTGGTCCAATTACTCTGTTTTGTAGACAATTCATTTCTTCTACTTATGGACTCAATTAAAAAGCAGCCAAGATTCATTATTGTAATATGAATATAAAAGAAAAATACAGAAGGACACTCATACTTTACCTAATAACAACATAGGTTATGCTGCCAAAGATTATCCCTTGGACTCACACAACCCTTTATTTCATGACTGAAACTCCCTAAAAAGCAGTAATTCAAGAGAACTGATAAGGAACCAGGTTTTTTAGTGTTATGGTTAACTCCTCTAAAAGCTGCATTAATACTTAGGGTCAAAATGGAGGAGATGCTTTCTCAGGTAAGTACTCTATCACAGTACTAGTACTCAGGGACCTTGGGTACTAGAAATGAAGCTTTTCCTTCCCTCCTTGCTATGGAATGGTAGCTCCATGACTTCTCTAATATTTCAAGAATAAGGTAAATTTAGAGTCGACTAATAAGGAAGCATTTGCCTCATTCTGAGTATATCTATAAACAGAATATATTTGACCTATGGATATTATTTATTTACACTGGTATCCTGAATCCAATATAATTCAAAGTGATTAGAGAAAGATTAAATATGAATTTTAAGAAAGTCTAACGAAGGTTCATCAAACAAGGCAAGGTATGTTGGAAAACTGCTGTGCAACCTGAACACACGAATCCAATACAATGCAACCGAAGCAAGCAAAAGAAGATTTAGAAAGTAGTCAATTTAAGACATAGATCAGCATATGTGACAAAGATGACATTAGAAACATTCCACTAATATAATCATCTGAGAGCATGCAGAGCAAAAGCATAGAAAAAATAATTTATATTTTCAAAATCATAATGGAAAAAATCATTATAGAGCTGAGTTTTCCATTTACTCTAGTATCTTTTTGGCTTTAAAGGCTTCCTTTGAAATCCACTGGCATTTTTAATAGCGCATTTGTAAGTAAAATTGATCTTACAAAGGGCATTAATAAGATTAATACCGATTTTTCCCTCTGTATTTTGAAAAATTTATTTTAACATACTTTGGCATTTTGCAGCAACATGCTGCAGAATTATGCAACTATTTTATCTAGGTTTTTTATTTCCCCCATTACTTTTACTTAGCTTCATATAGGAACTTAAAAATAAATACAACAAACATCTTTACTTACAACAGAAGTTTTGGTTTTTTGTGGTTTTATTTTATTTTTTTTTAATTCTTTGGAGATCTAACTAATACTACTCACTTGAGTGTCTTTCCACTTGGTAATAAAGCTATTTTCTATGTCCATTTGTTTGACTTGGTCTTCTTTAACCTGTTTAAAATATAATTTGGGATATTCTAATAAAATACAAGGAGTTATGGTACTCATCCTCACATAACTCTTTCAGGAATTTAAAGAGCAACAATTTAAAAATAAATGAGAATGGCCATCTTAATCAGCACGGGCCCACACAGCTAGGGCAGAAATAAAGCCAACATAACAGAGCCTCATAAAGTTCAGAGCATTTTATGATGACATCACTTCAAGCTGTGGATTCCAGCAATGGAAGCTATATCACTAAGCAACTTAATAAGCAAGGGGCTGATGAATGATTTGCTAGAGTTTATGTAGGTTGAGAGACAAGACTCATGTCTCAAACTGAAATGCTCATTAAGTGCATATGAAATTTCCACCACTTCAAGTTGGAATTAGCGAAACTATGAAGATAACCATTTGATTTTTTATTTATGTAACAGTACAAAAATAGAAAATAAAGAGAGCACATAAAGCCACACATTTTTTCCCGAATTCTTTCATTTTTCAGCATCAGAATTATTGCGAAGAAGCTGCTGTTGATCAAAAACAGTGGACACATACACATACAGAAAGAAAATTAAAAAGAGATCAAAGAGCAAAGAGAACCCAACAACTTTGGTGTCCTTTCCTACATAAATTAAGATACAAACTGTGTGTTTTTATTTTATTAAAAGAGTTTCCTTCCCTTGGCTAAGGAAACTTGTGATCACTTACATTAAGAATGTAAGAAGTCTACATATAATAACCTACTACATTAACCCACTTGATTTCAACTAACATATCCATAACCCTGGAAAACAAGAAGTCTTATACGGCACTATTTAAGAGTGCCCCAAAGGTTAAATGACAGCCATGCCAGTGATAATTAAGATGCCAGTGGTAATTAGGTGATGGAACTGGACCTCTAACTCAGATCCATTACATTCAAACCCTGGGCTTACTTCCTCTATTTTTACTTCTTTCAACTAAGAAATCATCCTTATTCTGACAGTTTTCTGATGAAACATGAATATACTGACTTCATAAATAGCAAATTGAAAGTCAAATAATTAGAACAGGTAACTTCGTAAAAACCACATGATAATTATTTCATTTTTTTTTTTAATTTCTAACTCAGACACAATTAAAAGAAAACACAAAAATGCATTCAATTACAGAATTTATCAGCCTGGTATTTACTGCCAAATTTGTGAAATTCATAATTTCACACCTCTGAGTAGACACACTTACTGCATGCACATACTGAAAAAGAAAAAAAAAAAACAAACAAAAGCAAAACAGAAACATCCTAAATTGAAATATTCTGTCCAAAAGATACCAGAGGGCTTTTAAAGCAGCCAAATTTAAATGAATGGCTATAGCTTAAAAGTCTAGTTTTAATATATCTAATGTATTAAAAATCATATAATTATCCTTTATTTTTAGATATTCATTAAGACTAGATTATAAACATCCTAAAAGGTATTTTTAAATTTGCCAACAGTAATATCAAAACTATTTTAACAAGGTCAGGATATAAAATATTTACCTCAAATATCTCAACGTAATTATTAATTAAGTCCTCGATTACATTCACTTCTTCACTAGTTTGTCCCTTAGTTTGAAACAAACAGGATGAAAAGACCAAGGCCAAATTATGGGCATTCATGTGATTGATTTCTGAACATTTCTGAACCCTGTTAGAGAAAAGCACAGCTCATTACCACACAATTATTTTTGAAAATTTCATAGAACTTTAGTCACAATACCCATTTATCATTATTTAGCACACACATACTGAAGGTCTCTGATATAACAGGTATGGTGGTGATTTAAAGAAAAATGTGGTTCTTTTTTCTAAGTAGTTTACAGTCTAGTTAAGAACATAAGAAAAAAGCTAAAAGAAGATACGATTACAAATTACAAAGCAGTACTTGTTTGTTGACTGGAGGAGGGACCCACCATATTCTAATAATTCCAGATAATGGTGCAACCTGCGGCTAAGGCATAAAGATGTGCTTGCACAGTAGCAGAAAATGACCAGAGGGACTGAAGCATAAGTGAAAAAGGGACGAGGGGGCAGTCGGTAGGCAGGAAACAAGGCAGGAAAGGTGAATTGAGAGGCATTTAGGAGAGAGTTCCAGATTCAAGGTTCTTCAAGGCTAGCTGAGTTTTCCAGGAAGGGCAAATCAGGTGAGAAAAGACTTGGCAGCATGTGTTTGTATGGTTATTCAAAATTGGATATTATCTCCCAAAAGCAAACACTTAATTTAAACATACAATTATACTTTTCTTGGATATTATAAAGAACGGCTTTTTGCAATGAACAGACACAAACAGAAGAGTCAACTCTCCCCATGAAGAGGCTATTACATGTGGGATATACAGAGAGCCCTGAAAGTTCCGTGATCTTTGAACAGCACAATTGGAACTATGTGGGTCCACTTCTATGTGGATTCTTTTCCATAAATACAGTACAGTAGTATAAATATGTTCCATGACTTCAATAACCTTGACTGTAAGAATATAGTATGTAACACGTCTGTCACATATAGTACATGTTAACTGACTATGCATGTTACTGGTAAGGCTTCTGGTCAACAGTGGGCTATTAGTAGTTAAGTTCAGAGGTGGGGAGTCAGAAGTTATATGTGGATTTTCAATTGCATCTAGGAGCAGTGCCCCTAAATCTTGCATTGTTCAAGGGTAAAGTATATTCACAAACATTGAGTGGAAAGTGATTTAAATAATACTACATGTGTTTAGAGGAAACTTACATTGATAAAAATGCAAAGATGATAACTATAAGTGATACACACATGGAGGTATCTGTTGATATCTGTCACTGACTATGTATAATAGGACTCTGCTTGGTTGTCTAATTACATCTGTAAATTTTAAAATATATACTAAAAAAGGGAGACCAGTTGTATCATAGGAATAAAACAAGACTAAGTTAGGTACCCCTGTCTATAAAAAGCAGATTCTTGTAGTTACAAAAAAGAGTAAAAGGTGACAGGAATATAAATATGATGATATAAGAAACTCGGAATAAAATACCAAATTGCACAGCAGAGACAGAGCAAGTATAATCATCATATGTGATTTATAAGATGCAAAAGGAATGGCAAGTTAATGGGGGGGTATAATAACTGTGGACATCCCTCTCAAAACCACTTCTGTACTTTTATCACACTAAATTATAAACATCTGGAAAATTTATCTGCAGGTCTGCCTGTGCTACTAGAATCGAAGCATCGCCCCATCAGGGACTCTTGCTTTAATCACCCTGGAGCGTGTAATAAATATCTGGTGAATGGAATTAAGTAAATGTTAGTCATGGAGGAAGCGATCTGTTATCCCAGGCAGGGATGGAATTAAATGTTAAATCAACCTGACCTTATCCAAATCGACCTCTCAAACTTCTGACAACTCTATCAAACGTTCCTGCCTTCTGTGAGACTTCCTTCTGCCATAGAATACCTCTTTGCTAGTCTTTACCTCTCTCATCTTCCATTTCTGCAGCTGCCTTCGTTTCTGGCATAAAGTCTGCGCTAGAATATTTTCCTCCCCTTCCTTGATTTCTCTGCCCCACATGCTGCCATTCCCAAGTGTTCCCAGTCTGCTCACTGAGTCTCTTCTCACTCAGGCATTCTCATTAACAAGGGAACGGTTTCCTGATTCGTTTCTCAGCATCTACTCCAATCTCTTCCCAGTCAATCCCATTCACGGATTATTGTCCTTAAGCGGATTTGATCACTCTTTATTACCAACAGGAATAAAATCTAAATGTTTTTACATGACCACCTGAGCCTTTCACAACTACCTGCCGGCCAATAACAAACTGGCTGATCCCCGGCACACCTGTTTGCCAGAAAACACCCTCCACTCATTTCCTGTACTTTCCTTCTTTTCACACCCAGCTCACATACCCCTTGAGATGCGAAGCATCCCCTGGATGTCAACACGACAAGTCACTCAATCCTTCTGCCCATACTACAATTCTGTATTTTAAAAGCTGTTCCAATGTTGCTGTTTTTTCCCTAAAAAATACAAAATGCCTTGCAGCACCCCTGGGCGTTCACTTGGACATCCAGACGCTCAGTTTGGAACAGCGGACTTTTAAGATTTTTTGTCTTTATGTATTATTATCAAATATTTCCGTTCACATGGAATCTTATTAGGTACTGTTTTGTACATAGTAGGCACTAAAATATAGCCAGTTGAAACATATGTCAGTTGAAGAAAAGGAGGCAGGGCGAGGACAGGAACTCATTATCTCAAATTCAAATCAGAACTAAGAATTTTAAGATTCTTAACCACCTGGGTGGCTCAGTTGGTTAAGTATCTGACTCTTGATTTTGGCTCAGGTCATGATCTCAGTGTTGTGGGATCAAGCCCCACATCAGGCTTCTACACTAAGCAGGGAGTCTGCTTTAGATTCTCCTCACCCCTCTCTTCCCCCCTACCCATCCCAAGAGTGTGTGCCCACTCTCTCTCAATCAACAGATTTTAAGAAAAATTAAGTATAAATCAATGTTTAAAATGTCAACTTAATGAACTGTAGCAACCCAGTCATACATTAAAGTATTTGAAGAAAAACTTGCTCCAATGTCTCCTAAGGGATAGGACTATATAAAAGATATACTACACTGATATGGTGTCATAAGAAAATCTGTTTTACAGTAATGAAGTTTACATGCATGAGAAGAGGTAGTGGGAAAACAAACATAACAAAAAAAGAAATTGTGAAGAATTTCTGAATGTAGACCACAAATGAGATAGTTTTAGTAGAATCCAACTGCACCAAAATTCATTCAAGAGAGTCCTACATCCGTGCAGGAAGGATTGTGGTGACAATGATATTCCTTTAACACCTGTTAAAGTTCTGTAGTAATTCTTGCAGACAGCAAAACAAATCAGCCTTTCATTTCAATGGAAAAGTTTTTTTTGTTTGTTTGTTTGTTTGTTTTTCCAAACATTCCCCATCCTTCAGAGATCCCACTTTTCAAGGAACTATTATATTCTTCCTCTCCTCCCAAATGGAGGAAACTACATACCTTGACATAGAAAATATTTGATTTCTAAACTGTTCTCCTTTAATCAACAGTCTGACACTAAAATGCTGGAATTACCAGTTAGATACAAATTCCTAATGAAGAATTAAAAGTTTCTGTAGAGACCATCATGAGAAAATACTGTGCTCACCGACAGACGCCTCGTAGAGAATTCTGGTCTCTGTACTTCCTTCTCTTCTCCAGTTTCCCTATTATATGAGTGTCAAGAAAGTTTGTGCTTATGCATTGGACTCATCTGAGGGATGCTGCACCTGATTATTTCTAATTCATTTAAAAAATCTTCCATATGCTATTTATCTGAAACAGGCCTTAGTTACAGAAAGAAACACTAAAGCGATAGTTCACTGGGAATTTCATTTTAAAACCATTTTCTTCACTCATCCTCCTGCCCACCTACTCTGGTAACCACCAGCTGTTCTCCATATTTAAGAATCTGGCATTTTTTGGTCTTTTTTCTTTGTTCATTTCTTTCTTAAATTCCTCAGTCAAGTGAAACTATACGGTATTTGTCTTTCTCAGTCTGACTGACTTCACTCAGTATAATATCCTCCAGGTCCATCCATGTTGTTGCAAATAACAAAAACCTCATTTTTTATGGGTGAGTAATATTTCATTGTGTATACTTGCTACCACTTCTTCATCTGTTCATCTATTGATGGACACTTAACATTGCTTCTATGACTTGGCTATTATAAATAACACTGCAATAAACATGGGGGTGCATATATCTTTTTGAATTAGTGCTTTTACTGTCTTTGAGTAAAAACTGGTAGTGGAATTACTAGATTAGATGGTAATTCTATTTTTAGTGTTTTGAGGAACATCATGTTTCCACAGTGGCTACACTGTTGCGTATTTCTGTCCGCAGTACAAGACGGGTCCCTTTTCTCCACATCCTTGCCAACACTTATTATTTTTCTATCTTTTTGTTACTAGCCATTCTGACTGGCATAAGGTGATATCTCATGGTAGTTTTGATTTGCATTTCCCTAATGATAAATGGTGTTGAGCATCTTTTCATGTGTCCTTTAGCCATCTGTCTTCCTCAGAGAAATGTCTACTCAGGTCCTCCGCCAATTTTTAATGAGACTATATGTTTCTCTGTTATTGACTTACAGAAGTTCTTTATATAGTTTGAACATTAACCCTTTATTGGATATGTCATTGTAAATATCTTCCCCCATTCAGCAGGCTGCCTTGTTTTGTTGATAGTTTCCTTTATTGTGCAAAATCATTTTATTTTGGTGTAGTCCCAATAGTTTATTTTTACTTTTGTTTCCTTTGCCCAAGGAGACATCGAGAAAGATCTTTCTAAAGTCAATGTCAAAGAAATAACAGTCTATGTCCTCTTCCAGGATTTTTATTGTTTAAGGTCTCACATTTAGGTATTTAATCCATTTCAGTTTGTTTTTTGTGTATGGTGTTAGAAAGTGGTCCAGTTTCTTTTACATGTAAGCTGTCTGGTTCTCCTAGCACCACTTGTTAAAGAGACTGTCTTTTCCCCATTGTATATCCTTGCTTCCTTTGTCATAGATTGACCATGTAAGCATGAGTTTATTTCTGGACTCTCTATTCTGTTCCATTGCTTTATGTGTCTGTCTGTGTGCCAGTAGCACACTGTTTCAGTCACTAGAGCTCTGTAGGATATCTTAAAATCTAAGATTGTGGTACTTCCCTTTGCTGCTATTTCTCAAGATTGCTTTGACTATTTGGGAACTTCTGTGGTTCCATGCAAATTTTACGATTACTTGATTTTAATTCTATAAAAAATTCTGTTGGGATTTTGAAAGGAATTGCATTAAATCTACAGATTGGTTTAGGTAGTATGGACATTTTACAATTTAATTCTTCCACTCTTTGAACAGAGTATATCTTTCCATTTACTTCTGTCATCTTCAGTTCCTTTCATCAGTGTTTTACAGTTTTTGGAGTACAAATCTTTCCTTTCACTTCATTGGCTAAGCTAATTCCTAAAGTATTTTATTATTTTTGGTGCAATTATAAATGGAATTATTGTCTTAATTTCTCTTTCTGCTACTTCATTATTAGCCTCTAAAAATGCAACAGATTTCTATATATTCATTTTGTATCCTACGACCTTACTGAATACATTTATCAGTTCTAGTCGTTTTTTAATAGATTGAAACCATTTTTAAGATATGATGGGAAATTCACAGCCCCATACACAAAGTTTGCTATGCTGCTTTAAATTTAAGATACAATGCCTTACTGAATGCCATGTTTGAAATGTCTAGGAAAGCTCACGAAACCACTCACCTGTAAAGGTGTTCGATTACAGCTGCCAACGTTGCTCGGTTGACCCCTGGAAGAGAACGTATAAATGCTCCGTACTTTTTAATTCTTTCCTTGTCATCTTGAGTATCTAGATGTTCAAAACAAAACAAAACACAAAACAATCTTAAGCCTAAATTAGTAGTCTATACTACACATCTGCCTTTTAACACTATTTTAAAATAGTATTCATTATTATTTCACTAAGTGATCTAATCGAGTGTCAATAGAATAAACATTCAAACTTCTCTAATTCTGGCAAAGCACTTACATCAACATTATGTGGTAATAAGCTATAGTTCTAATACTTTCTAATTAAAAATGAAGCACTTTCAAAACCCAGGTTTGCATTTTATCCCCCACTTGATGAACTACTGAACTTCAACTAATAGGAATATATTCAATTAAGGACTCATATTGGAGTAAAAATTGAAAGATAAACCAAAAGTACTTTCTTTGGCTATGGAAAGATTTCACTATCTGTTATTTGAAAATGACATTTGTGATTTTCTGTGTGTGTTTGCGTGTGTGTGTGTGAAATCACAAAAATCATACCAAAACTATGAACCACCCCAAAGCTATGAACTGCATCACCCTGCAGATTCATGTAGAGGGCCTCTTACCAACGCTGGTACCTCCAACTCCTTGGAAAAGGGAAGAGGGCAATGGAAGAAACCATGTGCAGCCCTGACAGCTATGACACAGACTTACAGGAGGATGGACCCTCTGTTATGGAGAGGGGGGTAAAAAGGAATTATGCTTCCCTCTCCTAACCTCCTAAGTCAAATATTTGGAGAAACTAGGCCCAGGAACCCCCGAAGTTCTAGACTCTAAAGATGTGTAGTGGTGGTCTGATCTGACCTGCTAGCTCACAGGGGAAATGAAAGGCCATTCTTCAAAGAAATAACTTGTACTGACTTTGTACCTTAAGGAGATTGCACTTAGATATTCCCTTGCAATTTCCAACTACCTTTGGAAACAAGATTTTTTCATTTTCTGCTTAGCCCTACCTATTCTTTTCACAGAAAGCCAGCAGCACATTAATGATTCTTTAAAAGTACACGGTCACTTTTAAAGGGCACTAGGATCCCAGGGGAAGTAAGAAACTCTGTGGCACATTTTTGAAGTACACTCTTATTCAAAACTGTAACTGATAGCTCTTTTGTACTGATACAGTCTGCATGGAAGGTCTATGAAAGTAAACATGATCATGTTGACTTAAATGTGCTAGTAGATGACCCTCTAAAAACAAGAGTGGAAAACACCCAAATTATATTCAAAGGACTACACTGGAAGTGAATGAAGAATATCTATCATCTCTAGTACAATCCAAACACTGACCCTCTTCTCATCCAGTTTCTAACTGTAATGGTATTTACTTAATAAAATGTAATTAATTCTATTACACTTATAAGAAGTCATGCTATTAAAGCACATATTCACAAGTCTAATAAGGATAAAATAGATGATATTTTCAAAGTAAAGCTTAAGCAATTTGAAAGTAAAACTTAAGATAGATTTCAGGTCATAGAGAAAATACAAAGAAATGTTCAGCTAGCCACAGACATCAGACAATTTAATGGTGTTCTTAGAAGAACAGATCATATATCATATAAATAGGTGGTATGACACTGTAAGGCATTCTTTGCCTCAGCACACAGGACCCTAGAGAGCTCTCCTATGAGGTCACCCAAAAAGTTCCAGTTTATTCTTGTCAGATCCAACACAAGGCACTTCTGACAAGTCAGGGCTATGCTGGATCTAAAAGCAAATAACTTTAAGGCTATCTGACCTCGTATCCGAAACCTTCTCCAAGAAAATTCTCAAAGAATTCACATTCAAGTAAAAGATAAACACATTCCTCTTTGACATATGCTACTATCTACCAACTACCTCCTCCTGATAGATTGACAACATTAAAGACATCTTTGTCATAGAACCTGATAATTGAACAAAAGCCTCAAATTTTTGATAACTGATTTTGTAACAAAGATAAATTATAAGCCTTTATTGAGATGCTATAAATAATTTCATAGTTATAAATCACAAAGAAATGTTTCTGAAACAAAAATGAGGGTGGCAAGATAACTGGACTTAAAGAGATATATTATCTTATTCCGTATTTTATATCCTATATAATTATGCAGTCAACTCTCTTTTTGATTAGTTGAACCTATTGATTTGAGCAGCATCAGGAGGCAAACAAAAGGCTTCTGAATTGGGCAACTGTGAAAAGCTTTAATAACAATCCTACTCCCTTCTTGCTGACACTAATACAGATCATTCTTGGGATAATTTTCCAAACTGTCGATGTTTTATGACATCATTTCCACATTAACCCCTTAAGTATCACGTTTATACTTTAAATTAAACAAATACGTTCACTGAAAAAGCCTATTTCTCGATAGAAAAGTGTCATATAGTCAAATTCAAAGGCCACTTTTGCAAAAATCCTAAAGAGAATAAATGTATAAGTGAGAAATATATTAGTAAATTATCATAAAAATTCAATGACAATTTTTTAATTGAAAAATTAAAGATTGAAAATCATTGAAAATACTGTAGATATAGGAGAAAAGCTAGTGGTTTATTACTATAATAAGGATTACATAAATTATAGGTGTAGGACAAACACTATAAAATACATAAAAATAAAAATAGTTCTAAGGGGAGGGTATGTGCTTTGGTGAGTGCTGTGAAGTGTGTAAACCTGGTGATTCACAGACCTGTACCCCTGGGGATAAAAATATATGTTTATAAAAAATAAAAAATTAAAAAAAAAGAAAGAAAAAGAAAAATGGGATTAAAGGTAATGCTTACATTTAAAAGTCTTCATTTTTGTAATGTTTCTGTAAAAGGAGTTATTTTGAATTAATGGATATAGATGCAGGTTTTACTGAATCAATTTAACCCAGTAAGTGATTAAATAAACTACTTTTCTAGGGTCATTTCTTAAATAGGTTCTCTTACAGTGTAGCAAAATTGTCTCTTTTTTTTAATTAATTAATGAAAAATAAAGAAGGAAAGAGTTAAAAAAAAATACTGTTATGAACCCCTACAGAGGTAGAGTAAATGATACAGGCAAAGAGCCAATGAGGGAATGGGATAAGATCCAACTTATATTACACCTTTAATTTTAATCTTAATGAGAAATTAATAGCATACATGGACCTGACCATAAAACTTCAAAGTTAACACAAACACTAAGAAATCTGAAAACTATGAATTACTTTAATATACTACTTAGCAATTATTACTAGAAATTTCTTTTGAGGTAGTTACAAATAATTGATATTTGCACAATTTCTGTTCTAAGCCATTATGTACATTGTTCCTTTCAATTCTCAGATCAAAGATTTAAAAGATATAATTATCAAGTTAGAAGACAAGCATTTATTGTGTTCTGTTTTATATGTATTACCTAAAGCAGAGATCCAATACGGATAGAGCTCCTTAGTAAGAAGTGCGTCATCAATGTCAGAGAGAAAATTCTTCAACACGCCAGTCACATCTTCAAGCTGATGCTTTCCTGCTCTCAATTTAAAGCTTCTTGCATCTTTTTTGAAACTCTCCAGAAGTTCACTTATGTGCAAAGGATCACCATTCTTTTGATAGATATATTTGCATCCTAAACCTTTGTTTAAAAAAAAAATTATATGAAAAAAGTTGAAAATCAAAATCCACTCTTAAACCTTAGAAACAGAACAAATTTTGTGTTGGGATCTTGAGCAAGACAAAATCATTATCCAAGAGTTGATAGAAACACACATGAGGGAAAGAGCCTCTCCTGCCCACTAATTTAGGTATTTAAAATGTAAACCTGATGAACTATTTCAGCTTGATCCTCAGCTGTTAGCAAGCCCCTAGTTAGCCCTTCCCTCAGTTTTTCATAGTATCTGCAATATTTTTTTTTTTTTTAAACCAAAGGTGCGCTAGCTTCACTTTGTCTCCCGGAATTCAAGCTTGTCTCCAGCTTCACCAGTAAACAGACTCTCTGGTATAATTTTTTCTTAACCCTCTGCACTCATATTTGTATATTAATTTCTGCCTATTTCACATTTTTTTCTTCTTCTAGATGAAGAGTTGGGTCATGGGTCATATCCTTTGTTTTGTTTAGCTTTTTGTTTTTTTGAGGCGGGGGAGAGGCAGAGAGAGAGGAGGAGCGAGAATCTCCAACAGGCTCCAGACTCAGCACAGAGCTCAGTGTGGGACTTGATCTCAGGACCCTGAGATCATGACCTGAGCTGAAATCAAGAATCAGATGCTTAACCAATGGAGCCACCCAGGCACCCTGAGGGTCATGTCATCTCCTTTACAAAGTTATTGGTTCATTAAGTGCCCCATGTAAGCTAAAGGGGAGAGGTGAGGCTAGTAAGAAGAAGAGGAGTAAAGAAGAGTGATGGTAATGATGATAATGCAAAAATAAATAAATTAATTATTTTAATTAAATGGTAACTTTGCCCCCCTCTCAGATCTCTGGTTTCTCCTCCTTCCAAAACCATGCTGAATTTCCTGTATTTATTCTTCCTATCATTTCACCCTCACTTCTGTTCATCTTTGAGCCACAATCTTGCTTCTGTGCCCAATCCCCATGCAATTGGGACCACCTTCATCAAGAATACGAATGACGGGGCGCCTGGGTGGCTCAGTGGGTTAAGCCTCTGCCTTCAGCTCAGGTCATGGTCTCAGGGTCCTGGGATAGAGGCCCGCATCAGGCTCTCTGCTCAGCAGGGGGCTTGCTTCCTCCTCTCTCTCTCTGCCTGCCTCTCTGCCTACTTGTGATCTCTCTCTCTCTGTGTCAAATAAATAAATAAAATCTTCAAAAAAAAAAAAAGAATACCATTGACATCCTATTTTCTATATGTTTTCTTGTTTTTATCCAATGAGAATCTCCTGCAGTATTTGACATTCAAATGAATCCATGCTAAAATTCTTTTAATTTCATGGTTTTTGTGACATTATGATCACATATCTTCCCCCCTTTCCTCTATGATGACTCTTCCAGTCTTCTAGATATATTACCATCAAGCATTTACTAAAGATTCCAGAAATTCATCAAGTCGCCTGTCTTCCTGACTCCCCCACAAAATTCTCAGGGTGAACCCAACTTTATCACTTCAACTACTACATATACATTTTCACCTGGGTTTTCATTTCTAAGATGTCAAGCACACACACACACACACACAGGCACAAAACTGTCATGGACAAATCAAAAAAATCTGAGGAATTAATAAGTCTCCTGTCCCATTTGCTAGGTCACCTACCAATCCCAGTATGTTCTTTATCTTGTTCCTGTATCTCAATACATGGAAGTGCCTTCTCCCTAGTCCTTTGTAAGTCAGAACTTTTCTTTCTCGCTTACAATATTAAAGCGAAACAAAACAAATGTCACATACATTTTTCATCATAACCTTGTTCTCAAAAGTGTCCCCTTTCCTTCATCTCCTGTACTGTTTGTTATTTTTTGCACTCAATTCCTCACTACATTTTCACAACACCCACCCCTATTTTTAGGCAACCCTCCAGTCCACCTCCACAGTGATAACAGCTTGATCTGAGATACAGGTCTGCTGGTATAACCAACATACTTAAAAATCTGTGTAAAAAAAAAAAAAAAAAAAAATCTGCGTACCACCTTCCCACTGCCTAGATGGCAAGTTTGAGTGCATACTACAATATTTAAGGCTCTACACAAATAAGCTTAACCCTCCTGTCTCCTTTCTCCCATTCTTCCAACATTAAGCTCTGGCCACATTTAATTACACAAAGTTTCCTCAAAAGACAACTTCCCTTATGACTCTATACATGGGCATACACTGTTCCTCCTCCTAGAAGTCCTATTCCCTTCTTCTGAATAGCTCCTACTTTCTCTTAATCATGGTAGGCACCACATCTCACCCATAAAGCAATGACTACCCCTACTCCAGGTGAAATTCACCTCGTACCAACCGCTGACTCTCTCTACCACAGAATTTTGTACACTTGAGATGCTAACTGCCTAGTTGTTTGCCTTTGATTCAAAGGTCTATAAATACCTAGAAGGCAAGGGGCATGTCTTATTCTCTGCATACAGTTAACTACACTGTGACTAGAACTTAGTAAGCATTCAATAAATGATTATTTAATGCAAGAATACGCAACTTCTACAAAAACAACAAAAAAAATTTGACTAAGTTTTTGAGATCTTGTGCTTCTAGTTGAGTAAATTTCTAATAGTGAGTACTCAAATAAGTTAACTGCATGTGAATTTAAACAACTTTGTTTACATAAATTTCCCTGAAAAAACTACTATAACTCATTAAAAAAAATTAAACTCTATAAATTTGACTGTAAAGTTGGTCAAGATCAAACCTTGACACTGTGAGCATAAAAAATTGGTCTTCAGATTTTATTTATTTATTTAAAATATTTTATTAATTTGAGAGCCAGAGAGCACAAGCAGGGAAAAGAAGGCGGCTCCTGATGCAGGGCTTGATTCCAGGATACTGGGATCATGACCTGAGGTGACCGCAGAGCATTTAACAGACTGACCCATCCAGGCGCGACTGGCCTTCAGATTTTAATATATAGGTCAGGAAGTTCAAAATAATTGCAATTTTGTAAAGCTCTGAATCAACCGCCTGCATTCTATTAATCACAGGGCATTTTGTTAAGTGCATATAGTATCTTTCCTTCTATACATGCTGGTAACATTGTGATTTCCCCATGTTCTGCTCATTAAAAACAAAACAAAACATAAAAAGTCTTTCGTTGGCTTTATTACTTTAATATGCAAGTTAATGTACCTTATGCCAGTATTACAAAATAGTTTTAATGTATGAAATTTGGTTGGAAACAATCTAATGCTTAATGATTTTAAATTCAAAGAAACACCACAAACTTCTGATTTCCCTAGAGAAACAATAAATTGGATTCACTGGAGCTAGTGGAGTTATTTTAATCATTTCTCAGCTTAAGAAAGACCCTCTGCCATTATGAAACTAACATGATGTGAAAATTCCCAATGAGGTTATGCTCTTGCTAAAACATAATATGTGTGTAATTCATTTATACCTACGAAATTCAAGTGCACTAATAAGGAATGACTAATAAATAAAGACAATAACCTTCCTCCTCTCCCATTTTCAAATGAACAGATGATTACCACTGATAAGGAGAATACAGGCATACTATCATAGGAAGGAGCTTCATAGAGTAATAGCCAAATAATGTGATTACATATATATTTATGCTAGATATATAATTCAAATATATATAATTCAAACACAGTGAATCTGAGTATCAATAATAGTTGTACTTGAATTACATGTGAAATAAGCAAAATACTTAAAATGGAATTCTCCCCAGAAGAAAATAGGTTAATATACACACATTATAATTTCGAAAAATTGTTTTCTTCATAGCCTGTTATTTTTGACATTTTTCTCTTATTAGTTTATTGTCAGTTCTCATACTGAAACCCATGATTCATGGCTTTGTCTTTAACTTTTTACTCTCACTGCTATATTTCCAGCACCAAGATCAATGGCTGGCATTCAGTGGACAATAAATAAGTAACAAACTAATAACACAATATTTTACAGCAGCTCTCTCACTCATTATACCTTCTTTTCAAATTAAAAACACCCAAGGACACTTCTAATATTGAGAGAACAAAAATAAAAGTTAATTGCCTTCCAAAATATAAGATCAATCATTTTACTTTTCCACGTTTGTAATCTAAATCAATGACACTTATCTATAGATTAACAGGTAGAAAACATTTTTACATTAAAAATATAGTTAGGGGCGCCTGGGTGGCTCAGTGGGTTAACGCCTCTGTCTTCGGGCTGAGGTCATGATCTCAGGGTCCTGGGATCAAGTCCCGCATCGGGCTCTCTGCTCAGCGAGGAGCCTGCTTCCCTTCCTCTCTCTCTCTGTCTGCCTCTCTGCCTGCTTGTGATCTCTCTCTGTCAAATAAATAAATAAAATCTTAAAAAATAAATAAAATAGAATATAAAAATACAGTTAAACTTCTACCTTTTAGAGTATTAAGAAAATATGAAACAAAGAATTTGAGGAATTCAAAGTAATTTGAAAATAAACATAAAAAATCAAATCATACTTTACTTTTCAGGTATATCTAAAATACTATCATAGAGTATTAAATTAAAATGAACCTAGACCATACATGGTCAACCAGTTACCTTTTACTTGGAAGCTATTCATGAAAATGCCTGTTAAAATTAAGTCAAAACTATTATAATAACCATAATTCTTAATGTAAACACGTGAACAAGAGCATGCTGAATGAAATAAATGTACCCACACACTTGAATATATGGCACCAAAAGAATCCATTCTTTCACAATATTGTCCCACAGTTTACCACTTCCAAAAACATAATTATGAAGCAACACTTTGTCTTCCCCTTCACTTTACTGAAAGCTTAAAATCTCTGAAAAAATATAGTCTTCAGTCTATTTCTAATATACATCTTACAGATTGTTTCAAAATGGTATTTAAAATACCATATTTTTATGGAATGGTATTTTTATGGTATTAAAATACCATATTTTTATGCACATGAGAAAAAGAAAATAGCAAAAGTATGTTATGTAATTTGAATTTTATTGGGAGAAAGAATGGCATTTGGCTGAATAGTGACTATGTTTTTATTTTTCATGGATGTACTTACAAATATCAAGAGCCCTAGTGCAGTCCAATGGAGATACCACTTAAAAACTCTAAGAATGATACTATGAGTTCTGTGGGTTGAATAAAAACTCTGTGATACTCACCATACTGTGTAACAAATGCTATACAGCTGTTCACAATAATGGGGACGTCATTTTTGCTGAGCTGCTGATCCTGTAGAGCATTGCCATCTGTACCTGCTGCTTTCTCAATTGCGGTATGCCAGACTGTGAAATCCAACTTGCTATGCCCATGGATGTATAATGTTCTGTAAAGTTTAAAAGCATTTCAAATTATAATTTGGGTGTTGTTTTTGTTTTTTTTAAGGTTTTTTTTTTTTTATTCTTACTTCTAGACAGATGATCCTTAATACATATAAATGTGATCTTGTCTCATCCATGAGGAGAAAAACCCTCCGTCCACCATTAGCTCCCATTCGAGCTCCCTTTTGCCTGTGTAGTCACATCTCTCCAGGAAGACAGGAAGTTCTCTGAATTCATGGTCTCACCTCCCTTACATTTCCTGACCCCTTTTATTTTGTTTCTGAATATGTGAACTGAAACTACTGTGGCCAGCATCATGGGTAACTAGATTTTGCGGCTACATTTTTCAACATTTTTAGAACTGTCAATGATTTCATTTCTTAAGAAAAAAAATACATTCTTAAGGAAAAAAAAAATACAATTTGTTCTGGTTTTTCCTCCTGTCTTTCTGGTCACTCGATTTCCACACAAGCTCACTTCCTCTTTTTGAACCTCAGAGCACTCGCATGAACTCCAAGGACTCTGCAGAGACATGTCATTCATTCAGGTCAGTGGCTTTGTCCCTCTCCTGGGGGTGATAACCACAAATCCCTATATCCAGGTTATATATGTATCTCACAGATCAGGTCTCCATGTGACTGAAAAGCAAGAGCATAAAGCAGTCAAGAGACTGGAAAATCACCTCCCAAATTCAAATTTTCACTCTGCACTTAATTCCTTTGTGACCTGGGACAAGTTACCAACCTTCTTTGGGCCACAGTTTCATCAGTGGCAAAATGAAGGTAATAATAGTACCTCCCTCAACACTCAATGAATGTAACATTAATAACTAAGTAGTAAAAACCATTATACTAATTAATATTAATTTTTGGACACCCTCATCTTACTGTGCCACAACTATCTCAAAACTTTCTCTTTCTCATACCAAACAGGTACTAAAATTATCCGCTTATCCCACCAGAAATTTAGGATTCATTTATTTATCTCTCTCTCTCTTTTTTTTTTTTTTTTTTTAAGAGACAGAGGGTGTGCATGCACACACCTAAGTTGGGGGTTTGGAAGAGAGAATGTTAAGCAGGCTCCACAACCAGCATGTCCCACACAGGGCTCAATCTCATAACCCTGAGCCACTCAGGTGGCCCAGGATTAACTGATTTTAAATTGGTTCCTGTCCCCGCCCATCCCTATCACTGCCATCCCAATTCTGCTGATTCTTGTTCCTCAATATATTTACTCTGTTTCCTCTCCATTCCAGCACTGTTTGATTTCAGGTCTTCACACTGCTCCTCCTAATAAACCTCCTTTCCCACTTCTCCACGTGGCTCTCTAATCTCCACTCCTCAGGAGTGATCTAATATGCAAAACTAATCTCAAGATTGAGAAATGAAACTGATAGAAAGAAATAGAGTTAAACAAAATAATGAGACAGAGGAATATATTCCTAATGAAAGAACAAAACAAAATCTCAGAAAAACAACAAAACAGAGACAAGCAAGCTGCCAGATAAAGAATTCCAAGTAATGGTCATACCACTAAACCAGCTTTGCAAGAAATACTAAAGGGGATTCTTTGAGTGGAAAGACCCAAAAGTGACAAAAACATAAAGGATCTGAGAAAATCTCCAAAAACAACAAAACACATAATAAAATGATAATAAATAAATATCCATCAATAATTACTTTAAATGTAAATGGACTAAATGCTCTAATCCAAAGACATAGGGTGTCAGAATGGATAGAAAAACAAGACCCATCATTATGCTGTCCACAAGAGACTCATTTTAGACTTAAGGACACCTAAGGTTGAAAGTAAGGGGATGGGGTGTCTGGGTGGCTCACTCAGTTAAGCGTCTGCTTTCAGTTTGGGTCATGATCCCAGAGTGCTGGGATCAAGTCCCACATCAGGCTCCTTGCTCCGTGGGGAGCCTGCTTCTCCCTCTCCCTCTGTCTGCTGCTCCCCCTGCTTGCGCTCTGTCAAATAAATAAAAACAAACCTTAAAAAAAAAAAAAAGTGAAGGGATGTAGAAACATTTATCACACAAATTGATGTCAAAAGGAAGCTGGAGTGGCAATACTTTTATCTGACAAACTAGACTTTAACAGAAAAGATGGTAAGAAGAGATAAAGCAGGGCATGGAATCATAAAAAAGAGGATAATCCAACAAGGAGATCCAACAATTGTAAATATTTATGCCCACAACATGGGAGCGCCCAAATATATAAATGATTAATAACAAACATAGAGGAACTAATTGATAGTGACACAATAATAGGGGACTTTAATACCCCACTTAATCAATAATCTAAACAGAAAATAAACAAAGAAACGATGGTTTTGAATGACAAGCTAGACCAGATGGACTCGAAGTAAGGATCATAATGACGTTTACTAAAATCTAAGGAAAAATGAACACAGGTGGAACTTCAATGAAGAGATAGAAAATATAAAAAAAGAATCAGGGCTGAAGAATATAATAACTGAAAGGAAGTTAGGAATCAACAGCAGATTAAAGGATGCAGAAGAATGGGTGAGTGCAGAGGAATGGAAGACTTGGGAACGAAAATCACCCAAACAGAACAGCAAAAAGAAAAGGTAATTTAAAAAGTGAGCATAGTTTAAGAGACCAATAGGACAACATCAAGTATTCAAATATTTGCATTATAAGAGTCCCAGAGGAGAATAAAGAAAAAAAAAAAAGGGAGGGGGGGACAGAAAACCTATTTGAAGAAATAATGTCTGAATACTTCCCTAACCTGATAAAGGAAACAGACTTCCAAGTTCAGAAACAGAAGACTCCAATCTAACATGAACCCCAACAGACTCACACCAAGACGTATTATAACTAGTGTCAAGAGTTAAATCGAGAATCTTAAAAGCATCAAGAGAAAACAACCCCTTACCTACAAGGGAACCCCCTTAAGACTATCAGCTGATTTTATAACAGAAATTTTACCAAACAGAGTAACATGACATATTCAAAGTGCTGAAAGGAAAAAAAAATTACAACCAAGAATACTCTACACCCAGCAATATTATCACTCCGAATTAAAGGAGCAATAAGAAGTATCTCAGATAACTGAAGGTGTTCATCAAACCAGACTTACAAAAAATGTTAAGAGGACGTCTTTAAATAAAAAGAGAAGGCCACAACTGAAATTACAAACCATAAGTGACTCTTAATCTCACAAAACAAACTGAGGGTTGCTGGGGGGAGGGGGTTTGGGAGAAGGGGGTGGGATTATGGACATTGGGGAGGGTATGTGCTTTGGTGAGTGCTGTGAAGTGTGTAAACCTGGTGATTCACAGACCTGTACCCCTGGGGATAAAAATATATGTTTATAAAAAATAAAAAATTAAAAAAAAAACTATAAAAGAAAAAAATATCTCATTGGTAATGGTAAATATATATAGTAAAGGAAGTGGGCCTAGCAACTTACAAAGCTAGAATATAGATTACAAGACAAAAGTAGTAAAATCATCTAGGACTACATAGTTAAAGGACACACATGATAATAATGGGTAAAATGTGATATCAAAAACATAAAAAGTGGTGGGGGGTAGGCAGTTAAAATGTAGTGCTTTGAACATAACCATTAACTTAAAGCAAATGACTGTAGATTAAGGATATTATATATGAACCTCACGGAAACCAAAAACCAAATATCTATAAAATCTGCACCAAAAAAAAAAAAAAAAAAAGAAGAAGAAAAAGGAATACAAACTTAACACTAGGGACCAAATGTCACAAAATCATAACGGAAGGGAGAAGAAGAAGAAAGGAACAGAAAAACTACAACAACAGATAACAATCAACAAAATGGCAATAGGTACATATCTATCAATAACTACGTAAAATGTAAATGAGCTAAATATTCCAATCGAAAGACAAAGTGGGGGGGATGGATTTTCATAAAGACACACACATACACACACACACATAGAGAGAGGCGGGGGAGACATAAAGGAAGACACTGACAGTATATGTATATACATCCATGTGTATATGTATATGTTTGAAACATTACTCAGCCATATAAAAGCCTAAAATCTTGCCATTTTTGACAACATGGATGGACAGAGATGGTATTATACTAAGTGACATATGTCAGAGAAAGACAAATAAATGATTTCACTTATATGTGGAATCTAAGAAACAAAAATAGATATTGAACCTTAGATACAGTGGTTAGATATGGTGGTTGCCAGAGAGGAGGAGAGAGAAGGGAAAGGGAAAACTGGGGAAGGGTACAAACTAAGTAGAAAATAAGAGGTACAAACATCCAGTTAAAAGAGATGTGACATGAAGATACAATGTACTGCCCAGGAAATTTAAAATATGTAATAATCTTTTAAGGTGACAGATGGTAGACAGATTTATTATGGTGATCACTTCACTATCTATATGAATGTTGAATCACTACGTGTACGCCCAAACTAACATTACATGCCAACTACACTTGAATTAAAGAAAATTAAAAATGAATTTATAAATAAATAAGTGCAAAGCCAATGGCATCATTTCCTAATCATTTGCCTTCTCCAGCTCTGGAGTTTTCAATATTAAAAGGCCTTTATGATCTGCCCCATATTTTCCTCTCCAACTCTGCCAGTCTCCTACATTAGAGACAACAGTTTAAAAAAAAAAAAATCACATTTTATTGCAGTAAGTATCTCCTGATCTTTGGTTGGCTACTCCAACTCTCCCCCCAAGTATACTCCAGATAACCCTCCCTGGCACTCTATCCTTAATGTCCTATCCCTAATGTCCAGATGCTTAGTATGTGTGCCCCGCCTTAATTATGAGTAGCTGATTTGCCCTCCCTTATACCATCTGTTCTATGCATAAATGTTTGGCTGCTAGAACCCAAACTTGCATAGAGAGGTAAGGAAGAAAGCGTTTTCATATGTCTAGTCATGAGCACTGTGTGTGGCATTTCGTGGTTCATAATAGTTTTAAAATCCTATCACTAGGTAGAAAAAATTTGGTTTGAAACACAAGTTAAAAGTAATCACTTTTACTTTACAACGTAAAAGTAATCAATGCTGTGTATTTACAACAAAGTAGAACTCTTTATCTTGATTTCAAACTCTGAGTGGGCTACTTTGGATTCACCCTAAAGAGAAAGAAATGAGCTGCATGAACACTAGGTTGTTGTATTTTTTGTATTATTTTGTTTTTTGTTGGGGGGGGGTCTCATCTTACATTCCTGGTAATTCACTAGCCCTAACTTAAAAAGAAATAAAAGTCCACCTTTCTTTCCTTCAGCTTCTTTTCTATAAATGTTTCTCTAAGAAGATAAAGCTAGAAGCACCTTACTAGACACAACGCTAACATTTCTGAACTTCCTAGGATGCCTACTTCCTCCTGGACATGCGTATCTGTAATCTTCAGTCTTTTGCTTTCTGACACATGGATCAACTGTTCTTATTCTCCACTGCATCAGAACAGACCTCCTGTTTCTGTAATTTTCTTTTTGAAGAAATCTGACACTTGTTGTAATAGTGCTGACATGCTTTAGCCTTTCTGTTTATGTCATATCATCAAGAGCCTCTATTGCTTGGTATAATTTGTCTAACTGAAACTATGTAACTCAGGTAACTTCTCTGAGAAATATCAAGCCCCCACATTATGTAGACAATCAAAATTAGGACTTGCTAAATTCAAGAGCTTAGGTAAAGGGAAAGTTTTAATTTTTGTTGATTCTTACATAATTTTAACTTGACACTTAAACTCTAAATATATACAAAGTATTTGGTATCACTTGCTTATAAACAAACAGGTACAGTGGGTATTTCAGCAAGCAGTTAAAGAAATCCAAAATGCAACAACCTTCCTGCAATATCAGTATAATTCTGCCGTGAACTGTGCACATTTCGAATTTTAAGTTTTCTTTCTATTCAGAAGAAATCCCATGATGACAAGTTTAGCTGTCTCCTTGTGAATTAGTGAGGGATAGAACAAGTAATGACAAGCTAACTCCTGAGTCAATTTGTCAAACACTGAATCCTAAAATACGGCATCTAGTGAAGTAGATGTGTGACATTTAATAGCCTCAGCTCAACAACTTTCTCTGTGATGCTTATCTTATCTCTGCCTGGAATAAAGTATCAAAAGATATTTTCAACACAAATGTTGGCCGACTTTTTGATTCCAAGTATTATCAAACAATGATTTTACATTTCTAGATAAGAATTTCAAAGAAATATTTCATTTACATCTGGAAAATTTGAAAAGTTACTTTGAAGAACTCTAATTACAGAGAAATAAATTATTCTAATTATGCACTTCTCAAAAATAAATTTTAAAGGGGACTTCAATGTCATATAACGAAACATTCTTATATCCTTATAATGAATCAAGACAGTTCGATAAGACCTAGAAACCAAGCCCCAGGACTTACAAAAACAATTTTCTCAAAATTGCAATATAATAACCACAGAGTCTAGATAGACTATCATATTCGAGCCCAGTCTACTGCCCAAAACCAGAATGTCTTCACAAATAAGATCAATAAATTTGACTGTATAAAAAAAAAATACAATTACATAAAGAACGTTTTAAACACAACCAAAAATCTAACAGCATGCCCCACTTATATGACTGAAAAAGGGACTATCTTATGCATTCACACAAAAATGAAAACATTGTCTTATAGTGTAAGTCAGCATTTATTTGGCCATAACAATTTTGCTTTCATTTCCGAAAGATATATTTTTGCTTAATTTAGTATTTTAGGTTAACAGCTACTGGTTTCCTTATTTGAGGGTTTTTTTGTTTTTGTTTTTCTGTTAGTTGTTTCGTTTGTTTTTCTCCAGCACTTGAGAGGATTTCAATATTCTATTTTCTGGTTTGCACGACACTCTCTTCTTTGTCACCTATATTTAATGTCTTTTTTCTCTTGGTGCTTATTTATTTATTTATTTTTCCCTCACAATGGTTTTCAGAAATTTGATTATCATATGCCTGAGGTTTGCTGATCTTGGTACATATGTGGGTTAACAGTTTTTATCAATTTCATATAAATTTACCTATAATTCTTCAAAGATTTTTTTGACTTCTCTCTCCTCCCTCATTTTGGGATTCTAACACTTAAATGAGACTGCTTGATATTGCCCCACTGGTCACTGAAACTCTGCTGATTTTATTTAGTCTTTTTTCTCTCCATGCTTGTGTTT
The DNA here is from genome assembly GCF_964662115.1 of Mustela nivalis. NCBI lineage: Eukaryota > Metazoa > Chordata > Mammalia > Carnivora > Mustelidae > Mustela > Mustela nivalis. The sequence continues at coordinate 37,849,702 of NC_139023.1, read as the reverse complement.
TGGTAGCTATTAGCATGCTTTCAAGGTCATTGATCTTTCAAGGTCATTGATCTCTTTTTTATGTAGAATCTACATTAAGCTGATAGTGAAGTTTTCTTTACAGAGAATATATTCCTCAGATTTAGAAATTCCATTTGGTTCTTTTTTTAATTACCCATTTTTCCTCATTGTTCATGTTTTTTTCTACATCTTTGGATAAATTTATAAAATTTAATAATTACTGTTTAGAATCTTTGCTAATTCGATTATCCTTCTCTTCTGGTACTGTTCCTGTGAACTGACTTGTAGCTTTTCCACAACACTAGTAATTTCAATTATATGCTAGACATTATGAATGCAGAGTGTCAGGACTGCTGTTTTCCCTTAGAGAGTACTGGTGTTTATTTTGGCATCATTTGCCTGTTCGACCCCTGGCAACTAAATTACTTGTGGAGCACTGGGGTCCTTTGGAGGTCTGTTTTTAAGCTTAGTAATGAGGTAAAAATAAATCTAACTTTATCCTACGGCTAGTTTTGCCTTAAATCTATGGTGCTACCATTTTGGGGTCTCTACCAATACGCTGTATGTGTAATGAGGTCTCACCTCGCTGGATGGGGTGTGAATGCCCTCCAGTGCCCTCTGAGCTCTGGGAACTCTTCAGCTCATAATACCATGGAAGGTGTTTCTGCCTGACCTCTGGGAATCTCATCCAACAAACATCCAGATCAGTACTGAGCCACATGTGAAAGGATACATCTATGAAGATTTCCAAAACTCTCTTCTACATACTTACCTCTGTTCTAACACTCTCTCTGGAAAATTTTAGCTACTACAGATTCCCTAAACTCCCATTTCTACCTTTGCAAGGTAGCAAAGCCACCACATTCTGCTTCAATCTCCCCTATCTCTGGGCCAGGGACTGAAAAGTGCCTACAGGTAGAGAGACAAGGTGATCTCAAATCTCACTTCGCTTGTTTCCCTTCTCTCCATAATCACAATCCTGGAATGCCTACTGTCCCAGAGTCTGAAAACAGGTTCATACATTTTGTCTGGCTTTCTAGTTGTTTGAAATGGGAGGTCATGTACCATGCCAGTTATTTCTTCATTGTCAGAAATGGGGGTCTGGCACATTTTCTTTAGTCATTGTACCCATAGATCCTTTTATTTTAATTTACAGAGATACAATATTTTTCCCCACACCTTCAGATAAGAGTTTGCTGCATAAGAATGGAAGCTTAGCCAGAAGCAAACAAACAATTGTGAAGAAAATCTGCAGATACAGAGACTGTGTCACAAAAATAATGCAGAAAGAAATGCTGTTCTAAATATCTTGTTTCCTCTGAAGCCAAAAGTTCAGTAAAAAGTGGCAAAGCACCTAACTCCCCAGGAAGGCAAAGGCTCCATTTTACAATCTCATCTTTGCACACTATTAGGCAATCACCTACAGGAATGAAGAAACAGCCCTGTTTCAAGTCTGCTTAAAAGTTTTAATAGTGTTCCACTGGCTGCAGAATAAATCCAAATTCACAATTTAAACAGAAGCATTTTTTTTTTTAAGTTTTAAAATACCTCTTAAAAAAAGACATCTTCTGGACCCTTGTAAAGAGCCTGCAACCCTTTCCAGAACAAGGCAAATTATTAATTACATTTAACTGATAATACTGATATCCAGATCAGTACTGAGCCACATGTGAAAGGATACGTCTATCAAGGTGTCAATCTATCTTTCCAGGGTCACTGGATCATGCTGCCTCCTCAGGAACTAAAGGTCAAGGCCAACTGGCACTGGCATTGTTCCCTGACCATCCTATTCCTCTGAACCTATTGTTTCCACCTCCTGGGATACTTCAGTCTCTTAGCCCCCTCATTTTTTCTACTGAAATCCTATCTAGAATTCCAGATCCAGTTAAATAGTCTTCTCTTTAAAAAAATACATACACACACAGACACACACACATACATGTAATCCTGCTCCCATTTATTAAGAAGCGATCTTCTCATTCTTTCGTATGTTTTCAGATAATATCACATTTACTTGTTCATAAGCTTACATTCTAGTATATGGATGGTGCTTTAAACTGAGTAAGAGGAACTTTGGAAGCAAATAATATATACTTTAAAATCTACTTTTGTGTTAAATAGTCATGCATTCCCAATATTATAATTCTATTTAACAAAAAAAAAATGACTTTATAAATTTGAATAGTCCCTTTCTTTTTGCAAAACCAGTAAGACATGGTGAGAGAGAAGAATCTCTTGTTTGTCTTGGCAACATTCAGACTAAACGATCTCTATGAATTAAATCATCAGAAAGTTACAAAAGCAGTCAAGCTGATATTGTGGGCGATCGGCTACTATTTAATTTGCAATTACATGCACAATTTAGAAACCACTTTAAGATAATTCACCCTCCGGAGTATTGCTAACATCTCAGCTGCTACAAAATACAATTCAAGAGGGGGAAAAAAACCCATCATATGAAATAAATTGATATGAAATAAGAATCTTTAACTCAGGACTTAATCTCCCAAACTGAGAAAATTAGTCTGTCCGATAACTGTGGAATATACTGATGGAAGCGTTTACTCTCCAGTGTTAGCTTCTTTTTGTCTGGAATTTGCAATTAAAACTGAATACACCCAGGCTTGGGAGCCATGAAGTACTTTATGCTTTACTATAGGTCAACCATTGAGTCCCAAAAAACAAACTCCCAATAAAAACAAACAAATAAAAATGCCACTCTTCTCTGTTTCTGATAACATATCTGAGTTATCCATACTGTATTCATTGTATCCAACAACCTTTCAGTAAAAGCTTAGTAACAGGTGTCTCTGACAAATGGGCATATAGCTACAGAAAGTGAAGGCTGTGAACAGAGCAGCTTATTCATCAGAAAAAGATACACAGAGTGTGCAGGCTAAAGTGCAGAAATAGTTTTCAAATTTTAAGAAAAGGATGCTTTCAACATTCCAGGTAGAGTGAATGAATATACAAGCTACTACCCAGGAAAATGCCTTCTGACCTCATGGTCCAGAACATTCACTAACAGTAGATATTCAAAAACAATATTTTTTTTTTCACACAAAGAAGTCCTAACTAATGCATAAAGAAAAGCAAAATCTAAGTCCCAATAATAGCACCAAATAGCATGCCAGAAACCCATAAGTGTAATCAAGAAAGCTTTATTTTCTAAAATAATAATTTTTAAAGTATACAAAGAATACACATTAAAGCGACACCATCTGGAACACCTTCTGTTTAGAGCTTTTTAGAGGAAAAATGCTCGGCGTGTGCAAAATATTATTGCAATATTTTACTGTTTAAAGACAGTCATGCTATGAACCTAGAGAAAATCACCAGGAAGATTAAAATCTGTATCTAAATAGTGACTATAGGGCACCGGGGTGGCTCAGTGGGTTAAAGCCTCTACCTTCAGCTCAGGTCATGATCTCAGGGTCCTGGGATTAGCCCCCACATCCGGCTCTCTGCTCAGCAGGGAGCCTGCTTCCCTTCCTCTCTGCCTACTTGTGATCTCTGTCTGTGAAATAAATAAAATCTTTAAAAATAAATAAATAAATAAAAACAATTTTTAAAAAATAGTGACTATGTTCAGTGGATGATTATCAATTTATAAACTTTTCCAGTTCAGGGAGTTCTTCCTCCTCCTTGGCTTTAAGAAATACTCATATATTTTAGCACCTTAATCAAATGTAGACAAGGACACGGAAAGGATGTAAAATTAATTTATTAAATTTATTTATGATTTGCAATTCCAGTTCAAGATATTACTAGCAAAAGAAGAAAAAAAAAAACAAAGGTTAAACTCAGAGCTGGTTGGTTTCCCTCTCTTTCAGTTATTCACAGTATCTCTGTATGCCATCAACATGAATAATTGGAAGTTGTTTTATTTCCTAAAGCCACAATTTTATCTGTCATTGACAAGTCTAACAATCTACTTTAGCTTACAGTCATAATTTCCCAAGAGACTAAGAGATCAAAAACGAGATGAAAAGAAGGGAAATTCAATGAAATTTTCTTCTTTTGACATGGTATTAAAACAGCTCTTAAGCAAAGACATCTATAATTAACTGGCCTTGTTTAAGTACCAGGAGAGGAGCACACATTTCCTATCTCGGTAAACGATACAACCATTCGTAAAGTTACTCAGGCCAAAAAGCCTTGGGAGTTGTCCTTCTAGTTCACAAACCATCAGATAGGTAAGATTCCACCCACGAGATCCAGAAAGTTTCCAACATCCAAAACTGTCCATCAATTCCTCTCTTCTGCCTGTTACAATCAAGATGCCTTGCTTTCTTCTTGTCCTCTCTCTTATACCGTCACTATCTCCCTTTTTGTGCCTCCTTCCATGAGAATTTAAACTTGCACAAGCTCAAACCATCTAAAACAAACTGCCCACACATGCCCTTCCTGGGACAAATCCCTTCTACCTCGAGAATCCTATTAATCCGCAGACATCCTCGCCAAGCTCCTCAGGAGCTGTTTCAAGTTATTCAATCCCCAGGCTTTTAATCTAACCCAGTGTCTGCTTTATCACTTGTGCTCACTTCAAAGTCACTAGATGGACTCCGCATCAATTATCCAATGAAGTATGTGCCCTTGTCACCCAGCAACTAACAGCTCTGACCATTCCTGCCTTCTTGTAACACTCTCTCGCCCTGGGTTTTGGGACGCCCTTCTCTCTTGGTTTCTTGTCTCACTTTCTGGATAAACTAGCTAATAAACCCAAGGCAGCTACTTCACCCTAACAATTACTCAGCCTCTGAAATGATGTGTATTCATTCATCCAGGCTCCAACACACAAATTCCTCCCTTCTCACTCTATAGACTCTTCCTAAGTGACTTCCTGTTCTTCCTTCTATATAATGGTGACTCCAGAATCCGTAACTTCACCCCATTAACCTTTACAGGAACATTAGATCCATAAATATAATTTCCTCCTAGCACTTTGTTCTTAGATGTTTATAAGCAACTCATGTTCAACACATCTAAAATCAAACTCATTATTTCCCAAGCTCCCTTTTAAACCTGCTCTTTTCCCATTATTCTCTATATGAAAGTAATTTATTCACATAACATGTACATATATAAATACACACACATGCATATATATATACATGTGTATGTATGTATATGTGCATATAAGTATATGTGTGTATATGTGTATACACAGATATATAAATATGAGAGCCTACTTTGCCCCACACAAGATGCCATTGCTGGTACATCTGCACTCTCTTCGTTGTGTTTATGATCTAGCGCACTTACAATCTCCCAGGCTCATTCTTTTTTTTTTTTTAATTTTTAAATTTTTTATAAACATATAATGTATTATTAGCCCCAGGGGTACAGGTCTGTGAATCTCCAGGTTTACACACTTCACAGCACTCACTATAGCACATACCCTCCCCAATGTCCATAACCCCATTATCCTTTCCCCTCCCCCTGACTCCTCAGTTTGCTTTGTGACGTTAAGAGTCTCTTATGGGGGACGCCTGGGTGGCTCAGTTGGTTAAGCGGCTGCCTTCGGCTCAGGTCATGATCCCAGCCTCCTGGGATCGAGTCCCACATCAGGCTCCTTGCTCGGCAGGGAGCCTGCTTCTCCCTCTGCCTCTAGCCTGCCACTCTGTCTGCCTGTGCTTGCGCTCTGTCTCTCTCTTTCTTTCTAACAAATAAATAAAATTTTAAAAAAAATTAAAAGAGTCTTTTATGGTCCCCCTCCCGATCCCATCTTGTTTCATTTATTCTTTTCTTACCCACCAACCCCCGCACCTTTTGCATCTCCACTTCCTCATATCAGGGAGTTCATATGATAGTTGTCTCTCTCTGACTGACTTATTTCGCTAAGCATAATACCCTCTAGTTCCATCCACATCGCTGCAAATGGCAAGGTTTCATTTCTTTTGATGGCTGCATAGTATTCCATTATATAAACACACACACACACTCACACACATACATACACCACTTCTTCTTTATCCATTCATCTGTTGATGGACATCTAGGTTCTTTCCATAGTTTGGCTATTGTGGACATTGCTGCTATAAACATTCGGGTGCACATGCCCCTTCAGATCACTACATTTGTATCTTAAGGGTAAATACCCAGTAGTGCAATTGTTGGGTCATATAGTAGCTCTATTTCCAACTTTTTGAGGAACCTCCATGCTGCTTTCCAGAGTGGTTGCACCAGCTTGCATTCCCACCAACAATGTAGGAGGGTTCCCCTTTCTCCGCATCCTCGCCAGCATCTGTCATTTCCTGACTTGTTAATTTTATCCATTCTGACTGGTGTGAGGTGGTATCTCACTATGGCTTTGATTTGTATTTCCCTGATGCTGAGTGATGTGGAGCATTTTTTCACGTGTCTATTGGCCATCTGGATGTCTTCTTTGCAGAAATGTCTATTCATGTTCTCTGCCCATTTCTTGATTGGATTATTTGTTCTTTGGGGTGTTGAGTTTGGTAAGTTCTTTATAGATTTTAGATATTAGCCCTTTATCTGAAATGTCGTTTGCAAATATCTTCTCCCATTCTGTCAGTTGTCTTTTGATTTTGTTAACTGTTTCCTTTGCTGTGCAAAAGCTTTTGATCTTGGTGATATCCCAATAGTTCATTTTTGCCCTTGCTTCCCTTTCCCAAGTTCATTCTTAACTATCACACTTCTGACCTCCCTTCTTTCTGCTCTCTTTTTATTAGATAAGAATTATATGGAGATATGTATATTTCTAACAAAATATTTTCTAACAAAATGATTTTTTCTAATAAAAGTTTCTCATAAAATGCTGAAATTTTAAATTCTGGTAACTTAATATTATTTACCCAGGATCCTGGTACATTTGTTGACTTAATTCTTGAGAATGATTTGATGTGAGTAAATTAAACTTAATTCTTGTTTTATTTTCTTTTAAGATTTTATTTGACAGAGAGTGAGAAAGAGGGACAGAGAGGGCACAAGCAGGGGAAGCAGCAGGCAGAGGGAGAGAGAGAAGCAGGCTCCCCACTGAGCAGAAAGCCCGACACAGGACTCAATCCCAGGACCCTGGAGTCACGACCTGAGCTGAGGGCAGATGCTTAACTGACTGAGCCACTCAGGTGCCCCTTAATTCTTGTTTTAAAAGGAAAAGAATCTTTAGGTTGTTAAGTTACAAACTGACCTCACCGTGATTTCAAAATGGATTTTTGAAAATTAATAAAAGAAAATCTAGTTTAGAACCGAGTCAGAAGACCAGAAGGGGGAGCTCTCATGCATAACCACTAGTTATTTGCAGAACCAAGAGGAAGGGAATCTTGCAAGCCATACTGCTTAGAACACTTCTTTACCACTCAGGCAGGAAGAAGAAAGGTTTCTCTTCATCAGCAACTGCCCAGCCAATGAGAAATCATCACAACTCAACCAATCAAAGGCCAGTATAAATTGCCAGTTTTACTTTGCAAGACGTTTTATTTATAAACCCACCTCTTTACCCCCACCCCCCTCACCCCACAAGTTCCCAAAGATTACTCCTTTTCTTTTGTTCTCCAGACTTGCCTATGCTTCTTTCATTGAAGTGTGCTTGTCTCTAACTACAATTCTCTGTTTCCCAATAAAACCATTTTTGCTGGAATAACTGGCAGCTTTATCTTAAAGGATAAGAAATTACCCTCCTCAACCCCACATAGGCACTGGAAGTCTGTTAAAGTGCTTGGAACAGTGCCTGATACAGTGGGTTCGATACACATGCTCATCATTATATTCTTTTTATTGTTAGAATATCATTGACTTGAAGAAAATAGGGAAAGCAGGATATAAGTATGTGATAAATATAGTTGTTTTCAAATGGTACATTTTGTATGGCAGCTGTTCAAAGAGATTTAAGGAAAATAACTTGGTTATATATTTGTCCCTGTACTTCTGACACATTCCTTGTTCCTCACTTTAGTAAAAAGGCTTGCAACATAACTTGTTAATAACACATGCAGATAAAAATTTTGGAATTGTCAAAAACACGATTAAGTAGCTCTGACCATTATTTTGTAATTCCATTAGTTTTTAACTATTCCATGAACTTAGAGTGTAACTGAGTTCACCTACTGATTCCTGCAGTCCAGTGGAAAGGTCAAGATGTTACAAAATAACAAAACATTTGGTCTTCTGGCTTCCCTATTTTGCATTCCTGAGAGAATACACTGCATGCAATAAGCATTAAATAAAAATTTATCAAACTGATTATAATAATCCTAATTCCTGTTTGCTACATTTTAATCCATGCTTGTAACATTTTAATTAAAACCTAAGTATCATTGGTCAAATCCTTCTTAGCCTGAAAATGATAAAAACAGAACAAAACAAAAAACACTTTGGCTATAGTAACCTGATAATATAAACGATAAATGCAATAAATTCAACTAACAAGTTGCTGCTGGTTTATTTGTTTAAAAACGTAAGCTCTGGGAGTTCAGACTCCAATTCTGTATTACTGCCAACTTTTTTCCCGCCATCATTGTAGGAGGCAACAGGCATTCCACAAATATGAATAGATGACTGTAAAAACTACATCCTGCTAGTACTTTAATTATATAATACTATCTAAACATAATACTACCTCATTGTTACTTGTGAACACATAATGAACAGTACTCTGAAAGTACGGTGAAACCATCACCTGGTACCAAAAATGAGAATCTCAAGTATCATGAACCATTATAATCCCAGAAATAAACGAGTAAAAACACTGAATACTAATTATGCCTGTAAATTTAAAAACACCCTCTGACATAAATATCTAAACAGCAATATGCTTGCTGTCTAAAGCTGTTGATGTCATCCCACGAAACTGAAGAGAAGACAGGTTCAGACAACTGCTGAAAGTCATTATCCATGGCACCAGCAAAGCAAATTACCAAAGGGAAAGCTAATTCAGCTTTACTTTTATATTATAGATGGTTTTGCAAATTATTTTGTACTCTCGTAGAGCTAAACATACTACATCACTGTAATTAAGGAATTTTAAATGATAAAGCAAATGATAAAAATATTTTAAAAAGTTTGTTCAAGAGACTCTATCTAAATGTTGTGACACGACTCAGCGGCTGATTCCTCGGCTCTTCTGGATCATGCCCCTCTGCCTAATCTCTAATTGCTGGAGTCCCTAGACATCTTCGAGTCTATTTTCGGTCCATACTCTTTGTCTACATGAATCCACCCAGATCATTGGATAAATGATATCAATGCGCTGATGATTCTCAAACCTCTATTTCCAGTTGCAACCTCTCCACTTAATTCCAGACTTGTATATCCACATGGCCACTAACTAAGCCCACTTCGCTGTCAGAGAGACATCTCAAGGTTACCATTTCCCGTATCCAATTCTCAACCTACTACCCTAAACTTACTAATATCCTAATTCTACTCTCTTATATTTGTTATCTGGAAAAAACAGCATTATCATTCATGTACTTGCTCAGGCCAAAATCCTGGGGTAACCATAACTCTTACACTCAACTGACCCAACAATAAACCCTCTGGCCTCCTCTGCCTTCACAATGGCTCTAACCACTCAACACTATTTTCTTACATGGCCATCTCTTGCCTGGCCTCTGTAGCAGCATCCTAACTGGACACTCACAGTCACTCTTGTACCCCAAGAGCTTATTCATCTGGAATCACAGAAGCATTTTAAACACCAAAGTCAGATCATTCCACTTCCTGGCTCTCAAAATGAGCAGCCTTCCATCACACTTAAAATAAAATTCAAATCCTGGCATATTATGATTTGTCCAGGTCCTATTAGGACCTTGGTCATAGGTCAAGGTCATAAAGGAGTAGGCCCTGAGAGATCTCTGAAATAATTTCTTTCCACTCTCAAACTTTTTCGAATCTCCCATCCAACAGCAGCTTGTTTGCCGACCGTGAACATGCTAAGTACAGCCCACTGTCAGGGTCTTCGGAACATCTCTGACCCTATACCTGGAACACTCTATTCAGACCGCTCCATGGTTTGCTTCTTGACCTTGTGCACATCTCTAATCAAAGGTACCCTCTCTTACCACCCTATCTACAAAAGAATATTACTCCATCATGCTCTCTCTCTTCACCTTGTTTTTCTTCTAACATTTAAAATTGATGGACATGATACTATGTCATAATTTTTTTTGTCTGCTTATATTCTATTTCTACCATATACTTCCTGAGGGCATAAACCATGTCCATTCTATTCAGCACTGAATCCCCAGTACCTATAATAGTATCTGATACAGAGTAGGTGCTTAATATTTGTTGAAAAAGTGAATAAATTAAAGAAATCAAGTATTATGTTTGCAGGACTCACATGCATACCAACACCAAAAACATATTTACAACTGCCAAACTGCTTCCAAATACTTAAATGTGAAAAAATGTTTCAAAGTCTACAGAAAAGTATAATTGATCACACTGACTTTTTCATAACAAACATAAAAATCTGCAAGCTTTATTGGTGTATTCTTTCTACTGAAGAGTGTGCGTGCGTGCGTGTGTGTGTGTATGTGTACAAACTTCCAACACGCTATAAAATAGGGGTTCTCTCTCAAGCACGATAACCAAAACACCCTACTCCCTAGAGTTATTGCAATAAAAAGTAAAAAGCAAAAATGCACTTACCTTCCTTTTTCTACCAAGAGCAAGACATCAATTTTTTCCCCATTTTGAACCACTGTGCTGATTGCTGGAGAGAGAGGAGAAAAGCATGAATCCCCGATTTAAAACATGACACTAAATACCCATTAAGACACAATTATTAATAGTACTTAGTCATGTTGGGAAGTCAAGTGTCATAATTTTATGTAAAAGCTACTGTTATCATATGCAATAAAGAAATTGAAGATGAAAGAGGAACAAAAATCTTACTCAGCTCCTGCAGTCTTCTTAAGTACATTCTATCTTCCTGAACTTCTTGCATTTGAAGACAAAAGCGCAAACTAGACTTTTCCATAGAAAACCAGCCTTTTCTCCACTGATCCAGGGCATGGCAGTCTTTGTAGTAGAGCTGGCCAATCAAATCATAGTCGGCTTCTGTTAAGTTTTCAGCAACAAAGGGAACAAAATGCTGTTAAAACAAATACAGAAAAGTAATAAATACAGTGCAAATAGGAAATCCCCTTCCCTACCTACGGACTTGAGGGAAAGCAAAAAAACAGTTTTTCTACCCAAAAAATTTAGAAGTAACTCAAATTTCAAAACAATTATTTAAACTTGCTATCAATCTTAAAACTGCACAGCTGTAATGTATTTTCAAATGACAGCATCTCAGACCACTTTTTTTGATATACATAGAATTGAAATGGGAAGACATCTTCTATGCTGATTTGTGGCATTTTTCAAAATGTCAACCTTCAATGTTTGTCTCCATTTATATCTTTTACTGGATCTGCTCCTTTCCCCTTTGTGTATACAACAAATAACGTATCTACCTGTGAAGAGACATACATAGAAATGACTTCACCATAGTGAAAAGATCTTAATCATCGTAACAGGGCCTGAATTCAAAGAATGATTCCTCCAGGGTCCTACATTATTTTTTTTTTTCTCTGCTTAAGGCTATAAGAAGGAAACTCATAATCTCTTTTGACTATAAGCTTTGAAAGCTTAATTTAGTATGGACATTTTTCCCAGAACCTTGTGTAAAATTTCTATGGCTCTCTGAAGCTCCACCACAGAACCCAAGTTAAGACCATTCTCTGGACTTAGGGTAAATACGTAATATTTCATTACCTTGGCTATTGCCTCTGTCCATTTTCTTTGAGCTTGAGATGTTTCAGCTCCAAATAAAAATGCACGTTCTGAAGGTAAGTAGATCTCAAAGGTAAAGATGGGCCTGCAGCACACATGAATAAAAAGATACCACTGTTTTATGTTTGGCTCTTAGGGAAACAAATAACACAAAAGTCAAGTTGTTTTTTTTTTAATTAAATTCCCTTTGAAAACCCGATAATGCTTTGAAATTTATCATATTTTTCCAGCAATTAATATTTTAATTCATTTGACTAAATGGAATACACTGTATCAGACAAAAGGAATATCTTTCTGATTACTGAATCACTCTAACGCGGGACTGTGTTCATGCCCGGACACTCATTAGCTGACTCATGCGACCATCCCTTTGGTCTCCTCTTGCCTCCCAGACCAGGCCATCTTGACACCCTGTTAAAGCAAACACTGTCCAAACCATTCTCTAATCAGCCCTCTTCCTGTCTTACTTCACAGATATTCCTCCCATTATGTCATCATATCCCAAAATTTTATTTCCTTATTTTAGATAAAATTAGAGGAACATCCCAGGTCCTAAATTCTCCCCTGGGACCCTCATCCAGATCTCCAACTATTCTCCAGAATATGTTAAGTACGTTGTTGTTGTTACCTAAAAAAAAAATCTCGGGATGCCTGGGTGGCTCAGTGGGTTAGGCCGCTGCCTTCGGCTCAGGTCATGATTCCAGGGTCCTGGGATTGAGTCCCACATCGGGCTCTCTGCTCAGCAGGGGGCCTGCTTCCCTTCCTCTCTCTCTGCCTGCCTCTCTGCCTACTTGTGATTTCCCTCTGTCAAATAAATAAATAAAATCTTTAAAAAAAAAATCTCAAAATACTCCATATCCAAATCATCTTTCTTCCTCTTTTTTACCCCACACTGCTTATATTTGCCTCATGTTTCCTTTAATTCAGAAGCATCACCATCTATTTCATCAACAAGCTCAAAAACTTGGGGTTTAATTTCTTCTTGACAGCAGCTCTCTGTCCATCAAGAGACTTAATCTCATTAGTTCAAGCATAACATTCTCTCAACTCACTTTTTTTTTAGTGATCTCCTCCTCTAGGTAAACTCTCAGTAATTATGGCCGCTCTTCCTCCCATCTCTCTCACCACTTCAGCCAGCTTTCTTCCTCAAATACAAATCCAAATAAAATCTCAAAAACCTCTCACTGCCTACATCAGTGAGTCCAAACTCTTTAAAGTGCTATTTAAGAAGACTCAGAGCATGGCTGCAATAGTTACTTCACAACCTTATTTCATTGTGGATTGTTTCTCTTGCATGCCTACTTGTATCAGGAACATTCTATCAAGAATGTTTTATTTTAAGCAGCATGAATGACTACATGCTGACATAAACGAATATTATTTTAACTTATATTTTATTTACTAATTGAGCAAATAATACATATTAGAATGCATTTTATTTTAAATATTTCACAGTAAGCCACATTAAGTTTATACTTCATTCAAATCAGTAAATTATAAAAACTTTAGGACTACATGTTCTAGAATGGAATGTTATAAATTTAAGATTAGATGTAAATACATTAGCCTTTCATAGTACCCAGTATAATATTTTAATTTTCCTACTTTTTAGCAAATTCCCTAAGGAACTTCCAGAAGCTGCAAAATGATTAGGCTTCAAGAAACTATTAAACCCTTCTACAGTAAGTAAATGAAGAATTAACAACAAAACTCTTATTATCTGGTATGAAAAATATCAGAAACTATTGTTCACCTCCTAACTGTTTAACAGTAGACCTACCCAGTATTTAAATAGAAGTCTTCTTTATGTACAGCCAGGCAGATAACTTCATTGATGTTAATGGTGCCATTAGGTGCAGTAGACTTATCATTTTCATAGTAACTCAAGAAGCCTCCTTCCAAAACACACCACTTTTTATTTGTCTCTAGAAATTTAAAACAAGTCACAAACTGAGTTACATCATAATTCTAATTTTTAAATAATACACAGTTTAAATAACAACAAGATTCAAATTTATTAATTTGCTATTTTGTGTAAAGGGTATGCTATTGCTGTGTGGGATATACAGTCCTTTCTCTGCTCTTAAAAAATGCACACTCTAGTAACAAGGAATGTACAAGACAAAAATAACGATGATATGGATGACCAGAAAAGCAGACAGATCCATAAGGAGATTGCTGTGAAACAACTCTGAAACAGTAAGGACTGATGTCTGCACTATTCAAAGGAATACATGTAGTGTAAAAAGACAGACTGTGGTCGATGTTGGGTAGGTATGCAAAAGAAAAAAGGGGCCTTAAAGCCCTGGTTAGGGAATTTAAATTCAAATTGTAAGGGGACTTACACTGTGGCCTGCAGGCCAAATCCGTATCATCACCTGTTTTTATAAATAAAGTTTTTTTTTTGTTGTTGTTGTTGTTGTTTTTTAAATTATTTATTCTTTTTTTTTTAAAGATTTTATTTATTTATTTGACAGAGAGAGATCACAAGTAGGCAGAGAGGCAGGCAGAGAGAGAGAGGAGGAAGCAGGCTCCCCGCTGAGCAGAGAGCCTGATGCGGGACTCGATCCCAGGATCCTGAGATCATGACCTGAGCCGAAGGCAGCGGCTTAACCCACTGAGCCACCCAGGCGCCCTATAAATAAAGTTTTATTAAAACACAGCCACATGTATTAGCTTATGGATTATCTGTGACTGTCTAGGTATTGTGTGGAGACAGGGGTAAGGTGCCATTCTAGAAACAAAGTGGTTACAGGACATTCTACAGACTCCTAGTTACCTGCCCGCATTTACATACAAAAGGAAGGCAGTGATAACCAAGCTCCAAATCCCAACACTCTTAGCAAGAGATAGAATCTTCTGACAACCGATCCCAAACATTTAAAAGAAAGTTTCCAACATAAAAGAGACCAAAACCAAAAGATCAATTTTTTAAACTATAAGTAATATCTGACTGTCAAGGGAAGATACTGTAGACATAAAACAAGAAAACATGTTCTAAAAAGGAAATTTGAGAACACAAAAAATATATTTTGGTAACTTAAAATGGAATCATGAATTTTAAAAATTTTAAAAAAGAGAGGGAGAGAAAGCTTAGAAAAGAAAGTCTCCCAAAAGTAAAACATGAGGGAGAAAAAGACAATATAAGATGATGGAGATATAAGATTATAGAAGTAAAACTACTGTCAGGAAAAAGATAAAAAGAATTTATCAAGACAAAGAATAATGTCTAAAAATTTTTAAGAAAAGGAACAAATATGTTTTCTATTAAAGCTGTATTATGCTTGTGCATGTACTGCTTTGGTAAAATAAAAATTAGGGGAAAAATGCTTATAAAGATCACCAATTAGTGTGTTGCTTCCAGATTAGTTAAAAAAAAAAAAAAAACATGAATTTTTGGCCAACTCAAAAGGCATGGTTCCCTAATTGGCAATTCTCAGCAATCTGAGAAAGTAGAGAAAATAGAAAAGACTGGCCAAGCTATTTTTTAATGGGTAAAAAGAAACAAACAGTTTTGGAGGGTAGCAAGAATGCTTCTGAAATCACAACTGAGATCCAACAAAAGGTGGAAGAGGGTTGATAAAACAAAACTGGAAATGATTTGTTTGGGGTTGATGAACAAGAATAACTGAAAGGGTCAAAGAAAAATAAGGCCTGATCACAACAATGGTAACCACAGAGCATTACTTTAAAGGAACATAATAAGCCAAATTCTGCTGATGCATCAATTCTGAGAATATCCTTTGGAAGTACAGTAATACATACAGGTTAACAGAACATCTGAGTCAATGCAGCCATGAGTATCAACAATGGAGCATACAAATAGAAATAACATTGTAATAAATGGAATTTAAGCTAAAGATGATTGTTATTGACAATGGAAATGGATACAGAGGGAGGAAAAGTTACTAACTGCTACAACTGAATGGAGACCTAAAAGAAGTCAGAAACTACTTCCTAAAGGCCTTCTAATTTCCCTTTTAATTTTGAAGATAAAAGTTTGGGTCATTTCTAAAAAAGATACAAAGCCTGTCTGTAGAGTGGAATTTAATGGAAGACTGCAGGGCTGGGAAGAAAGCATTGTTTCGGAAACAGGTCTGTTCAGGCTTGTTTTACTCCTATTAATTCTGGAAAGAAAACAAGATGAGGTGTTTAGCCTCAAAAACCATCAAGAGGAGAAACACTTAAAAAGACAAAATCCTGAGAGCTTAGGTTCATCGTCTTCTGAGTAACTGCCAAATGAAAAGCTGAATCAGAAATGGCAGAGGAAAACAGCACACAGAATTCCGTGTGGGTACTGGGAAAGAAAGCTCACAGAGACCCAACCAATGCCTAATGGAAGGTGTTATACTGAACATCAGGACCGCCAAATCCTGAGTCATAGTACGTACTCTGCACAGTTCTATGGAAATCATGAAATGCCGTAATTTTTAAATGAACATTCATTATAGATTTTTATATATAAGACAAGGAAAAGGCAAAGTATTAACTAACTGGAATTATAAAACAACTTCAAAATAATGTACTCAGATGAAGAGGATAATCCTCATAAAGAATAAAGCAAAAAAATACACATTTATTGAGTAACTAAATAATTACTGGCACAGCTAGGAATCCCACCCCCTGTCCTCAAGCAGTGTGCAGTCCAGTCCAAGAGGAGATAGGTCTGCAGTAATAACCCTGGTGGTGGCAGGGGGGCCTTTTGGGGTTAGAAGCATTCATGGAAGGAAGCCATCCTCAGACTAGAATGATAAACTGTATCACAGAGAAGCATAGCTTTTGAAAATAGTTATTTATAACTGAAAAGACATTAAAGTAGCGAAAAATACATTTTGAGCTATAATTACTCCATAATCCTGGGGAAAAAAACACTGTGAGAAAAGTCAAGGAAAGGGGAAACTGCCAAAAATCGATTTGGCCAGAGAACCAGATTACACATGAAGTTAGCAGATAGGGAAGAAGACCACAGACCCACCGCAGAGGCCAGGCCCCGGGAGTCTCAGGTGACAGGTGACAGGTGTCCACCTTTCTTGGCAGACACGTGGGAGTCATTGGAAGGTTTTAAACAAAAAGGGCCAAATGCACGATGCATAAAATAAATGGAAAGGCTAGAATCTAATTTTTATGTAAATTCTAATGGAAAACAAATGATAGATCCTTTAAAAAGGTGAGTAGAAACTCATTTTCGGTTACAAACAGAAGCTTGAGGGAATTTAGTACGATGGCATTATCATCACTATAACCCTTGATTTTTTTTTTTTTTTTTTTTTTTTGGTAACTGGAAATGGACAAGAGGTCAGACAAAGCAGTCGCATATATTACCTTTGAGGATTTATAATAACAAAGCTGTGACAGGAAATCTGGCACTCATTCATTTGGGAAGCAAAGAAGAGCTTCTGCCGGATTGCGTCGGTCTGCTTAGCCCAATTCACGTAGGCTCTCCTAAGTCTGACTTTGAGAACACACGCTCTCCTACAGAGGAAGTCTTACTGTTAACCAATACCAGAAATAAAACCGGGATCACAGAAAGGGTAACTCTCAGGACACAAGCTGTTTGTTTGACAAGAGCTGGTGTGTCTGGTGGTTGGAATGGCTGGAGGGGTCGTTCATTCTTTCTATTCAATCTTGGTATTTAGATCAGAGAAGAAAAACATTACTGGAATTTGCTCAAACACAAGAAAGGACTCCAGAGGTGAGCTACTGAAATACCACGATGAAGGGACATGGATACTTCTGTTGGGACCTGGGGGTCAGCTGCCACCTGGGGGAAATCAGAAACAGCTGCATATATAGACAGACCCTCTGCTGTGGCTTCTCCTGCTGCTCAGCCCTTCAGTCATCATATTTACATGCCATCCACTCATCTCCACATCGTATATACATTAACTCACTGAATCCTCAGAAAAACCCTACTAGGTCAGTTCTATCTTACACTCCTCCCTTGTAGCCTGTCCACAGGCACAGAATGGTTACCCAATTTCTCTAGTATCACACAGTTACTAGCATCAGAGTGGAGAGTAGAACCCAGGCAGCCAAGCTCTGAGAACCAAGCCCCTTGACCACTGAACAATACTGCCTCTCTGTGCCTGTTACACATTTGGAGCTTGTATGTCCATTTTTAAAACATATTAGAGAGAGTGGAGGTCATAGCTTCTAATACACATGTGCACTGTAAATCCAAGACAGGGAAGGCAAACTATTATTTTTTGAAACCATGAAGTTGTATCCTGATGAAGGATTTCCTAAACTGATGGTATTCAGCATTCACTGAAAATGAATTCTTTTCACTGGGAATTCTTTTCATTTAAAATAAATGTGGTTTAGGGGCGCCTGGGTTGCTCAGTGGGTTAAAGCCTCTGTCTTCGGCTCAGGTCATGATCCCAGCGTCCTGGGATCAAGCCCCGCAACAGGCTCTCTGCTCCGTGGGGAGCCTGCTTCCCCCCTTCTCTCTCTGCCTGCCTCTCTGCCTACTTGTGATCTCTCTATCAAATAAATAATAAATAATATCTTTAAAAAAATAAAATAAATGTGGTTTAGCCTTGAACATGTTTAGGCTATACAAGCTAGGCAATGATAGAACAAAAGATCTTCAAAATTCCTCAATGCTAATTTATGAAATTAAATATAAACAAACAATACAGAGTTTCTAGCAAACCACATCAACCACTTTCTTTTTAAAAATCAAACACTGTGTCAACAAATCACAGTAAGACACCAAGGGGAAAAAAATACGGTTGAGGAGAGAAAACAGAAAACAAAACCAGGATGCTATTATTCAGCTCTATACTTAGGTTTAACACGAGCTATCAATCTTTCTTTTCATGAACACTAAATTGAGAAGAAAAAAAAGAAAAAGAAAAATACAGATCAGTCTTCATAACCTGAGGCTAGAAGAACTTCAAATCCTGAAAACCTGAACTGACAATCTGAAGACTCAAGTAACTCTCTGAAGACCTGCATGCATTTTCTGCTGACTTTTTTCTTCCTGTTTAATCATTTTGCTCTCTGGCTATCCTGACAAGCATTGACGGCGTGGTGCGGTCCAGGTGCTTGCCAGTCAGGGGCAAAGGCGACAGCTACACTTTCATCTCTCCATCTTTCCAAATAATTCATTTGTTTCCATAAGGCTGGTGCTCCATAGGAGTAACACCCCTACAGCCTCTTGAGAGAGAAACAACAACGAAAACAACAATAACAAAAAACAAAACGGAACTTTGTTTCTTGGTAGTTCAACTTTTTTCATTTTTACGCAGACACTTTCTGGACAAAATGTCTGTGTCAGCAACTACGTGGTTTTTTAATTGGAGTCTAGCCGACATACAATGTTATATTGTTTGTAGTTGTACAACATGCCTTTCAGGTATACAACAGTGATTCGATAATTCTATATACTTTGCAGCACTCACCATGACAAGCATAGCTGTCACTGGCCACTACTTAACACTACACAACATTATTGCAATCTCACTATCTTCCCTATGTTGCAGCTTTCATCCCCATGACTTAATTATTTCACAACTGGAAGCCTATGCCTCTTAACCCCCTTCACCTATTTTCCATTCTCCCCAAACCCCCACTCCTTTAACAACCCCTGGTTTGTTCTATTTATGATTTTGTTTCTGGTTTTGTTTATTTGTCCATTTGTTTTAGTTTTTAGATTCCATATATAAGTGAATTGATACAGAATTTGGCTTACTGCACTTAGCGTAATGCCCTCTAGGTTCATGATACTGTCCCAATTGGCAAGATAGCATTCTTTTCTATGGCTGAGTAATATTCCATTGTATATCTACACCATGTCTTCTTCATCTACCCTTCTATGGACAGACATTTGGACTGTTTCCATAACTCAGCTACCATAAAAAATGCTGCATACACCATTTTGAATTAGTGTGTTTATTTTCTTTGGGTAAATACACAGTGTTGAATTACCAGATCATATGGTATTCCTATTTTTAATTTCCTGAGGAATCTCCATACTGTGTCCCCAGCAGCTGCACCAATGCACATTCTTACCAATAGCACATGACGGCTCTTTTTGTCTTTCCAACATCTATTTCTTGTCTTTTAGATCCTTGCCATACTGACAGGTATAAGAAGGTTTTGATTTGCGCTTCCCTAATGGTTAGTGATGTTAAGCATCTTTTCACCTGTCTGTTGACCCACAACTCTATCTTTCTAGGCGCAAGTCAAAAGCAAAATATTAACAAGTTTCTTGCACTTTTACACCAGTAATAACTTGATAAGAGAAATGGTCACTTATTCAACAAATATTTACACATGACTCCTATTGTCTTTTAGGCACCAAAGATTTGATAATCTTAAATAAGCCAGCAAATGTTAATGTCTCATTGAGCTTTCACCAGAGAGAGAGAGAGAGAGAGAGAGAGACAGACCAATAAAGGGAGGGATCACCTTCATGCAGTAAATACTGTGACAGAAATAAGAAGAAACCCATGAAAGGAAAGAGCTGCCAGTGACCGCACACTTCAGTAGCACTAAACTGATGCCTGAGAAATGAGGAAAAAGCCAGACTGGGGGAAGTGCCCTCCTGGCAAAATGAACAGCAAGTGTCCAAGTCCCGAAGGGCATGTTGCAGAAATGGAGAGGAAAACATTGGGGCCAGGCCTGTGAGTGCAGGAAGGATTAATGTGAGATGAAGAGGGAAAGGGACAGGAGGGTCTCTTAGGTCACACCAAGGAACAGGGATATAATCTGTCATGGGAAACTGCTGAAGATACTCAAACAATGAAAATACAACATCTGATTTATATTTTTAAAGATCACTAAATCTGCTTTTGGAGAATGGTTTGGAACCAAGCTAGGGCAGTTACTGGGAGACAAGTTGTGGGGAGGCAGTTTGCAGGCCAGGCAGGATATGATGGTGGCTGGGCTAAGATTCTTTTAGTGCAGATGGAGAATAGCCAACTGATTCAAGGTCTATTTTGAGTTTGAAATGATAGAACTTGCTGACAAACTGGATGGAAGAAATGAAGACATTACCAGGAAATTATTTTCCAATGAAATCGTCTGTTGTGCTACACAGCTAAAGTGCAAAAGCTTAATTTCATATTACTTAAAACAGTATGTTCCCAAATGAGAAAACATCCCCAATTAAATTACAAAGAATGCACCAGTTTCTAATTTTGGAAATAAAATTTTAAAATAACAACAACAAAAAATCCATAGTTAATTTATAAAAGATAAAAGTAAAGAATGACTTAGTTGCACGTTTAAAACCTAAATTTATTCTTCAAGTGATTAAGAAAAGCAACCTATTTCAAGGAAATATTAAAACAAAGTGTTAAGTCTATAAATATTACAAGCACAAAGTTGTTTTTTTTGGCCAAAAAATAAATGAAAGCTTATTTTTAGCTGCAAAGTATTTGATACACTTTAGTTTTAGAACGAAAATGTCATATTTTAAATTCCCTATTTCATCTTTTTATAAGTGATTTGAAGGGTAGGTCTAAGATCTACTACTCTTCAGAAAAAAATATTTTAGAAAACTTATAAACTTATTTAAGTGCATTAACTGCTTAGTATTCAATTACTCTAA
The DNA here is from genome assembly GCF_964662115.1 of Mustela nivalis. Lineage (NCBI taxonomy): Eukaryota > Metazoa > Chordata > Mammalia > Carnivora > Mustelidae > Mustela > Mustela nivalis. The sequence continues at coordinate 37,828,398 of NC_139023.1, read as the reverse complement.
TAATTACTATAGCCAATTCACAGATTATTCAGGTACTCCCCTCCCCATTTCTGACCAACTTCTGACTACCTAAGGGTTAAATACGGAAGAGCAACAGAAGTTTTCAAAAAAATCTCTATAAAAATTGTCATTTTTATTAGTTTGAGTGCAGGAAGATATTTAATAACCAATTGCTGAAAGAACCAAAAACATCTAAATTCAAATCCAGCCACACACTCTGACCAAGGCCAAAGTGTTACAATAACAGCTATAACACAAATCAGACAGAAAATTCTTCCTGCTGAGCTCCTCCATTTTTAATTATGAGGATTACAACTAATGTACGTAAAGTACCTAAAGCAATGCTTTACACATAGTACCTGCTCACTAAAGGATAGCTACTGTTTTCTGGAAAATCTAATAAAGTAGGCCTAATCCCAATATAATTCTACTTAGGGATAACACTTCTTTGGACATAAAGCATTTATACTGAAATAATCACTTTAAATGCACAAAGATCAGGATTAACACTCCAAAGTCAGTTTTTCATCCTATTGTTCCTTTGATAGAGTAGTACATCTGGATTATACCACCTAGGGAAGTAATACTAGGCTCCTAAGCCTCTAAGCACCCACCACCAATTGGCCTATACAACTTAATCTCTCTTAAAATTGTCTTTGTTCCAGTAAGACAGATCTCATATTTTTCTGCCTGTATTTCCCAAATTAGTTCACATATATTGACCATGAGACCCGTGTCTTACTCATTTTTTAATTCCTAATGCTTAGTATACCTTTGACACTAGGAGCTGGAGGCAGAGATGGAGCAATGCCTACCGTGACTGCTCAGATAACTCCCCAAACCGAGAATAGGTTGTTAAATTAATTCTCATCATTTTTTTCAAACCACGCTTACGCTGTATTCTACTCACACACATGCACACTAAAAATCAGAACGAACTACTTCGTATCCCTCACAATGCTAATAGAATATATACTGAAAATTTGTCCCTTCTGCCTATGTGTTGACATTTATCTCTATTGTCTCCCCAGTGAAAATGTTTTTCCCTAAGGGAAGGGGCTGAGCTGCACATTTCTTTGGAATAACCCTTAAATACTGAAACAGAGTTGGTTGGCCATAAAGAGACATCCGTGAATTCTGTTGAGAATTCACATAGCATTCGACCCAGCGGTACACCCCTGCTGCAGTGCAAGAAACAGCGTATCTGTGCCTTGAAGCATTTATAAATCCTCAAAAAAAAAAAAAAAAATTCTCTATTGCAAGATCAAATCTAACATCTTAAGGGAAAAAAATCAAAATTTAAACATAATTGTTTTGATAATGAAATAAAGTTTTATCAAATAACAAAGTCGAAAAGAAGCTGAAAGGATACCTTCGAGCAGTTTTTTCTCAGAAGAGAGCTTCGAAGCAGCAGAAGGCGCCTGGTACAAAAAGTCACAGAGGAACGTGGACTGGGAGGACTCCTGACCTAATCCACCTTCAGAGTGAATGTCATGTTGAGGGAAATCTGGAAAAATTACAGAAATAATACACTTGAAATCTAAAATGTAAATACTTTCCTTTTGTTTATGAATATGTTGGAGAGTTTTCGGCTAGAAGAAAAGTTACTTCAAATTCACCACAGAATATACAGATATTTATTCACATTGCGTTGAATTTGTAAATAAGCAATTGTTCTATTTATTAGTCACATATGAAAATCAGAATAAAATTCTGATGAAAGTGATTGGGTGGGATTAACTATTTTAATCTTTAATTTATAAGACTAGAGAAATATAAAAGATTTCCTAAAATTTTCCTTGAAATGAAAGAAAACACAGTCTTCAGCATCTTCTATCTTTTTAATAATCACACTTGTCTGCATTCTGTTGGTTTATCTTATTTGAGAAATAAGCAGATCTGTGCTTTAGTCCTTTCAGGAATATTTATCAGAAGAGACCAGGCTAACGTAGGGACACGGACTGACCGGAGAATTTGTTATGGTAGAGAAATTCCATCTGCAGACTCTGTCCAGCCTTCTTGGCCAGCAGGTAGGGGGTGCTATGCATGGGATCTCCAGTTGCACACATGACATCTGCCCCACTGAACAGCAAAGCCATTGTTTCCAGAACATCTGGTTTCACGACAGCAGCACACAGAGCCTAGTCGTTAAAAGACAATGCACATTTTAAGAGCAGGAAATACAATTCTAGCTATTAAAATGCGTGGAAGTCTGCCGAGCCATTTATAAAATGAAGTTTGTATTTCTTTTTTAACCAAGAAAGCTAATAAGTATGCCCTAAATTAAGCAACAGGTTCAAAAGCCCTGCTTTGTATGAATTTAAATTACAACCTAAGACCTCCGAGTTTTAATTCATTCTTCCACTGTGATGTTCAGCCTCTGATCCATCACAGTTCCTTAGAAAGACATTTTTTATGCTTCTGTAGTATGATAATGGCTGGGTGCTCAGAAAATACAAAATATCTAAAATGTCATAATGAAGTATCTGTTAAATGTTTTGTCATATAAATGTTGTATGTATGTAATGTTTCAGCCTAATTAGGATCTATATAATTTTTAAAAGTACTGTTGTGCTCTCAGAATCAGAAAGGTGAGTGCAAAGCCAATTCAGTATCTTTCCTTTTGTGTGGGGTACAGGTGGGGAGGAGGAATGGCAAACAGCGGTAATGAAACAACACTGACTTATGTTATACATCATTGTACAAACGGTAGCAACTGCTGGAACCTAGTTGTGTTGTTGCTGCTTTTGTTGTTCCTCTGACGTGATAAGCCACCTGCGCATCTCTCCTTATCCTTCTCATCCTCACTTCACTGGCCTCCCCTTTGCTTCCATACCCTGAGATTTGCGCACCCTGATTCTAACGGATTTTTTTTGCCCCGGACTCACCATTTTACCTTCTTCTTGACAGGTGTGCCTGGACAGATCACTGGTTAATTCACCGTCTACAATGCTCATTAACTATCTCAACAAGCAGAGAAGAGTGTTCAGCCAAGAAGTCCTGTTGACGCACTCACAGTTCCAGCCCTGGGCGGTCAACTGTTAAAAAATGTACTCACCTTGCCTACCATGATCTAGCTGACCTACAGGATTTCCTTTGCATCACAATCAAACAGCCTGACCTACCCGACTTTGTACTGATTTGCCAGGTGATCCCATCACCTTCCTGGATCTTAGTCTACCTGGTCTGCAACATGAGGGTGTTGGAAAAGATAGCAGCTAAAATCCCATCCACTGCATTTAATCATGTGTATTTCCTCTTACTCTTTCATCTCCCCAACACTGGTTGCCTTCACAGCACAACATCTTTGTTACGATATATTTATGGACTCGGGCTGCTCACGGTCAGTCTCCCTTACTTGACTACAACTCTCATGAATAAAAGAAGCACATTTATGTTTTACTACAATTGTATCCCCAGAACCTGAAAATGAACTCAGGTCTTTAAGTGTGTAATATATATCTATCCACCACGAACACTGAATGGAAAAAGGGTCCTCTCTTCAACAAATAGTGCTAGGAAACTGGATAACCACATATGAAAAAAATGAAGCTAGAGCCTTATCTTATACCACTCACAAAAATATACTCAAAAAAGATTAAAGACTTAAACATAAGACCTGATACTTTAAAATTTGTAGAAGAAAAAAAAAAAGAAATAGTTCCCTGAAATTGGTCTTGACAGTGACTTTTTGGAGACACCACCAAAAGCATAAGCAAAAAAGAAAAAAAAATCAATTTAAGCTAGACTCTATCAAAACTAAAAAACTGCTTCACATCTGAAGAAAAATCAACAAAATGAAAAGGCAAACCTGTAGAATGGGAGTCAAAATCTTAAACCATACATTAGATAAGAAACTAATATCCAAAATAAAGAACTCACAAGCCCCAAAACAATCCAACTTAAAAATGGGCAGGGAAACTGAATAGATGTTTTTCCAAGAAAATACTGAAATGGTTAACAGTTACATGAAAAGATGTTCAACAGTATTAATCATCAGAGAAATGCAAATTGAAACCACAATGACATATTATCTCACACCTATTAGAATGGTATTAGATCTACAATCTCATGTCTATTAGAAGATTATTCACAAAAGCCAGTATGTGGAAACAACCTAAGTATCCATCAATAGATGAGTGAATAAAGACGATATGCTACACACACACACACAAATACTATTCAAACATGAGGCAGAAGGAAATCTTGCCATTTGGGATATGGATGGAACCTGAAGGCATAATGCTCAATGAATTTAGCCAGAGAAAGACAAATACTGTATATTCTATTATTTAGAACCTAAAAAAGCCAAATTCATAGGACACTGATTAGAATGTGGTTACCACAGGGTGTCTGGGGGGTGGGGAGATTTGTTTAAGGGTACAAACTTGCAACCAGAAGATAAGTTCTGGAGATCTAATGAACAGCATAGTGGCTATAATCAATAATACAGTATTATTAACTTAAAAATTGCTCAGAGACTAGACCTTAAATATTCCCACTACAAAAAAGAAATAATGATGTGATGTGATACACGTGTCAGCTCTAGCCACAGTCGTAATCACATCACAACATATAAATGTACCAAATCAACAGGCTGTTGTAGGTAAATTATATGTCAATTAAAAATATGCCTATTCAATAAAATATGTATTTTTGCAAAAATTATTTGCTGATATTAAGAGTACCATTTTTAAGAAGCCCACTGTATAAATAAATCCCAATAGGTAGACTTCTCTATAATATTCTTAGAAAACTTCAATTGTTAGTAATTAATGTAAAACTCATCTAATAGAAACTGTGTGGTGTGGCAGACAGCAAGCACTTTGGGGACATTAGTATATCCGCTAATAAGATACCTATCACTATCAAAAAGAAAGAAACCATTAGAGGAAGCCATGCCCTAATTTCTAGTTCTCAAATTCTCTAATTTCACCAATTATTTCCCAAAATCCACAACTTACTATTTGCGTATTTATATATAATGGACCTCTCCTGCATAGAATTAATCAAAATCCTTAGTTTATGATAACTTGTTGTTATTATTCCATGTATGTCTGGTATAACTGGTCAGTTGTAATTATGTAATTAGCACCAATGAAACCACTCCCCAAAACAAAATGTCTTAGTAATAACCTGTATAAATATCTAGTTTCTAACCCCTCCCCCATCCCACCTCTCCCACTCTCCTCTACCTTAGTTGCCTACTCTGAATTCTTCGTATTGCTTTAAAATGAATTGGTGGCCTCACTTTACTATCATCAAAAATGTACAAAGACTAAAAACATAGTTTAGGGGAATTAATCCAGTAGCAATGTAAATCAATTGTATGATCTTATAATTTCTACAGAAGGATGAAAAAGGCCTTTGCTATTATCCAAAATGTTCAGCATAATCCCAATAACTTGGGGATTTTTATCTGTAAGTATCACCACTAAAAGCATACTAAAAACCTGAGAACCATAAAAGAACATATTCTCTAAGCACAAAAACAATAGTCGTATAAAAGTCCATGTATTAAGTAGCTCTACATGGACGAGCCTCCTAACACATAAGAAACTGAAGCAGCAATTTCAAAAAGAAATCAGGCAGGATGCTGAACATATCTTTTGCCAAAAGACTAAAGAACAAGTGGGTAGCATAAACCAGCAGGTCTGGAATCACTCAGTCAAAGGCAAATGACACTTGGGGTGAACCGCACTAAGCAAAGCATTGCTTATAAAAATATATTGAGCAAATGACGTTTATTTTGGTGACTCAATGTCAACAATGTACAAGTTGAAGTTATGCTTAGAGTCCTGTCCCTAAAATAAGGAAAGTTGCCACAGTTCTTGGAATATTGGAGTAGGCCTAATTAGCTGGAAACTCATGTTATGGACAAAGAATTTATTCACTATCAATAATGAACTCTTAACTAAAACAGTGGTAAAATCAATAGCACAATCTCACAAATGAAAATAAAATAACATTAAATACTTTTGTCAGACAGTAATAGACTTTCTAGAATTATTTTCAAAATCCTTGACCCATGTTTCAAAAGACATCAAGAGCCACGTCTATTGTTACATATTTTTTGATACCTTGTTTAATTCTTCTTTGGTGAGAGATGCCAGTAGGGTCTTTCTGAATCTTCCTTCTTTGTATTTCTGAGTGATAAAGGTTTTTCTCTTTTCTACAGGTGAGTCCATGTGTAATTCTTCATCTTTTTGAAGATTACCAGCCCAAAAGTCATTTGCTCTTTTGTTTCCAATGACAATAAAGAGCTAAATTGTCAGAAAGTCATAAAACAATATGATTTCATAAAATGTATTTGAATTTACAAAAACCTGACTCACAAATTAAAATACAACCTGGGGGCCCAGGTGACTCAGTCAGTTAAGCGTCCAACTCTAGATTTCGGCTCAGGTCATGATCTCAGGGTCATGAGATCAAGCACCACACAGGGCTCCACACTACGCAGAGCCAGCTTAAGATTCTCTGTCTCCCTCTGCCCCTCCCCTGCCCTCACATGCATACTCTTCCTGCAACCAAATATATATATATATATATATAACTTAGTATAAAATATGCAAAAACACATGAAAAATCCACATCTTTCAGGAAAATGGAGTGTGAAAGCAGATATTATTTCTATTTTAAATACAGCCTCATTGCTTTTAGTAATGGTACAAGATAAGCTAGAAAAGAAACCGCAAGCGACCCAAATTGCAGCAAAAGCATTATTATTTTGTGAAACTACATAGAGACAAATTTATTTAAAATGGCCTAGTAGGTGGGTTAATGTGGTTGGGAGGGTTACTGAAATCCAAGAAGAAAATGGATATAGGAGACAAAAAGTCAGACATGAGCGTAGTTAATGACAGAGCGTGGCCAAGAGAAACAGTAGAAAATTTTCCAAGTTTTCATTCACTTTTCTAACATTTTATCCATGCTAGGTTAAAAAGAAAGAAATTCTGCCTTTAAAATAAAAATGCTGGCACGCTTGGGTGGCTCAGTGGGTTAAGCCTCTGCCTTCGGCTCAAGTCATGATCTCAGGGTTCTGGGATCGAGCCCCACATCGGGCTCTCTGCTCAGCCTGGAGACTGCTTCCCCCTCTCTCTCTGCCTGCCTCTCTGCCTACTTGTGATCTCTATCTGTCAAATAAATAAAATATTTTAAAAAATAATAATAAAATAAAATAAATGCTGTCAAGCCTTTAAAAGTGGCTATTACTATTAAACTCCTTGTACTTTATATTTTTCAAGTAACTATCTCATTTAAGAAGCATTCTAAAAGTTGAAGTAGGAAGATACTACTACCAAACAGGCTATAAGCCATTTTTACAGTGTGGTGAGAACTTTATCAAGAGCTCCTAAAATAATTCATGTCACCCCACTGCTAACTACCACCTGATCCCTGCTAGCCAAATCCACAGTTTATCACCCAACTTACCTCAATGAGTTCATTGCTCCAAATGCTGGCATCCATTTTTAGGCTCCTAACCTTGGAATCTTTTGGTCCTAAAGATCTATGCTGTCCTGAAGTCAAGACACAATTGCATTTCTATTTCAATTTGCATGTAAATGTATATTATTTTTAAAAAAATGTCTGCGTGTGCATTCACTTATGTATGTATGCATATATCTTTTCAACTTAAAACACACTAATATCTACGTTCCTTAATGCCAATACTAGTAAGAATAATGGTGTGATAATTATACAGAAATCCCAACCACAATGAAGATAACAGTAATCATTTTCATCACTACTCTGTAGTGGTATAAAACTACAGTTTTAAAACTAATTATATATGTGTATCAATATGTATGTGTGTATATTCATCACTTGGTAATTAATTAACTATTAGAGATTATGGAAAATCTTTTATGTTTGTTTACATTCCATATATGTGAACACAGATATCATTTTACTCAAAAAAAAAAAAAAACCCCAGCAACAACTCTAATAAACATGTATCTAAAAATATGAAGTGGATTTTTATTCTACTTTTATACCTGAAAGACAATAAAAGCCCAACATTCTATTAGCATCAATTCAATTATGCTGCGTAATCATCACTCAGTTATTATTGGGCACCCAGGAATGTGTCCGATGCTTTCTACACTGAGGAGGTAATAAGGCATTCAAGACATTCCTCTATCTTAAGGACTCATTGCCTATGAGCATGAAAGCTCATTCCTCTTTCTACAATAGGTAAGAGGGTCCTTTCCTCCTTTCTTTAAAATGGTAACTACTCAGAGCACAGTCTTCAAAGCCCAATGGCAGAAATATGCATAGGTTTGCATTTATAAAGACCAACTAAAGGCAACACTGTATGTTGGACATGATGTAGGACAATAAAGGGCATTTGGTGCTCTTTATTCAGCTGAAAGGGGTTGAACTCAGAAAATAGGAAGAAGTACTAGAAAGAACCCATGGAGTCACAGAGGCAAAAAAAAAAAAAAAAAAAGATAGACTCTGAGTTGAGACAAGCATGAGGAGTAATGATAAAGAGGGCAGATTTAGAAAATCCAAGGTGATAAAAACTATTGGGACTTGGTGGGCTTTAAAGGAGGGGGAGGGGCCAAGAGGGTCTCTCAGGTTTTAGACTTGAATGTAGCAGTAGACAGTATTGCTTCTGACCAAGATTTAGAATAAATGAGAATTTTCAGTTTTATGCAATGAGCTGGGCAGCAATGAGAGCTCCATTATTCACATGTTATTTTTGAGGTATCTTGGGCAAATCCAGGAAAAGAGTCCAATAGGTAGACCCACAAGTGTGGTGTCCACCATGGTGAGAACTGTCCACTTACAAGAGAGTGCCGAACTTAAAATGACAAATTACATCAACAGGGAACATCAGAGTGAAAGAGAACAGAGGATGTAACCCAAAGGAACACACCACGCAAAGGAAAAGTAACCTGAGAAAGGATGACCAGAGTGTTACGAACACACAACGAGAAAGTGGTATCTTGGAAGTTAAGGGAGCATGGGAAGTCACAGAGAGATACACGGGTCAAATACTGAAGTGCCAGATACTGTAGAGAAGACAATAAAGATAGGAACGGACCACACGGAAACTGAGAGGTAAACTACACTGGTATACATGGTGAAAATATTTTTACTGGACTACAGAGAAGAAAAAACTGATCACAGGATGAAGAAAAACAAGGAAGTTAAAGGAATGAAGGAAATCTGTGCAGAATTCTACTCTTAAAAGTACCCTGTCTGTGAAGGGAAAAGAGACAGAGAATGATACATACAGGAGAATGGCAAGTTCTCAGGAAGCTAGTGTCAACATGACAGATGGACACAGTGTGTGTGTGCGTGTGTGTGTGTGTGTGTGTGTGTGTGTGCTGAAACAAAAGAAACCATGGTTGAATAATTACAGAGAAGGAACAAGTGATGAGGCGAGGATCCTAAGAAGAGAAGAAAGAAGCAGAGACATGAGTAGAAAGAATAGCATCAGACATCACAAAAGCTCTCTTCCAGTGAGACTAGTGGGGAAAAAAAGGTTCAGAAGAAATACAAAGTAGAGGGGCATTAGCGGGTGCTTCTTGTTGACAGTGATGTTAATAAGCTCCTGAGAAAATCTAGTGTGATAAGAACTGTGGAAGCACAGAACCCTTGAGAAGTATTACGGATTGAAGCAACTGTCCTAGTATTTGCTCTGAGGTAGTGTTCCTCATCCATATTCTACCAATGAAACCTGTGCTCTACCCTGGTCTTGCCATTGTCATATTCTACTGCAATGAGTATTTATACAACTGTGGAGGACATATCAACCTCTCACACATATTTAATTCCGAGGACCAGCATCATGCCTGGTAAAGCTAGGATGCTGAAGTAAAGTTTAGCAGTGGCGAACCTTCTCCAAGACCTATATGACCACACACCTCAGTTGGAGTCCACGCCTTCCATTCACTGGAACAACGATGAACCCCCAAATACACTGAACTGTCAGATGGTCTGTAAGCTGTAAAGTCACAACAAGATAACCAGTCATAGGACTGGTTACTGTCAGGAACCTCAGTGCTCTTTGGAAATGTTTCTAAATAAACACTCTCATTAAAAGAGATACAGGATCTGCTGTACCAACTTTGGAGCTCAAAATGACCTTGATATGAAATACACGCAAAATATGATGGGGGAAAAGTGGGCAAATTGTGCAAAGATACAAGCATGTTCAGGGTGCATTCTGAAACACTCACCTTAAAATCTAAAAATTTCAACACTGTCTTTTTAAAATCCACACGTGGACCAAGAGGCACACAAAATGATGACGTGCTTAAAAATCAATTTTTTTACATCTAAGTCATGCATAAGAGAAGTTTAGAACTTTAAGATATTTCTAAATTTAATAGAAATGTAATAAGCCTTCTCTGTATTTTTCACAACTGTTGGCTGGGAAACATTACATAGGACAATTAAGAGTATTCGGTGCCAATCTGCTACCACAGTGATGAGCATAACTTATCACTAATTACCTGCACACTTCTTACAGATGACAACACAGAGATTGATGGATGCCCAGTCAGGGTCCGGGGCTTTACAATCGGCACAGCTCCTGTTGGACTCATTGAACCAAATCTTCTCAGCCACTTCATAATCAGAGAGAGTTTCTGCTATCGATTGCTGCACAGCTTCAATCCACTCCTGTTTCTCTTTTTCAGACTCGGCTGTGAAGCTGGGACAATGAATGTTTCTGCATTATCGATCTCCCTTGTAAAGGCCAATTAAGCAGTATGTTCAGTTTGCATATTCATTTTGCTCACAAATTAAGCAGCAGCTGAAAAATGTGCCTTCCAGGCAGCTGGATAGTCTTTTCTGTTAAAAATCATCTAATTTAAAAATCTATTTTTTCCTTTAACATCCCACATTGCTTATGAGTTTGTTTACATATCTTGAACCAAAATTAATATGTACATTTTTTTCTGACCAGGATACAAAAATTGGCTTGTCAGGTCAAGAGCTTAAATGAGAGGCCATGTTTCCTAAGCAGTGGTTATATAATAATCAATGAGAGACTGGCTGAGTTTCAGACTTTCGGAACTACTGGGATTATCTTGCCAAGAAAGTATGCCATGATAGTCTGAAACTAAATTATCAAAAACACCCACCAGAAATTTTGATTTTTTTTTAGTCTTAAAAATAGATTTTCTTTTTTAATTACAAGAATGTCCAGATGGCTTGAAGAAACTGAGAAATCAAAAAAGTTTCAAGTGATTACTATTCTAACTCATTTTTAGCCATGTTCTGATTTTCCCCAATTCTTAGTGTTTACTGGATACCTGAGTAAAGGGATAAAACATTAGCCATGGGTTCACTCCAAGAAATGTTGAGTGAGTATCTGCGATGTGTCAGGAAATGTGCTACAGTGCTCCAAACTCGGCCAGTGACCCGCAAAATGTTTCACATTAAAATTTTCTGTTCTGAAGATGAAAATGTTTTGAAATAGAATGAAAATAACAGATGACTAACATATTCCAAACAATCCATAAGGAAACTGAGTGGCCTACATGGATATTTTCTGAAGCACTTTATGTTGCCATCATCAGTATAATACCCACAAACTTCTTAGTGGTTTCCACTTTTACAGAGAGATTGGTCACAGCTAATACAACGGTCCTTGCACCTGGGTTACTGGAACACAGATTCTAAAACCTTGGAGTGCCCTAAGTGACAAGTATCTTTTGTATGCTTGTGAGATAATCTGAGGCTGGAGGCCTCAAGAGCTTCAGGATAGGTCAGAAGGACCAAGGTGTGATTAGAGGACTGGAACTTTCAGCCCCACCCCCCTGACCTTCTAGGGATGGGAGAGGTGCTAGCAATTGAGTTAATCACCAACATCCAACGATTTAATCAATCATGCCTAAGGAATGAAACCCTGGTAATAACCCTTGAACCACAGGGTTCAGAAAGCTTCTGGGTTGATGAACACACTGAAGGGCTGAGAGTATGATATACCCAGAGAAGGCATGGAAGCTCTGTACCTTGCTTTGTGGGGCTCTCCCATTTGGATGTTCCTGAGAGGCACTCTGTATAATAAACTGGCAATAATTAATTTAACTGTCATCCTGAGTTCTGTGAGCCATTCTCACAAATTAGTGAACCTGGGGAGCTGGGGTTGGGGAAATCCCAATTTGCAGCGAAGAACAAAGTGTGGGTAAGCTGAGGACCCAAGGCTTGTGACTAGAGTCTGAACTGAAAGCAGCTTTGTGGGACTGAGCCCTGAAACTTGTGGGGTCTATTGTCCGTGCTAAGTAGCCGCTATCGGAATTGTAGGACCACTGAATTGTAGGACCACTGCCTGGGATCTGGAGACATGGAGAGTTGGCGGATGTGAGGGAAAAGTTCACCGCATATTTTGTGTCAGAAATATTTCGAGTAAAAACAGCTCAGCCAACGTCTATATTTTCAGTTGAGGCTTGAATCTGCATATGTGAAAATGACGGTTGTTATTCTCTAGGTGATTATTTTTTCCTCAAGATTTGAACCAGCAGACACTTCTGACAGATGAAATGAATACCAGACTTGGGAGTGTTTCCAAAATTGCTAAGTAATTGTTAGTCCTTCAAAGGCCTCTGACAAGTGCTTTTGACCTGGATACTACCCTGTGATATGTTGATTAATTTTAACAAATGAATTAATGTGGGTAAACTCACAGATACTGACTTATGCCTCTTTTGTGTACCAAAGCTACGGGGCTTATTACAGGTTATTAAAACATACTACAAACTTTAAGTTTTCTTTTTCATTGTTATTTGAAAAAATTACTAGACTGCTGTAATGCAAGATATATAATGAACTGTTAAAATAGTTGATCAAAAAGTGTTATGAGGGGCACCTGGGTGGCTCGGTGGGTTAAAGGCTCTGCCTTCAGCTCAGGTCATGATCCCAGGGTCCTGGGATCAAGCCCTGCATCAGGGTTTCTGCTTGGCAGGGAGCCTGCTTCCCCCTCTCTCTCTCTGCCTGCCTCTCTGCATACTTGTGATCTCTATCAAATAAATAAAAATATTTTTTTTTAAAAAGTGCCACGAGGGGCGCCTGGGTGGCTCAGTGGTTTGGGCTGCTGCCTTTGGCTCCGGTCATGATCTCAGGGTCCTGGGATCGAGCCCCGCATCGGGCTCCCTGCTCCGCAGGAAGCCTGCTTCCCTCTCTCTCTCTCTCTGCCTGCCTCTCTGCCTACTTGTGATCTCCGTCTTTCAAATAAATAAATAAAATTTAAAAAAAAAAAAAAAAGTGCCACGAGACTCACTGGCATTATTTTAAGCAGGAGTTTCTTTTAAGAAATCAATATGGAGCAATTATAATCAGGATTTTAAAGGACGGTTGCATTCAATTAGTCCAAAAAAGGTAAATAAAAATATAGTTTAAAGACCCTATTCTTTATTCCTAAAATTTGAAGTAATTTTTCACATACTTGTTGATAAAAGATTAATATGTTTATGAAGTCTACTAAGAGAAAAAAGTATTAAGAAAAGAAGCATCCCAAATCTTATGAAATTAGCATCTTTGCAGGTTGTGTGACAATTCAAGTCACTTTTATAAGGTGTTTTTATATACCAGCTAATAAATTAGACAATATAGAAAACAACAAACATGATTTTATTATGTGATCTATAGGAAATAAAATCACCACTAGCAATGTGAAAGTAGATCACCCAAGCTTTCATGGAATAACACAAACATAAAGTTTAAATATAGCTTACCTAAAACTCCTATAGGGAGTGATTATTTCAAAAGACTGTTTTACAGTTCGGTCCACTTGCTTTACATTTGCTACATTCATAGGAATTATGGTAATACCAAGTCCACTTTTAAAATCCTAGTTGGGAGGAAAAAATAATAACATTATAAAGAAACAAAAATATGGATTTTGAAGGTACACATTATATACTCTAAAATCCAAAGTACCATTATATCCTACTAAATTTTTCTACACATGTAGAACTGAATAAGTCATTAAAAATGATTGATAGGGACGCCTGGGTGGCTCGGTTGGTTGGACGACTGCTTTTGGCTCAGGTCATGATTCCAGAGTCCCGGAATCGAGTCCTGCATCGGGCTCCCAGCTCCACGAGGAGTCTGCTTCTCCCTCTGACCTTCTCCTCGCTCATGCTCTCTCACTGCCTCCCTTTCAAATAAATAAATAAAATCTTTTTAAAAAAATGGATTTAGAGTGTTGTTTTCTTATTTTAGGAGGCACTCTCAATTCATGCAAGCATTCCAAGCTGGACAAGCTGGCTACTGATGAAGTACGGACTTCTGTCACATGAAAAGTCAGGTTGACTAGGACACAAATTGTGAAGTGTACATGCTTAACTTTTCAAAGTTAGGGGCTTTTTCATCTTTATCTCTTCAGTAAAGGAAACTAAGAGTTAACTAGCCCTTAGCATGTGCCTACCAATTTCTAAGCAGGGGAGTCAATGACACTGTGAGGCTGGTAGAATTATACTAATAAAAAAGAAGGGGAAACTGAGTCCCAAACAGAGGAAAGTTGCATGGTAAGCGCAGTGAGTTGTATGTGGCACAAAGTGACCAAAACTCATGCTGACTGTTCTTTTTCTTTTACTCTGTGATGTTGCCTCTGCTGTGTCCTATTATTTTTCTCATTTACTAACAAAAGCATTACTTATTTTATGATTTTATCTCATTCCCCAAATTTTATTACTTTCCTCTTCCTTCAATTAAATTCTTAGACTGCTTTAAATGCTATTTTGGTTTGAAAACTGTCATCTGTTCAGTCTGCCCCACCAAAACTAGATATTGTTCAAAAGGATATAAGGTCTACCTTTTAAAAATGCTGACGTTTGAAATATTATTATCTAATCATAATAGTTTGGGAATTTGATTTATCAAATAATCTAAACACTTTAAAATTATAATTATTCCCTACTTCAAAAGATTTATCCATGTAAACTAAATGTGCTTTGAATTCCTAAATTCAATTTGACTAGAAAAAGTAGCCATACTAAAGAAAAACTACAAAAAATACTGGTCCAGGGGTGCCTGGATGGCTCAGTGGGTTAAAGCCTCTGTGTTCAGCTCAGGTCATGATCTCAGGGTCCTGGAATAGAGCGCCGCATTGGGCTCTCTGCTCGGCGGGGAGCCTGCTTCCTCCTCTCTCTCTGCCTGCCTCTCTGCCTACTTGTGATCTCTCTCTGTGTCAAATAAATAAACAAAATCTTGAAAAAAAAAAATACTGGTCCATTTTTTAATAAGAATACTTCTGGCAGAGACCATGAAAGTTCACCAGCTTTCTCTCCACAGGCTAAAAGTAAAAGTACTATATTTCCATCTCCCTTGCATGCTAGGAGGGCTCATATGTCTTAATGTTGGTCAATAGAATATAAAAAAATTCCTGGGGCAGTGGGGCAAATCTTGGAAGACTTTTACCCCTTGCCATTCCATCTTCTTAGGAAATAACATCTAGACACACAGAAGCTGTTAGAATCCTAAAGATGAAAAGCCTGAGGACAAATTCTTGTACCTGAGGGTGCCAGAGTGAGGAAAAAGATAGGAAGCCCCTTGTTCCCTGGTGGCATCAGTTCTCTGCTACTACTCCAAGAGATTTTCTAAAACAAAGAAATGCCTATCTATTTAAGTGATCCTTTGAGTTTCTGTCATTTCAGACTAAAGGTTTCCTAATAAAATAAGTGAAATAAAATAACATTATAACAAATTCCCCCAGTTATAAAAGTATCCAGTTTTCTTTCATCAATTGCAGAAAAGCCTCCCTTCATTTTTTTAATGTATGACGTTAAGTTAGAATATGTGACGCATTTATAAAACATATCATCATTCTCATTTTTATTTTCTGATGAAAGTACAAATAGCTTTCTCTGTTAGGAAAAACAAGCCAGAAACCGAGATTCAATAATATAAAAGAGAAGATACACAGAGATGCTGTGTTGCAAAATAATTGAAAAACACCATATACTTCACTTTGTATGGCAAACTCATCTAAAAATCGGCACTTAATGTGATCTATATGGACAAGGAGAATCAAATAGGTTCCAGTGTTATATTTACTGCAATTAAAAAAAAAATTCTGAATTGTCAATACCAGTGTTCTTGCCAGATAACAACTGTTGGAGAAACTTCCAACCCAAGTGACTGGAAACTCAAACTCTCTTTTAATGAAGAAATAAAGTAGGGATAGCAAGGTAAGTTTTTTGTGTGTTTTTCATTTGTTTTTTAGTTGAAGTACATCCACAATGTTACATTATTTTCAAGTATGCAAACATAGTGATTTCACAATTCTATAAATTGTACTATGCTCCCCGCAATTGTAGCTACCTTTTATCAGGCAAGGTAAGATATTTTTAAAACAGCTTTCTGATGGCCCAACTTGATACAGAAGTAACTCTAGAATAGACTGCATGTCCTTCCAACTGTTTCCCATAATGAAGACCTGACAAGAGCTGGATATGAACGGTTACATTCTATGCCAATTTATATTCTCTGATGAGCGCCTAGCTTGCCTGTACTGTGTGTTAGGAAGGGCAGGGATACACACTTAAACCATCAGACCAGCAGATGGCAGGAGGGACAATGTTTTACGGAAACTAATGCACCTCATTCAGGCTCCGACCTGAATTGGTGGCCCCTCTTTTCTACAAGCAAGTTGTGAAATATCTGCATATAAAGCTGCAATTTCTGTTAAAAAAAAGTGAGGGTGGGCTCTAGACCCCAAATTTCTTCCAAGCAAGGCAAAGATTATTTTTTTTAGCCTGAAAGAAAATTGTAACCATTTATCAGCTGCTGGCCACGGCCATATGGTTTTGAGTAATTAGAGTATCCACTGAATTCACCGGCACAAATGGACTGTAAAATGTATAGCAGAGTAACAAAATAAATGTCAGTGCTCTTGAGAGCTATTAAATATGAAACAACAGTGTTTCTTATTAAAAATATTTGTGGTGACATTAAACCACTTTTTCAGACTGTATTTAGACTATGTTAAGAATATATCTAATTCCTCAATGCTCCCTCCAACCCTGAGATTCTTATCCCCTGAATTGGAAAGCAGAGCTTAAGCATCTGTTAAGCAAAACTACAATCCTGTGATTCTCGTATGCAGCCAATGTTGAGAAAAACTGAATTAGACAGCAGAACCAGCTGTAGAATCTAGACAGGATGAGTCTACAATATTAAAATATCAGGATATCAACAGTTCCCCCTGCCTTCTGTAGAGTTAAAGAAAAAGAAAAGCCATGCAATGATTATACAAAAATCTTTTGAAATCATTAAGACTACTGGTTAAAAATACTTTGGCCAGAACACAGTGACACATTGGATTTTCAAGATCCTACTTGTCCTGGGTGTTCACCCCTGTGTTAACATCTAGAGGCTTTAAAAACATCAGTCTTCATTAACCATCTACGGTACGCTCCATAATTAGTTTAATATCTATTTGTGTCATGCTCTGAAGCTTACAGAAAGCTATGAACTCTCATTTGATCTTGTAAATTATTCTGAGAACAAGGCAGAGCAGATAAAGCCATTTTTAAAAGGGGGAAACTCATCCTGGCAAAACAGTGTTTATGAAGTACTCTGTGTGGGTAAGGAGTCGTGCTAAATCCTGGGTCTGCACCAGAGCGTAAGATAGGGTCCCCACCTTTGGAAAGCTTATCGACTAAGGGGAAATGTACTAAGTACATAGCTGTAAACACTGAAACCAGCCAATCCCTGTGAGAGAGAGTTGTGTTCTTATGACAACATCCAAAGGAAGTGACACTTGACC